>NW_026622974.1:4125870-4435678 GCF_023065955.2 Ursus arctos
TTTTCTTCATACGTAAATAAAATAGTGTAGACAACCCTGTATTGTCCCTTCTCTATCCTATTCCCTTTTCTCCTACCCTAGAGATAACTACTTTTATTAACTCATTTGTTTGTTTTTGTGTGTGCCTTTATACTTCCATTTATTAAATCTGTCAACATTATATATATATATATTGATTTGGAGGCCTTTAAATATTAATTCATAATGTTTCATAACAAGATTCATACCGAATGTATTATACTACAACTTTTCATTTCAGTGTTGGTACTAGGTTAATGTGTGTTGATGTATGTACCTGTGAAGAATTCTGTTGATAACTTTACCATAATTTTTCCATTCTCCTGCTGATGGACAATTAGGATAATTCCTTTTTTTTTCTTTTTGCTATGACTACCAGTTCTGCTATGGCCATTGTTTTGTCTCCCTGTTGCAAAGATGAAAAAGGTTCTCTAGGGTATATTCCAAGAAATGGGATTTCTGAGTTGTTAGGGTAGGAGCTTTTTCATCTTTACTACATTTTGCTAAGTTAGTCTCCAAGATGGTGGCACTAATATACATGCCCACCAGAGGTGTATAGAGAGTTCCCATTTCTCCATAACTTTGTCAAAACTATATGTTGTCAGATTTTTAAATTTTTGCCAATTTCATGTGTATGAATGGCATCTCGTCAATTAAATTTGCATTGCCTTAATTATGAGTATCTTATTTCATATATTTTTTTAAGATTTTATTTATTTATTTGACAGAGCACAAGTAGGAAGAGTGGTAGGCGAGGGAGAGGGAGAAGTAGGCTCCCCATTGAGCAAAGAGCCTGATGCAGGGCTCGATCCCAGGACTCTAGAATAATGACCTGAGCTAAAAGCAGACACTTAACCAACTGAGCCACCCAGGCACCTCATCTTATTTCATATTTATTTATGTTTTCTGTGAGTATCCTATTCATACCCTTTACCCATTTTGGAGGTTGTCTTTTTTCTTACTCTTTTGTTAGGGGTTATTTATGTAACCTGAATTGTGGTCTTTTGTTGCAAATATCTTTTCCCAAGATGTGACTTAATTTAAATTCATCTCTGGTGCCTTTCGTTGATCAAAAGCTTTATTTATTTATTTTATTTTTTTTAAAGATTTTATTTTATTTATGTGACAGAGATAGACAGCCAGCAGAGAGGAAACACAAGCAGGGGGAGTGGGAGAGGAAGAAGCAGGCTCCCAGCGGAGGAGCCCGATGTGGGACTCAATCCTGGAACGCCAGGATCATGCCCTGAGCTGAAGGCAGACGCTTAACGACTGCGCTATTCAGGCGCCCCTGATCAAAAGCTTTAAATTTTAATGTAGCAAAATATATCTTTTTCTTTATGATTTCTACATTTTATGTCTTATTTGAAAATTCTTTCTTTATATCTGGACATACTCAGTTTAATAATGCACGGGAAACTATACTGTGGTTGGGTAAAAGAATATTTCCATTTTTAGGAAATGCAGACTAAATATTAAGGAATAAGGAGGCATGATGCATGGTGCATATAACATACCCTCAGTGGTTCTTGGGGTTTTTTGTTCTTTTAAGTGCGTGTATGTATATTTGTGGAGAGAAATGATAAAGCAGTTGGGATAAAAGGTTTACAATAGATGAACCTAAGTAAAGGAAAGAGGGTATTTTTTCTTATATTGGTTGCTTTATAACTTCTTACGTTTAGTACGTATCATTTCAATTTTTCCTTTTTAAAAAAATTAGTATTTGTAAACTCTCGTGTCATTTATGTAGATACTTTCATAATATAGAAAAGAAAGTCCAGAAGCAGATACTAGCTAGAAGGAAAATATAGGAAACTATAGATACATTCTAAGGGAAGAGGAGAGCTTCTAAACCAATACTAGAACCCCAGGATTTAAAAACGGAATGTATTTTTTGGCTATATAAAAAAATAAGCATAGCAAGATATTCCATAAACAAAGTCAAAAGACAAACAGTAGATTTAGCAAAATTATTTCTAACATAAAGGATGGACATTTAATGTTTATGATAAACAGAATAGCCATAGATTATCAAGTAGGGGACAAACAACAAAATAGAAAAATGAACATAGGATATGGAAAGGCAATTACGGCAGAGAAAAATCTAGGCAATCAGTATACATGAAGAGACTCACTTGTTAGTAATCAGTAAAATGACAGGGAGATTTCATATTCATCAGGTTGGAGAGGTTAGAGTGATAATATACCTTACTGGCAGAGATGCAGAGAATAGGAATGCTTGTGTAAAATAAATTGCTACAGCATTTGGGGAAATAATTTAGTAGCATCTGTTATTAAAGTTTTACCTTTCCTAAGAATTTATCCCATAGAAATGTAAGCACTAGCAAGTGTGTATACAAAGACGTTCAGTGCTGCTTTTTTTGTAGTCACAGAAGACTGAAAACAAAGGGAATATGAATGCCCTTCTCTAGAGGATGTTTGAATAAATCCACACCACAGAATATTATGAGTCATTAACCCAAAAAAATCGGTTAACGCAAAGATGCACAAGAGTATGTATAGTATCCCATTTTTGTAAATCAAATAAAAATCTTTATGAATGTATACATATATAATATATAGGTAGAGAAAATATGCAAAGATGTACTGTGTTAATGTGGGTTATGGGGATGGGATGAAGTTTGGGGTAGAAAGATGATCCAAACAAAAAGTGAGAAGGGGGAATAAAAATTTAAAAATTGTGGTAGACTTAAGTAGACATTTCTTCAAAGAAGGTATATAAATTTCCAATAAGCACATGAAAACATGGTCAACATCACTAATGGCTAAGGAAATGCAAATAATAACTATGATGTGATACCATCTGATAACCATTTGAATGGCTATTATAAACAAAGAAAAACCATAACAACGTCACAGCTGTTGGCAAGGATATGGAGAAATTGCAACCCTTGTGCACGCTGCTGGTGGGAATGTAAAATGGTATAGCTACTATGGAAAACTGTAATGTGGCTCCTCTAAAAATTAAAAAGAGAATTATCATATGATCCAGCAGTTTTGCTTTTGGGTATATGCACAAAAGATTTGAAAGCAGGGTCTAAGAGATATTTGTACACCTATGTTCATAGCAGCATTGTTATTCACAATAGACAAAAGACAGGAGCAACTCAAGTGTCTATTGATGGATGAATGGATAAATAAATTATCTATATACATACAATAGAATATCATTCAGCCTTAAAAAGGAAGAAAATTCTGATGCATGCTACAACATAGATGAACCTTGAGGATATTATGCTAAGAGAAATAAGCCAGTCACAAGAAGATAAATACTGTATGATTCCGTTTATATGATACCTATCGTGTTTGGTGGGTATAGAGTTTGGTTTTTTCAAGATGAAAAGAGTTCTGGAGACTGGTTACACCACAGTGTGAATGTACTTAAAAATGGTTACGTTGGAAATTGTAGTTTATTATACAACAGGGTTTTTGTTTTTTTTTTTTAAGTATTGATAGCATCACTTCTGTACAGTGAAGCAAATTACTTAAATAAGTATGTAATTGCATTTAAGAAATTAAAGACCTAAAACAAATGTAAGCATTTAAATAATTTCTAGTTGGTGGGGCTGATTTTCAAGTATAGGACCAAAGATTCAGGTTACTCATATGTTAGAACTTCTTACTTTTTTGTAAGAATCCTAAGATTCTTTCTAGATCATTGGGATCTGAGTAAGGCAAGCCAAGTGGTATTTTTCTTACACTCATACATGAAAAAAAAAATTCTCTTGTAATAATGAGAGTATAGTTACATTAAATAAAAATACTTGCTTTTTTCTATAAGATAGCCTTTTTAAGTTTGTTTTTTCATTCTGCCATTTCTTTTTAAGAGAAATACCAGTAGACAGACAAAGCCACTCAAAGTTCAAGTTATGCATTCGTCTATTGTCGCACATCAGAATTTTGGTTTGAAACTTTTGTCTTGGCTGGGAAGTATTATTGGATATTCAGGTAGGTTCACAGAACTATTTTGGAGAAAATATCAAGTGAAATAATTTATTTAATTTCACATTTTAAAATACCATCTCGGAATATCTTTATTCACAGAAAAACCCGTGTTTCTCAAAATTTGATCCACAAGATTTTTTTATATGCATGCAAAGGAGTCTGTGTTCAAATAAAGGCAAGAAATATTGGATTAAACAATAGTAAATGACTTCAATATGCTAATGAAACCTAAATCTCGCAGACTTAATGCAAGAACCTTTTTTTTTTTTAACAGCATTCTGTGGAACTGTGTTCCACTGAGCAAGCTGGAAAATAATACTGTAAATAATAAAAAAAACAAAACAAAACAAAAAACCTAAATGATTAGCAGTTTAAAGGATACAACGCTAATGTTGATATCTTTGTTTGACTCCTCCAGCTTTTGGTTACTAATAATTTGCAACTCCAAACACTTGCCGATTTGAAATTACTGATTTATATTTGGTATGTTTTGTCTTTCCACATTCCACAAATTAGATAATCTTTTTAATGTGGTGACAGAATGAAGAACCCACATGGCTAAAGCCAAAAATACAAGTTTGGTGTATAAAATGTAACACTAAAGAGAAAAACAGGAGTAGATCTAAGCTATCTGTCATACTGTTCTTTAGAAAGCAAGAGAGGTGGTTTGGATAAATGACATTCTGATCTTTAAAGAGAAGGTCTAAAATATTTGAACTAAAGGAGTATTGCCACTTTGTGAACAGACCGTTGCAAAAAATACGGAGGTGTTGAAATTTAGGAGACCATGTTTGCTTGCCTTTTTAAGTGTCTCTTCAATTATTTTTCTTATGCTCAATGTTTTAGTTTTGGTGTTGTCCATTGGATACCTGTGCACCAAGTTCTGTGCTAGAGAAGTAATGAATGGAAGCAATTTCCTGCCAAAATTTTTTTTGAGATATTTGCCATTAATTATTTAAAGACCTAGACTCTTATTTAATACGTACATACGTATTTCTCTTTAGTGTTATAAACAACTTATGTTTGGTGGCTTTTAAAATTTTTAAAGTACTCCATTTTTTTCTGATTATTTGGCATGCTTATAGAAGACTAAAAGCTGATTTTAATTATAAAGTATGAAACATAAAGGTATTAAAGTTTTGGTTATGTTAATGCTTATGTTAATATTTGAAGAACTTTTTTTTTTAAGTTCAGCATTTAGAAAATGTAGGAATTTGTTTTCCAGGACCTTTCACATAGTAGGTACACATAGGTTCACAGAGAACATTTGTTTAACGAGTGGAAACATTTTGCATAGCACTGATAAATGGACTGCTATTTATTATAGTACAGAGGCCATGCATTCTTTTTTTTTTAAATGGCAGCACAATTACATATTATAGCTACCTTCAGTTATCATGGGATGTAACAATTTTATTATTATCTGGTTTAATTAGCATAGGTGCTTAAAGAACTGTATTTAAATTCTTTACAACATAAGAGGTCGTTGCCCTTCTGGTAGGCTTATATTTTGGTGTTCTGTTATAAGTGTTGCTGTATAATGCGAGATTTGGAATTTTTCTTTTTGTGAAAATGTTAATAAAATAATATGTTTACTTTTTCTGAATAAATTTGACCTTTAGTAAACATGTAGAACTCTATAGATTTGCTGGAACGGTTCTATTGAAATGTCATTTCATTTTAATACTTGAAGTTCCTGTTTCACTGACTGCTCTTCTTCCTGTTTTAAGATGGGCTTCGCCGAATTTTATGTCAAGTTGGTTTACAAGAAGGGCCAGATGGCGAAAACTCTTCTCTAGTGGATAGATTGATGCTTAATGATTCCAAATTGTGGAAAGGTAATCTAACTACTTTCAGGGTATAGGAAAACCTTAAATAGGTAATTGGGAAAAGTTTTTTTTTTTCATTTGGGAAGGTATTTAATAAATATATTTATAGTTTTTAGAATTAGCACATGCAGTTTTATTCTTTGGAAAAAACATAAACAGATTTTGCAGTCCATGACCCAAATTAAATAACCCTTATATTTTGTTAGGAAACTATTTTTAGAAAAACTAATTTTTCAAGGAGCAGATTGCAAATATTTTATACTGAAGAACACAGTTTGAGTTTTGCTCTTGAGACTTAAAATACAATTGAACATATAAAAACTTCGGAAATGTAATTTTTGGCTTGTTTGATACATCTTTATTTCACATCTACTCTTTTTGTAACAGGTGCTAGGAGTGTGTATCATCAGTTGTTTATGAGCAGTCTGCTTATGGATTTGAAATACAAGAAATTGTTTGCTGTTCGATTTGCAAAGGTAAGTAGTCTCTCAGTTTGAAATTTAACAAAAGAGTCAGGTTATATACAGAGTAAATATAACCCATGATTATATCCAGGCTTTATAATATTAGCAACTAATAGTATTATGTCACTGTGTTGATTTTAAATTCTAAGAAACTACAATAGATGATCTTTTTATCTTTTATAAATAGAGTAAAATTCCAGCAGTAAGGCTTTTCTTTTTCATCACCTGCCATAATAATAATACAAATATCCAACTGTGAAATGTATATGATATCAAATGGTAAATGAAGAATTTAAACCTATGCCATTGTGAATTTTGTATGGTATTATTCCCATTAAAATTTGTATAAGGAAAAGATAATCTTAGCTGAAATGACATGTATATATGGATATGATTTAAGAATCATGAACTCTTGGTTGTTGGTATTGTTGAGTTATGTTCTTCTCCCTTTTCATAGTATGTGCTTATTTTTTCTTATTCACCTCAATTAGGAGTTCTTAATCAAGGAAGCATGTAAGGATCATTTGGGGAGCTCTTTCAGAATATATGTATTTGTGTCCCATTCTCAAACTTAAGCAAATTCACCAAGAATGGGGTCCAAGCATGTGTACTTGGAAAGAGCCATCAGGTGATTCTGGTATACATCCATAAGAGATAAAAGCCTGGTTTCATCAGAGACCATGTGGAGCTGCTGTAGTTTAGCCCTACCTGTGTACAATAACGTCCCAGGATTTTAGAAGCTCTTACTCCTATTTGAGCTCATAAATTGCCATTGTGCTCAAGAAGATTGTATGGTGAATCAGTATTTATACAAAACTTAATTGGTAGAAGTCATTTCAGTTATCATTCTCATAGCAGTGTTATCTTATTGACTCCTCCAGCACTGACTTTTCATTATAATCCTTAAACATTTGGTCCATGTGGATTAGAGGTGAATCTCCCCCTTGTTGTTTAGAGTTACCAGCAGTTGCAGAGAGATTTTATGGAGGATGATCACGAGCGAGCAGTGTCCGTGACTGCTCTGTCTGTCCAGTTCTTCACCGCACCTACTCTGGTGAGTAGTGCTTGCCTTTTCTTTGTAACTGATAGCTGGCACTCCTTGCCTTTTTTTGCCTTCTTAATAGAACTATGAGCGTTTGCAGAGTGATTATGTGACAGATGACCACGACAGAGAGTTTTCAATCGCAGACCTCTCGGTTCAGATATTCACGGTTCCTTCACTTGTAAGTACTAAAAGACTAAGAAGAACTTTCTTGTTTGCCATTGACAGAAGTAAAGCCTTAAAATACTAGAGAATGAAGATCTGTATATTCCTGAATAGAGTAATATTTTATTAATGGGTGATCGGACTTCAGACACCTTCAGCCATACTAGAACATACCCTTCAGTATGTAATCTAGAAAGAAAAAGTTATTTAAACTTAATCTGTACCTTCTCATACTACTTCCCTGAGGTTTTGAACTGATAAGTTAAAAATTTAGCTGATTGGTTTAACAAATGTATCCATTAGAAACAGCACATTATCTACAATCTCACATTTTGAGAAGCTGCCTCCCCCCGCCGTAAGGGAAAGGTAGTTAAGGCAACTGAATCACAGTGATTGTACTAAGTTTCACTGGTTGCCCGGGAGGCATCACTATGTTTTAGTGCTATTCAGTAATTAAAATTCATATTTAATTTATTTAACAAAAATGTATTGAGATCTATTATTTATTGGGCATAGTTCTAAGCTTTGGGTATACAGCAGTGAACAAAAACAGATGTGGTCCTTACCCTCAGGGAACTTAAAATAATGGGAAAGACTCATAAAATTGGTTAATTAAAATTATAATGAAAACTCAAGAATTTGGTTGTATTTAAAGAGAATAGTAGAGAGATCAGACCTTTTCTCAGAGTTCAGAGAGGAATTCTATAAGGAAGGCACCTTTACGTGGGGTCGTGAAGGAAAGTTCACTTAAGGGGCTAGCACTTGAGCAGGTCCTGAAGTAGGAAAGTTCCTATCTAGGAAACAGAAGGAAAGCCAGCACAGTTGAAGATCTTTGAATATGGAATAAAATGAGACCAGAAACGAAGGAGGGTGCTAAATTGTATAGGATTCTAGGGTTATTTTCCTACGAGGTGCATTTTCCAATTGTTTGTTTGCTTGCTTGCTTGCTTTTAACAAGTGTTTTTCCCAGGATTACCTTTACGTCCAAGGATGTATTCTGGTACAGTTGAAGCTGTCTGTATCCACTAATGAGATATTATAGGCCAAGTGAAGGATTTTGGTTTTATGGGAAGGCAGTCAAGGTTTTAAGTGGCATTTACATCATCATGTTTGTGATTTTTAAAAAATCATGCTGTTTGTGATTTGGAGAACAAATTGACGGGGCAAAAGTGAGTGTGGGGAACCTAATTATGAAGCTGATGCAATGATCCAGACAAGAATTGGTGGTAACTTGAGCTGGGATTGTGGCAGTGGATATGAGTTGTGAAATAGATTTAAGTAGTAAAATCTACAGAATTGGCTAGACTAGGGTTTGAGGGATCAGTTGGTGATTTGTTGGTTGTTTGGAGGGAAAGGGTAAAGATGACTCCCAGGTTTGTGACTTGCAGCCCAATGGATGTCGTGCCACTTGCATAAGAGGGTTTTGGAGAATGAGTAGGATTTGTGAAGAGAGACACTTTCATTTTAGTCAGGGATGTCTGAGAAGCCTCTGAGATAATCCTGTGTGTGTTCATATCTGTGCTTCCTCCATTGATCTGTTTGTCCATTTCCATGTCAGTACCCAGTTTTAATAATTTTAGCTTAATACTCTATTTTGATACCTTGTAGGGCTAACTCTTCCATTATTCTCTTCTAATAATTTCTTTAATGTTCTCAGGCTTTTTTTTTTTTTTTTTTTTTAAGATTAACTAAAATCACAAAAAAACACATTAGGATTTTGATTGAAAATGTATTTAAAGTTTTGGGAAGAACTGATATCTCTGCAATATCGAATATCCCCATCCAAGAACATAATTTGTCCTCATTTGTTAAGTTTTATTTTATGCTCTTACTACAAACTTCATAGTTCTCTCGTTATGGGTCTTACACATTTTTAATCTGGTTATGTCTGTTATGTAGGAAAAGCACTGATATTTACATATTCATCTTGTATCTCTCTGGTCCTCTTAATTAACATTTCTTCTAATATTTTGTGTTGATTCCTTGGGATTTTGAGTAATCAGATTACAAGTAATTTTTGTTTCTTCTAATATTTCAACTTTTATTTTTTGTTTCTCGTCTGATTCCTTTAGTTAAAAACACTAGAAATAGCGTATGTACTCATTTATTCAGAACTTACTTATTTAGCACCTTTACTGAGTAGGTACTGTCGTGGGCTCTAGAGGTAAATATTGCAGTGAACAAGCAGACAAAAGTCCCTGTTCCCATGGAATTTATAGTCTAATTGGGAGGAGACAGATAAAACAGTTGCATACCGTTTATAAGTCAAGTGTTGATAAGTGCTATGAAGTAGAAAAAGCAGGTTAAGGGAATAGAGACTGACAGTGAAGGGGTGATATTTTATACAAAGTTATCAGAAGGCCTCTCAGCGAAGTAGTGTTTGGACAGGAACCTGAAGAAAGAGACAGATGAGTAATGTGACTAACTGGTGAAAGAGCCTCCTGAGGGAACAGCAAGTACAAAAGTTCCAAGATGAATGTGCACTTGGCATTTTGGAAGAAAGAATCCCAAACAGGACAGTGTTTCTAAATAAATGAAGAAAATGGTCAGTGACATCATTGAGTTTGGGGATAGGGTTGAAGATGAAATGGGCAAGGCCATTGTGAGAGCTTAGGTCTTTTGTCTAAAGAAATTAGAAAAAGGGAAATAATAAAGAGCAAGAATTAATAAAACAAAGCAAATATACATAAGGGGAAAATCAGTGCAACCAAAAGTTGGTTCTTTTAAAACACCAAGGGAAAGGAATAGATATTTAGAAAGACTAATAAGAAAAATAGAAAAGTTTGTGGGGCGCCTGGGTGGCACAGTCGTTAAGCGTCTGCCTTTGGCTCAGGGCGTGATCCCGGAGTCCTGGGATCGAGCCTCACGTCGGGCTCCTCTGCTGGGAGCCTGCTTCTTCCTCTCCCACTCCCCCTGCTTGTGTTCCCTCTCTCGCTGGCTGTCTCTCTCTGTGTCAAATAAATAAAGAAAATCTTTAAAAAAAAAAAATGGGGGAAATCAGCTGGCATGACTCACCTTATTAACAGAAAAAAAGATGTATCAAATGCTTTTTTCTGAATTAATGAAAATTCAGCACTCGTAATTTAAAACAAAAAATACCTCATACCTACGAATGAAACAGAACTTTAACAAAACAAACTTTAACAAAACAAAACAAAAAATAAAAACCTAAAGCAAACATTCTACTTAATGCTGAGTATTAAAAGCTTTTCCCCTGAGATCAGGAATGAGAAAATTCCTGCTTTTATTCACCACATGATGACTACCATCCTTTTTATAATTCCTTGAGGTGTTTAAGTTGTCGGCTTTCAGCCTTTCTTTCCTGATAAGTGCATTTAAGTCTTAAGTTTCCATATAAGCATAACGTTAGCTGCATCCCACAATTTCGTAATGTCCTATTTTTATTATTCAGCTCAAAAAATTCACTGAGTTCCTTCATGATCTCTTTCTTGACCCATTTGTTCTTTGTGATTATACTTCTTAGAGATATATGCTAAATTTCAAAGCATTTGGGTATTTTCTAATTATCTTGTTAAGAATTCTGCTTAATTTCTGGGGGTGGGGGGATGGGTGAAATAGGTGATGGGGATCAAGGAGTACCCTTGTGATAAGCACCAGGTGCTGTACAGAAGTGTTAAATCACTATATTGTACACGTGAAACTACTATTACATTGTATTCTAATTGGAATTTAAATAAAAACTAAAAAAAGGTGGAAAAAAAAAGAATTCTGCTTAATTTCACTGTGGTCAGAAAACATGCTGATTTCAGTCCTCTGTTGAGTCTAGTTTTATGGCCCAGAATGTTTTCAGTTTTGATAAATATCCCATGTGGACTTGAAAATAATATATATTCTCTTATTTGGTGCAGTATTTCTATATGTCAAGTAGGTCAAGTTTGTTCATTTTCATTGTGTAAGTCTTACATACTTACTAGTTTTCTGTCTACTTGTTCTGTCAACTGTTGAAGTATCTTAGAGTTTCCCACAGTGATTGTTGGATTTGTCTTTCTCCTTTTAGTTCTGTTTTTATATACCTGCTTTATATGTCTTTATGTTATTGGATACATACAAATTTAGAATTGTACCTCCTAGATTAACCCTTTTATCATTACGAATTACCTTTTTCATCTCAGATAATACTCCTGACTTAAAGTAATTTATCTGATACTACAGCAAGAGCTCCTTTCTTTTGGTTAGTGTTTGCATAGTATGTCTCTTCCATGGTTACATTTTACCTTCCTTTTTTTTTTTTTTTTTTTTTTTTTGAAGAGAGAGAGAGTGGGGAGTGGAGGAAGGGGCAGAGAGAGAATCTCAAGCAGGCTCCACGCCCAGCACAGAGCCCGACATGGGCCTCATCTCACAACCCTGAGATCATGACCTGAGCTGAAATTAAGAGTTGGACGCTTAACCAACTGAGCCACCCAGGCACCTCACATTTTTAACTTTTTTTGTGCCCTTATATTAAACTTACAACACTTTTTTTTGTTTACCCAATCTGACACTCCTGATGATGTAATCAGATTACTGCTCTTTTAATGTAATTACTAGTACATTTGGCTTTAAATTTGCCACCTTGTGATTTGTTTTGTTTGAACCACGTGTTTTGTTTCTTTTTCTCTTCTTTTTTACCTTCTTTTGGATTAAATAGTTATTATTTCTTTCCCCCCACCCTTTATTAACTGGTTTGTTGTACATTCACTTACTCTTCTCCTAAGAGTGACTCTAAAGCAGTTTTATTCCAAAGTGCCAGTAATGACAGGATAAACAACGTGTACCAGAATGTGAACCAACAGCATTGCTCTCGGCAAAACTCTTGCTGTGAGAAAAAAACGTCGGCTAAATTAAACTGTGACCAGTAGTTGATTTATCTTCTCGTCACAACTGGCAACAAGCAGTTTGCAGGCTGCTGGTCCATGGACCATACTTCGAGTAGCAGTGCCCTGGAGGTTATGGTGTGCATCCCTGACATGACAGGCAAGCGCCATGTTTCAGCCCCTGAAGGGTGGGAGTCTAGACTTCTCCACTCAGCCTTTACTGGTGTAGGTGGGTACGGAGCTACAGTTTTTTCTGTAGCGGTTGCCTAGAGTAAAGGGGTTATTGTCTGAAAGTTTTCTGTCCTGCTGGATTACTTCTTCCTGTGTTTGAGAGAACGGGCTTTTATTTGGGCTTTTTAAAAAAAATCTGTGCCCTTTGGCATTTTCAGGTTACCAGCTTCTTAGAACTCTCTGCCATGTCATTTCTTGGGTCCGCTGAGGTCCCTAGCCAGTCTGCCTTCTTCTAGCCACCTTTCTGAATCTTCTGGTGTTATTTTGCATATAATCTCCAGAATTTTTAGGGGTACTTAGTGAGAAAACTACACCTATTCTCTCTTACCTGATTCATGAAGCAAAAATCCATTCTTTTTTTTTTTTTTTAATGGATTCCAGTTTTCTGGTGAAATTCTCCATTTTTCCCTCAATTTTCTGAACATGTAAATCTTAGCTCTTTTGAAGTCATGGTGTGGGAGTGCCTGGGTGACTCAGTCGAACTTCCGATTCTTGATTTCAGCTCGGGTCATGATCTCAGGGTAGTGGCGTCGAGCCCCATGTCAGGCTCTGTGCTCAGTATGGAGTCTGCTTGGGATTCTCTCTCTCTTCCTTTCCCTCTGTCCCTCCCCATGGTCACGTGCACGCGCTCTCTCTCTCCAAAACGGATAAATAAAATCTTAAATAGAGTCATAGTCTGATAATGTCATTATCTAGATCATTTGTAGTTGTATTCCTATTTAATTTTTTTATATTTTTGCCCCTTTTGATTTTTAGCCATTTGAAATGCTTAATAACTTTTTATTGACATTTGTCTTAGGTTTCAGCAGTCTTGCTATGATCTATGTAGGTTTGGTTTTCTTTATAAATATTGGAATTTGTAGCTATTGTATCCCTAGGCTGGTGGCTTTCTCGGTTTTGGAAATTTTGGAGTCCTCTCTCCTCAGATATGGTCTCTGCCCCGTTCTCTTTCTGATTGCCTTCTGATAGGATGTTTTTTATTACAAAATCTTAGACACTGCATGATATCTTTCTCCTAAGAAGATTCCCCTTAATGTTAGGCAGGTGGAGTGAGGCCCATCACCCTTAGTCTAGTTAGGAATTGACATAACTCCAGATTGTTTTGATAAGACTCTATCTTCTGAGTCATCCTCACCCCTGCAACATTACCCTCTAAGGGTTCCTAGGCGAGAGCCTAGAAGGTTCACTAGAGTTCCTCCTTTCTCTAGGGTCCTGAACTTGTTTTGTTTCCTCCACTTGCTAAAACTGCCACATCACTCCTTTGCTCTTCTAGTCTTTCTGCTCTTAGACTCCTGGCCTGCACAGCTTCAGAATTTTGCAGATGTCTTATGGGGAAAACTGGAAGAAAGTTGGACTCCATTCCTACCCTTCTGTTCTTACTAGAGTCCTGGCCACCCCACTCCCCGCATCAGCTGAAATCCCGGATTTTTCTCCCTGTTAGCACCTTTATCAGACTCTTTCCTGGGATCTTCTATCCCATTTTCCCCTGCTCCCAGAAGAGTCAGATGCTGAAGGAAAAGCAGCTACAGGATGTTGGCTCGCCTCCCTCTGCCGTGCCGCTTATCCATGGTTTTATCCCCTCTAATCCTTATTGCCTCAGCAGCTCTCTAATGATTTCAAACTTTTTTTCCCTTATTGATCTTTTCTGGTTTTTCTTGGGTGGGGGGAGATGTTGGTTAGCCTCAAGCTTCTTCCATCATGACTGGAAGCAGAAGAGTACATTTATAGTTTCTTGAAAAAGCATCATTAATTCTGCGTATCCCTGCTTAAAAATCAATTGCATAGATATTAGTGAAATGTTATATATCAGTGATAGAATCCCATATATTGGTCTTCTGGGTTAACTGAAAATTCAGTCTTTAAATAGCCTTGTCAAGAACCAATACCAATAATTCAAGTGATCATAGTATCTTACTTGTTCTAATTTGTTTTTATTAAATGTGCCCTAATTTATAGTCAGCATTACCCCTGTATGCTCTGTCATGTTTAGTTTAACATAAAATTGAGCCTCATTTCGGGCTCTGTGCTCATTTTGGAGTTGGCTTGGGATTCTCTCTCTCCCTCTGCCCCTGCCCCTCCTGCTGCACGTGCTCTGTCTCTCAAAATAAATAAATTCTTTGTAAAAAATAAAGTTTTTCAGAGTCTTAGGAGGGACTACGGCCCATTCTGAATATGCTGTTAGATATGTAATGAGCTTTGCAACCCAAGATTGAATACAAATTACATAAAATGAATAAAATCCAAATTAAGGTAAGTAGCAGTAATATATTTTAAAGCAAAGTGAGTTGTAGGCATTTAAAAATTAAGCAGTTTTTTAGGGTGATAAGAAGTACTAGAACTGTATAATAATGTTACATATTTAATCTCAAAGATTACCTTGAAAGTTTAGCAACAATCTAGGCATGAGATGATAAAGCCAAGCACTTTTTAACAAGTTTTTTTTTCTTCTTTAATGTTGTAACCTTGGAAAATACGCTTTCTCTAGTTTTCTTTCTACAAGTAGAAATGCCTGAGTAACTCCCCTGTTCTAATGGAACAGTACTAATGGTGTCTTATTGATTTTTTTTTTTAAGTTGACACCCATGACAATCAGAATCCAATCCAAATTACGCAGTGGATAAACCATCGCTCTTAACAGTCATCTGAAACTGAAAATGCCAAATAAATGCCTTCATTGGTGAGATTTACATTCCACCAATATTAAATTGTCTCTACCAAACTTCCTTCAACTATTGGTTGTAAGTCTTATAAGCATGCTCTTCAGAGTTTTTTCTTAGGTCATTCAAATTGCATTATACTCATTTAAGTTTCTCAAGGTCAACTAATATAGCAAACAAAAAACCAAAAAGGAATATCCTTTTATCTTAACATATCGATACCTCTTCTTCTTCAAACTTGACCTTAGTCTTCGCTGTGTAGGAAAATGAACAGAAATTAATCCTGTTGATTTTTGAGGTTTTTGTGGCCTGTGTCCTGGCAATGTGATAATGACTTTTGAGTTTTTCAAAGGAATATTTAACTATATAGATTTTCTCTTTATCTGATGACCTTAGAACTTTTACATTAGAACACTACTATAGTCTTAGACTTCTATCTTCTGTACTTTTTTGTCCTTTTTTTTTTTTTTTAAGATTTATTTATTTGGGAGAGAGTGAGTGTGCGTGGACAGGCAGGGGGAGGGGCTAAGAGAGGGTGAGAAGTATGGAGCCTGAAATGTAACTCAATCCCATGACCCTGAGATCATGACCTGAGCCGAAATCAAGAAGTCAGACACTCAGTCGACTAAGCCACCCAGGCACCCCTGTCCTACTTTTTGATGCAGCTTTCTGTATTGCTTATTGATTAATGAGAGACCTAGTTATATAGTTTCCCAACACCAATAATACCCTTGAACCTGGTGAGGCCAGAAAAGTAGGAGAAAATCCATGATCTTTTATAGCAGAGTAATAATGAGGTATTCAAATAATATTAGGCCTTCTGACTTTATTATGGAGCAAAAAAGGAAATGCAAATTGTTATAAAATAATGTCCAACTTCCTTCATAATAAGATGCAAGTTAAAATCATCAGAATGGCAAAGATCAAAATGTTTAAAGTTGCATTGTGTTACTGAAAGTATGAGGGGAAAGGCACACACTGCAGATGGGCATATAAATTGGTAAGCTTCGTTGTGGAGACAATTTGATGATACCCGTAAAATTTTTAAAATTTATAAACCATTCCTAGAAAATTATTCTATAAATATCCTTGCAATTATACACAGCTAATATTCGTTGCGACTTTTTTTGTAGTAAATGCCGTAAGACTAGAAAAAACCCAGACGTCTCATGTCTCACCATTAAGGGCCTGCCTGGCTAAATAAAGAATGATAGAAAAACATACCTGGTGATAGTTACAAAGAATGAGGGAATTCACATGAACTGATATGGGACGATCTCTAAAATACATGAAGTTAAAAAACAGGTACAGAACAGTGTTTATAATATGCTGTCCTTTGAGGGTGAGAAATAGATATAATTAAATATATGCATACTTCTAGCTACTTAGCAACACTTAACCCATATATTATAAATGTTCATACGTGTGTGTATGTGTAAACATATACGTATGTATTATACATACACATACCATTTCTGGAAGAATATGCAAGAAAACTAACAGAGATTGGGACCTTGGGAGTTAGGAGACTCTTCACCTGTTTTTTTGTTGTTGGTTTTTGTTTGTTGTTGTTGTTTGTTTTTTTGCATCATTTAAATGTATTTGCTTATTCAAAAATACCTAGATATGTATATCTATACATAGAAACAGAAACAAAAAATAAATTTTAAAAGGAGATTGAGGAAATATAGTTTCATACTGAGTTCTACAGAATCTGTGATATGAACCTCTGGATCCTAGAATAATTATACCATACCATTATAGGTGTCTAAATGTCTCAGTTAAGGAAAATTTGCAACCTGGTTCAGACCCCCCACCCTGAATTGTCTTTGAATAATGAGCCTTGGATCTGTCTCCTAACATTCTGGCATCTTTCTCCGTGATATAATTGTTGCTTCATACACATGGCAATTGGAGTAAGTAATTGTTATTTAGAAATACACAGTAATGCATTTATGATATTATATAGTTGCATTGGAAAGGTTTAAACTTCAAAGAGCTAATCAATGTTGGTGACTTTTTTTGAGCTTTCTAGTAAGTAGGTTTTGATTACCCGTGTACTCTGATATACTTTGTTCTAGGCTCGGATGCTTATCACAGAAGAAAACCTGATGACCACCATCATTAAGACTTTTATGGATCATTTGAGACATAGAGATGCCCAGGGCAGATTTCAGTTTGAACGATATACTGCTTTACAAGCCTTCAAGTTTAGGAGAGTTCAGAGCCTTATTTTAGATCTCAAGTAAGCTTTTGTTTAATTATCCAACCACTTGCAACTTGTAATATGTCAGTGTTTACCCAAATGTTCATTACTATTTTTATCTTGTACAGGTATGTGTTAATTAGCAAACCAACCGAGTGGTCAGATGATCTGAGGCAGAAGTTCCTAGAAGGATTTGATGCCTTTTTGGAATTACTCAAATGTATGCAGGTATGCATAAATGGAACATTTTAAAGAGGAGCACTTTTTTTCTTTTTTTTTTTGGCTCATTGAACTCAACATCTTTTCTATTTATGTATTCTTTTTACTTGGGGCACATTTCCAAAAGAGTAATTTAGATGACTACAGTTTGGACCAAGAAGCTCCTCTTTAATTGGAAACTCTTAGAATGATACAGAATGAATGACATCCAAGCAAAAGTTCTGGCATCTACTATTCTTTTGTATTTGGTGGTTCTTTTGGTTACCATTAACATTCTTTCTTTGAGGATTGCAAGTTAACTGTTTTTAATGTGCTTACGTGGAAGTATTATGAAGTTAATTATTTAAGGAACTATAATGTTTAATTTTATTTTTAACGTTTCCATAATTATTTTTCTTTCCTTGATATGATTTTACATAATACGGTATAGAGCTTGTTCCCCTCGGTTTAATTCTTTTTTGGAAACAGCCCCATATATACAGAACAGAATCTAGAAGCAGAAGTTAACTGGTATATGGTTTTAACTGTAAGAAGGTAGATGTCTTCTCAAAGTATCTGAGCCATACCATTTATAATTCTTTTAGTAGCTATCTGGCTTTGTTAAGCAAGAAATAAAATCAACTTTCATTTTTGGAAAATATTTTGATTTCTGCATTGGGTTGGGATCTTTAATTTATTATAATACTTCTGTGTTTTCCTGTCTGTAGAAACTTTGGTCATTTTAAATACTTGAGGTATCCTCTGTTTTCTATAATCAGTTCTGACACACCAAGAGAGTAGTTAGGCTAGTTTGTTCGTTTGTTTCTTTCTTTTTAAGATTTTATTTATTTATTTGACAGAGAGAGCATGCCAGCAGGCAGAGCAGCAGGCAGAGGGAGAGGAAGAAGCATGCTCCCCGCTGAGCAGAGAGCCTGATGCGAGGCCTGATCCCAGGACTCTGGGATCATGACCTGAGCCGAAGGCAGACGCTTAACTGACTGAGCCACCAGGCGCCCTGTTAGGCTAGTTTCTACAACATTATATTATTTAAAATTATTTCAAAACTGTATATTCTTGGGGTGCCTGCTTCTCCCTCTCCCTCTGTCCCTCTCCCCTGCTCGTGCTCTCTCTCTCTCTTGCTCCCTCAAATAAATAAATAAAATATTTTTTTAAAATGTGTATTTTTATAAAACTATTTTATCTTTTTGTTTTGCATTTCTGTTTTTTGGGGGGGTTGGTTTTTTTTATTTTGCTTTCTTTTAGTCTGTGAGAACTTTTAATTGCAGATGAGGAATAAATATGAGAACTTTATTCTAGGGGTGCCTGGGTGGCTCTGTCGTTAAGCATCTGCCTTCAGCCCAGGTCATGATCCCAGGGTCCTGGGATCGAGCCCTGCATCGGGCTCCCTGCCCGGCAGGGAGCCTGCTTCTCCCTCTCACACTCCCCCTGCTTCTGTTCCCTCTCTCGCTGTCTCTCTCTGTCAGATAAATAATAAAATCTTTTTAAAAAAAAAAAGAAAAAAAGAAAACTTTAGTATATTATAAAATGTACTTATAAATTCAGTAACATTTTAAAAGCCTGTCTAATTCTTCTGGCAGTTTGGTCTATAGATGATAGAGCTAAAAAATAGTTTGAAGGATCATTGCAGTGAATTATACATTTTGTTGTTTAAAACAGATACAAGATTGCCTCAAAAATATTTGTTCTATACTGGGGTTTTTAATTTATATTTTAGAGAATGTTAATATAAACATGCAATTTAGGAAGTTGGATTTCTTATAGTGCTTGAAGCTTCTTGTTAAAACTTACTTTATATGTTTTTATAATCAATATAGATTTTTTTCTGTATTATTTCTTAAGTTTCCATGTAAGAGGACAAACATAATTTTAATCCATTTAAAATCTTTTTGCTTTTTTTAAGGGAATGGATCCAATTACACGTCAAGTAGGACAGCATATTGAAATGGAACCAGAGTGGGAGGCAGCCTTCACTCTACAAATGAAATTAACACACGTCATTTCAATGATGCAGGACTGGTGTGCTTTAGACGTGAGTTTCTTCAAGGGGTAGGGGGTAGGAGATAAATGGAAGAGGGGGAATAAACAGATTCCAAGAATTCTGAGGAGATTTGGAGAGGATAGTGGTGATACTTACCTCATGAAACAACATCTTTTCCTCTCTTACCTATAAATTCCATAAAAGTTAAAATTCTGAAGCCTCAGAAAAAACTTGGAAAATAGAGGAAGAAATTATCCACTCTCTCTTATGTTACTATCTACATTTTTTTTCTACAATCCCGTCTAGATTTTGAGTATATAAAAAGAAGAGTTTAGAAACTTATCCAAAAATAAAGCTTTACAACTGTTTCATTTGTTCTGTCTTAAAATTACTTTGCTTTCCTTTGGCTATAAAGTCTATATGAGAGTCTGTGTAAGTTAAGAGGTAAGAGAAGACGTCTATGAGATCTGAATTATGTGTCAGAGTTAACTGGTCAAAGAGTAAAGAATATTCCTGACTGAGAGACAGCTTCATCGTGCTCTGTGATCAGAAAGAGTATGGTTGGTCCAGGAGCTGTGAGAAGGCCCAGGTTGGAGCACAGAGGTTGGAGGTAGAGAACTGGAAAGGGGCCTGACTTGCAGGGCCTTGGAGGCCATGGAAAAGAAGTTTAGGTTTTATTCTAATGGAGTTGGGACGCCACTAATGGCTACCAAGCAGAAAAGGTGACATGATCCAGTTTACGTGTTTTTTTTTTTTAAATTACTCTGTGTGAGAACAGATGGAGGGGGGCAAAAGTAGAAGCAGGGGATTTAATAGATGGTTGGCTTTCCTTTGAGTTACTGGAGATGATCAGTGGCGAGGTTTGAGAGAAATTTAGAATATGAAATTGCCAGTTTAGTAATAGATCGGACAGTGGGAAATGAGGGAAAGGAGGGTATTGAAATAACTTCTAGATTTCCACAGCTGTATGGTGGTGTCGTTCCCTGAGACAGGGCCCTGGAAGAGGGACCAAGTTGGGGGAGGGAAGATTGAGTTTGGTGTTGCCTATATTGATATCTGAGGTACTTACTCATCGTTAAATTTGAGGTGCTTATTCAATGTTGTTAGAAACCCAACCTTTTGAGTAACTTACAGAAAACCCTCTTTTTTAGGAAAAAGTGTTAATTGAAGCTTACAAGAAATGCCTTGCTGTATTGATGCAGTGTCATGGTGGTTTCACTGATGGTGAACAACCAATCACGTTAAGCATTTGTGGACATTCAGTGGAAACTATCAGATACTGTGTTTCCCAAGAAAAAGTTAGCATTCACCTCCCAGTTTCTCGCTTACTTGCAGGTAAAGCATTTCTCCCCAAAAAAGAACCCTGAAATTATCTTTTAAATTGTTGTTTGTGGTTAATATTTATTGAATACTTACTATACATTATACTGAGCGTTCTATAAGCATTGACTTATTTAATCACCATATCAGCCTATGAGGTAGGTATTATTATTACATTTGCTTCCCAGAGGGAATGACTGAGACACAGAGGTGACTTCCTTAGTGTCATGCGGCAAGAAAGAGGCAGAGTAGGAATTGTGAGGTACTTTGGCCCCAGAAGCCATGTTTATAACGTCTGTACCATAGTGCTGCTTCAGACTTCTAAACTGCACATACCACATGTTGTTATTGCTTAACTCAACCCACATTCAGAGTCTGTGTTGTTACCATTCAGATCACCCTACTGCTTAAGTGATTGCTGATAAATTGAAATCACCCTAAATTTTTTTTTCTTTTCCTCTAAGCTGTTTTTTACTCATTTATTGATAACCTTTTTAAGCAGTGGGGCAAGAGTGAGTCCCACATTGGAATGATAGTTTTTTAACCATAAGTAGTTGATTTACAAACCCTTTATACTTGGTAGAGTATTTGAAACCGCTACCTTGCAGCGGCCAAAAACTTTGAATATGCACTTGTCCGTCTCTGTCTACAGACTCACTCCCGTGTAGCTTCCTTCCATATTTCTTGATTGCAGGAATTCTTATCCTGCTCACATACTGTGCTGTTCCCCTTTAGTTCCATTTTTAACTTTTAAGGTAGAAAGACGTTCTAAAGGGTAGCTATTTTTACTCATTGAAGAATTTGTAATTTATCTTAAGTGTGTGGCTGAATAATTTAATATGATGTGAAAGTGGTGTGTGTAAGAGATTGTGGAGAATTTATATCATTTCTTCCTTAAATGTTTGGTAGAATTCCTCAGTGAAACCATATGGACTTGATAATTTTCTTTTTTGGAAGGTCATTAATTACTGATTCAATTTCTTTAATGGATTTAGGTTAGTTCTAGTTATCTGTTTCTTCTTCTAGGAGTTGTGGTAGTTCATGTTTTTCAAAAAATTGTTACATTTCATCGAAGTTATCAAATTTGTGGGCATAGAGCTGTTCCTACTATTAAGGGATAATGGTCAGGAGATCAGGAGTAATAATCCCTCTTTCTTTTTTGAATGCATTTTTTTTTCATTGTTCTGAGCATTGTCACATTTTCTTGCTGCTGGAACCTAGCATTCCAACAGTTGTGGAGATTTAAGATAACTTAGACATCTAAATATCAGTAATGCAACAAATAGAACAACAAAGAAGTACTTAGTATGAAACTTGTTCAGGCCCCGTTTTGTTTCCGTCAGTGCTTTGAGCATACTGATCCTGTGGATACTTGATGCGAGCAGGTAACAGCATGGTGTTGTGGGAAGGTATTCAGTTGGGATGCCAGAATGTTGGTCCTGTTTACAACTCAGCTGCTGATCTTTGCTACCTTTAAAAATCTGGTTGTATTTTGGAAGCCAGTGCTGATAGTTATCCACAGGAAAATGGTCAGTACTCTGAGAGTGTACTTATTTCTGCCTAGGTCTTTACCGCTCTCAGACCTCAGTGAACGTTTTTGAGCGTTCTGCTGACTGTATTTGACAAAACGTGGCCTAAATGCTTACAATCTAATTGAAGAGCTTACTTAGTAAACACACAAAAAACAGTTTAAGAACAACTTGGAGTATGTACTCTTCTTGGAGCTTGAGTGGCAGTTGTCGATTGCCGGTCGTTAGAATGAGACTGAGGACGCAGGTCTTCTTCTCGGGTACGAAAGCCTCAAGCCAGGCTCAACCAAGTGGCCACATCTATTGATAAGATTGTAAAAAACATCCCTGTGTAGACAACAACATCAACAGGACTACTAATTCTTAGTTAACAGAATTAAGCAAGGTTGAGCTATGCAAGAGCCCTTTGCAGTTAGGAACTAGAGAGGCTTTGATCTTACACCGGAAGTTCTGGGGAACTTAAATCTGAGGTCAGAATCAGCATGGACCACAAATCCCAGGACTAGTCTCTCTGTTCACTTGCCAGAAGGATCTCTCCTGCTCTACTTTAAATGGGAACAAACTCCACAGCCCAGTGAAATAGGACCCTTAAAATGGGCATAATATACATAAATTGTTTTGATAATTACAGAACTGCTTTTGCTGTGTTTGTATACCTAACATTTACTCCTATAAAATGTCATCAGTGTGTATTAGTAAAGGTAATTAGGACTCCAGCTCTAAGTGTACCTTTGATACAGAGGTTTATGAGAATATCAGTTCAAAAAGCTTCATTTATGGATGCAATTTTTTTTTATCTTAATTTGTAATGGCATAGGTTCCCACAGAGAAAGAGTAGTTAGATACAAAGTTGAATGAATATTTAGGACTTTTTTCTAAATGATTTGCAGTTGTAGAAATGCTTTTTCGTTTGTTCTCCTGTGCAGGTTTACATGTATTATTAAGCAAAAGTGAAGTGGCATATAAATTTCCAGAGCTCCTACCTCTAGTAAGTAATGTTAACATTTAAAAATAAATGCCTATTTATTATGTTCCATGTACTTAAAATCACTTTGAAAAAACTTTATTAATCAGGGTTCTGCAGAAAAACAGAACCAATAGAAGATTGGCCACATGGGTATGTAAGTATGGAGAGAGAAAAAGACAGAAAAAATAGATTTATTGTAAGGAATTGGCTTATGCAGTTATGGGGCCTGGCAAGTCTGAAATATGCCCGCATGGTAGTCTGAGAGGCTGAAGACCCAAAAAAGAGTTGATGTTGTAGTCGGAGGTCCAAAGGCATTCTGGAAACAGAATTTCTTCATCCCTGATCAGGGGGTCCTCACTGTTTCTCTTAAGGCCGTGAACTAATTGGATGAGGTCCACCTACATTACAGAGAGTGATCTGCTTAACTCAGAGTGTACTGATTTAAATGCTAATCACATCTGCAAAATACTTCTCAGAGCAACATCTGGACTGGCATTAACCAAAAACTGGGTACTGCGGCCTAGCCAAGTTGACACATAAAATTAACCATCGCGCAGACATACTTTAAGTAATTTTAACTACTGTTTTACATAAAGTTTCCATCCCTATCACCCTGTCTTCTTTATAGAGTTGGGATTTTTATGAATTTTTTTTCTTTTTAATAGAGTGAACTTAGCCCACCCATGTTGATAGAACACCCTCTTAGATGTCTTGTTTTATGTGCCCAAGTACATGCAGGCATGTGGAGAAGAAATGGGTTCTCTTTAGTAAACCAGGTAAGTGTTTTATAGTTTATGAAGAGTTTTTGATCCATCTGTTCCTTTGGCTTCTGTGAAGGTTGTAATTTTCAACGTACTTAAGTCATTGAAAGTTGAGTATCTATATTAAAATTGTTCAAGAAGATTAACGTTAAACCAAAAAGTTTCTTAGAACTTTTACTCGTACTTTGTCAAGAAGCAATATCAAAAGTAGAAATGAACTTAATTTTCTTGATTTTTAACTTGAGAGCATTTTTAGAACAGTTTTACAAAACATAATATAATAAAAATCCAGATTTCATCTGTTTAAATAAAATTGTGGTAAAAGTTGAAAGTTCTCTTAGAAACTGATGGTTGCCAGAGGGGAAGGGGTGGGGGATGTGTAAAATGGGTGAAGCAGAGTGGGAGGTATAAGTTTCCAATTATGGAACGAGTAAGTCATGAAGATGAAAGGCACAGCATAGGGAATAATATAGTCAATGGTATTGTGATAGTGTTAAATGGTGACGGATGGTAGCTACACATGTGGTGAGCATAGCATAACATATAGACTTGTCCAATCACTATGTTGTACACCTGTAACTACTGTAACATTGTGTGTCAACTATACTTCAATCAAAAAAAAGGTTCTATTACTATAGCTCTGAAATTGAGGTTTTATTTTTAGACCTTATCAAGGTTTGATATAGGTTTTCGGTTTTTTTATTTTTTTTCATTTTTCGTAGCCATAAGCCTTACACAAAAGTAGCTTTGTTGGGGAAACCCAGAAATTTGGCTGCAAAATGTGAACTATAGAGTGAACACTGAAATCTGGAAATTTCTGATTAATTTCTGCTAAGGTAGTATTAACTGTTGAGAGAACCACATTGTGTGTGTCTGTATACATGCACGCGTGTGCACCCGTATTCACACTTGCATTAAACCCATGTGCTCTTGGGGATTGGGGAGAGGAGGGAGCTGCACAAATAAAAACCTATTTACCCAATGTAATTAATTTTTTTTTAGATTTATTACTACCATAATGTGAAATGCAGACGTGAAATGTTTGACAAGGATATAGTAATGCTTCAGGTAATGAATTAAAGCATTAAACTTAAAGATTGTAGGGAATGTTTTTCTTCTTGTCATTTCCACAGAACCCAGTCACTTACAATTACTCCCAAATCTATAACTCTAGCCCTGTCTGCTGAGCTCCAAACTCATATGGCTAACAGCCTATAGAACATTTCCATCTAGATTTCCTGAACACATCTCAGATTTACCATATTCAAACTAACTCCTCTTATTTCCTCCATTCCTTCCTCCTATCTTGGGTTTCCTACCTTGGCGTATTATTTAACAATTTATATAGTTGTTAGAGTCAGAAACCTGAAAGCCATCCTTTTTTCATTGTCCTCTGGTTAAAGACCCAAATCCCTTAAACTGATTTCCAAGGCTTATGAAACTTAACTATGTTAAAATGCCCTGAAATTGCCAGGCTCTCTCTTAAGTCTTAAATTCTGCACACTTAATTCTTTTGCTCCCTAGTTTGCCTATCCCACCCTCTTCCTTTTCTGTTCACCTTATAACTTGTTTTCCTGAACGTCTTAGTGTTTAGTGTCACTTTCTCCAGAAAGCCTTCCCCAACACACAAAAATGGAGCTAAGTATCCCATTTGGGAAGGCCGATAGTGTGGTGGTCATCCCCACCATAGCATTCATAGCTCGATTTACTTTTGTCCCCTCCACTAAACCACGGCAACTATATCTTAGTCCCTTTTTGTTCATTGTGTGTAGCACAATGCTTATCACATAGTAGTTTTTCCATATTATTGCTAAATGGATTTAAATATTATAGAAAAGGTTATGAAATGTAAATTTCAAAAATGTCTCAAAATGAAATCCAAGTTGGTTTAGAATGTATACAAATGGAATTAAAGGAGAATTAAAACTAATATTTAAAAGCTGTTTCAGTTAGTATAGTTTTTTTTTTTTTTAAGATTTTATTTATTTATTTGACAGAGATAGAGACAGCCAGCGAGAGAGGGAACACAAGCAGGGGGAGTGGGAGAGGAAGAAGCAGGCTCACAGCGGAGGAGCCTGATGTGGGGCTCGATCCCATAACACCGGGATCACGCCCTGAGCCAAAGGCAGACGCTTAACCGCTGTGCCACCCAGGCACCCCTCAGTTAGTATAGTTTTTATCACCAAAAATTAGTTTGAGAGTTCTTGATAAGAGTTTAATGTTAGGTAAATAAAAAGTACTAGAAGCTTAATTGCCATAGCACGTTTCTCTCGGAGTCCATACACTGCTAGATAGTGATAAGAGAGCCCTGAGATAAAATTTCAGAGCTGAATTCATAGGACTGCAGTTAATTTAGAGCATTAAAAGGCAAGAGAATATATAGTCCATGTTATCCTGATGCGTAGGGTTAGGATGTTTTTGTTTTGTCTATACTTTATTTTGTTTTACCAGCTTAGATTCTTGTCCACACTTATAGATTCCACAGGTAGGGAATTGACTAAGTGGGTTTTCATCTTTTATAGGGATTGGTATTTTCACTTATTCGACCCAAAATATCTTTCACTAATTGTTTAGTAGCCCTTTTGACCTCCCTCTTTTCCTTTATCTCAAACATTAAAAAAAAAAAAAAAAAAAGACAGGTGTTTCCATGATGGACCCAAATCATTTCCTGATGATAATGCTCAGCCGCTTCGAACTTTATCAGATTTTCAGTACTCCGGACTATGGAAAAAGATTTAGCTCTGAGATTACCCATAAGGTAAGAACATGGTTTATAAGACCACAATACAACATTAAAGAAGTATCTTTCATTCTTTTTGGATACGCTAATCGTCTGACATAATATAGCGTTTGTATTTGTATCTCTGAACTTTCTCTCCCCTCCACTTGTTACAGGATGTAGTTCAGCAAAACAACACTCTGATAGAAGAAATGCTATACCTCATTATAATGCTTGTTGGTAAGTTTGGATTGTTTGCAATATTTATCAAATACATTGGCTTTTGTGATAACAAATAGTTCTGAATTTCTAAGCTATGTTTCTTTTGTTTGAGCAGTTCTTCAGTTTCGGGGAAGATTAGAGCATCCGTTTCTTTCTCTCTTCTGGTTACTGTAGCACTGAGAGTGATAGCGCCCTGGTGCTCTGGAACGAGAGAGTACAAGTGCTGAAGCAGAATAATCTGAAAGGCTCTTTGTTTGGGGAGAAAAAAGTAGGACAGAAGAGTTTAGCAAGTAAGAATAGGATATTTGGGAGCTATTTACTGTTACTTTATATCTTAGGATTGTTTCTTTCCATGGTTTTGTGTTGCCGAAGTGCCATCTTGGCTTTAGATATGATAAAAATGAGTTAATAGAGACCTGTGGCTAATAGATGCAGATTTCTTTTCTTACTGCCTATATTTTCAGTCCTGTCTCCTCCATCTTTCCTGTTCTTTTACTCTTTACCTTCTCTGCTGTTTTAGACTTTGTAGTCCATAGAGCAGAGAATCTTGGCTACTTACTGTCAGGTGGTGATACTAACAAAGGTCTCAGAAGGTGAGATCTTACTCGCCACTAGATAAAAAGAGAAAGGAAGGCTCTCCCGCCCTGTTACCATGTGGCAGATGGCGTGAAAGCAGTTTCCTAGTGCTCTGGTTACAGTTAACTGCTCTCCCAGTTTTTGACTACATCCAGTCCCTTCCTGCCTTCTGATCCCATTCTTTCAAAATGGCGTCCAGAGTTCTCTCTCCTGCCCAAACCCTGCACTCAACGTGCTTTGTCTGAGCCTCAGAAGTATGGTTAGGAGCTGCTCTCACCCTAGCTTGTTGCCAAACCAATTACTACTTTCCCACTGCACAGAAAGAATATATTGTGTTGCATGAATTAAAAGTATGCTGCTTAAGTATTGTGATTATGTTAAATGTGTGTATATATATTTTTGCATTGACAGGAGAGAGATTTAGTCCTGGAGTTGGACAGGTAAATGCTACAGATGAAATTAAGCGAGAGATTATCCATCAATTGAGCATCAAACCTATGGCTCATAGTGAATTGGTGAAGTCTTTACCTGAAGATGTAAGTACCTACATCTTACAAAAGAAATTACAGAAATTCTTCCCTTCCTGTCAGGCTAGTATGTTTAGGTTTACTTCTGTATACCTTTTCCACAGTGGTAAAGACTGCAGTTCTAGGACACCTGTAACTCCTAGTCACTCTTATTAGAAGTAATTAGGGCGGCACCTGGCTGGCTCAGTCAGTAGAGCATGAGATTCTTTGATATTAGAGTCGTGTGTTCGACCCCCACACTGGGTGTAGAAGTTAATTTTTTTTTTTTTAATGTTGGGAGTTGTGGGAAGAAAAGAATACTAGTGATTGGGAATAGAAAGCAGCATAGAAGTAGAATCTTTTACGGTGAATTCTTAGAAGAGATAAGGATGCTGAATAAGAGTACACCTGATCTTGAAAACTGAATTTCTGTATCCAGTAGACAGGACTTATTATTGAGTCCTTACGACAAAGTTGCCATGGGTGGAGATAATGCTTCAACTTAATAAATAGGAGAAGGAAGTGAGAAATATCTGCTCATCTCTGTTGAGGATACTAAAGTTTTTCAGAGCTTTTTCCTTCTGAAGCATCCAAAAACTCTCCTTAGGGAGCCATCTCTTTCATTTTAGTGAATGTAAAGTAATGTTCGCATAGGCATTCATAGGCTAATCCTGTTTCTCATCCCAGGATCTCAAGTTCCCTGGCCACCAATTTTTCAGCCACAGGGCTTTTCAGATAGATACCCAATACCTGTAGTTAGGAGAGATCCTTATTTCCTTGAGGCTTTTCAAAATGTTTCCTCAAATTTGAAACATAGATCAAAACTTTCAACCTTAATGTTCATTCTTCTGGGATTTAAACCTGTATTTGTTGTATAGTAATACTTCCTTTAAACTTTATATTATGAAAAGTTTCAAATATCTGTAGAAATAGAAAACATAGTGTAACAGAACCCATCACCAGTTTCAACCAGCCTTGTTTTATCTATACCCTGACCACGAATCCCTGCACCCTGACTGGATTATTTTGTTAAGAATACCAGGTTTACCCGCAGATGACACATGGTCTCCACCACCCAACCAAAACCACAAAATGAGTTTGCCACGGGGGAGGAAAAAAGAACAAAACTTCCGAGGCCCTGCTTTTTTTCTTAAAAGTACCTTAAAAAGGAAAATTTGTCTATATTTTTTATTTACATTTTCTATTTTTCGTACATATTGCTAGTGCTCAGCCGTTTTTAATGATCTTGGTTGACCAAACCAGCCTTCAGAACATTCTCTCTCCTACTTCTGACTTTATCTGTGGTGTGACCATGTTCATTATCATTTCAAAGGAGAAAAAAAAATCTTGTAAAAAAAAAAAACAACAAACCAAAACCCAGCAACAAAAAAAACCAGTCTTATTCCAAGCATTCCAGTAACTTTTTTTGTGTATGTACTCAGCTATTATATAAGTAGTTGGTTTATATGAAATGGATAAAAAGGCCAAAGATGAAAGATTTCTTTTTTTCCTTTTTTGTGTATGAAGTTCCCAGGGGTTTTCTTGGCCTGTTTGGTGTATGTGTGAAACAATGTTGTGCAACAACAAGTGGGAATTTTATTTTGCTGAGTTGTTCTAACAAAACAAACAAACAAAACAGAAAACCAGAATATGAGGCTTACCATTTTATCTATAAACAGAACTGTATATATGTTAAAACAGTGCTTTTCAAACAGGGACAATTTTTCCATCCAGGAGACATTTGGCAGTGTCACTACTCGGGGCAGGGTTGTGTGGTGCTCCTGGCATCCAGTGAGCAGAGGCCAGAGATCGAGCTAAACATCCCGCAATGCGTAGGACTAACCCCCACAACAAAGAATTATCTGATCCAGATATCAGCAGTGCCAAGGTTGAGAAACTAGTCTGAAAGGCCTTTCCATATGCCAATGATAAAAGAACAATAATTAGTAATTTCTTAATATCACTATCTAGTCAGGATAAAAATTGTACTTTTTAATATAGGAAATGAATCTTGAGTTGTTAGATGAGGAAGCAATTTCAGTTTCACTTAGACTTTAGAATAAAGAAGAATATAATTTGGGGGTGGGAGGAGAGGCAGAGGGAGAGAGAATCTCAAGCAGGCTCCGTGTCCCTCACAGAGCCCAACTCCGGGCTCGATCGCAGGACCCTGAGATCATGACCTTAGCCGAAATCAAGAGTTGGACATTTAACCAAGCCACCCAGGCGCCCCAAGAAGAATATAACCTAAAACAGCATTTTAAAGTGTACCTTGTACAAAGTGATGGCAATTATATTTACCAAACATCTTTGACCAGAGAATTCCTTAATCAGAATTCCTATTAACATCTTTTTATGAATGATATGATTTAGGAAATGTTGTTTTACTAAAAATAAATAAGGAATCAGTGTAACTTTGATGAAATAGTATAAATGTCTTACATAAATTTTGTTTAAATGTTATATGTACTTTGTGTTTTTCACTTAATTCCTTTTGAAAACTGTCGTCACCTTGAATCCATATGGTAGTGACTTGTTTTTAATTATATGAGTCTGAATGAATGTTAGCTTACAAAATAAGTTTCCCTGGTTATATATTAATAATTATGTTTACTGTGGAATCCTCATCTGTAGAAATTGGGATAATAGTATATCTGCTTCATAGGGTTGCTGTGTAAGGCCTAAGGAGAGAAAAGCACAATGTTCAAAGTGCAAGCAGATACTCTTAACATGAAACGCACTTACTTGTTTCTCGTACTGTTAGGAGAACAAGGAGACTGGCATGGAGAGCGTAATTGAAGCAGTTGCTCATTTCAGGTGAGTTTACTTCCTATTTTTTCCTGTTTAATTTTTTTATATATATTTTTCTTAGTGTTTCCTTTGATGGAACTGAGAATGAAATTGTTGCTTTCAGAGAGTGACAGACATTTTCAGATACATAATTCTGAACTAGATTTTTGTCATTTCACTCTTCTGATCTAGCTCTGCACAGACCAACCCTAAATTGGTTTATAAGAATTTTCATTGTGCTCAGAACCGGTGTTCTTGATAGTTTCAGATAATTGACATTAAACTGAGCAGGTGATGTAAGTCAGTGCATTGAATTTTCTTAAAACTGCTCTTCGTTTCTATCTGAATGTGCCTCCTAAGCTGTGAGATGGCCTCTCAATACTGTCTTCACTCTCTAGTGGCCAGTGTGTTACCCACTAGACATTGAACCCCTGGGGTTGTTGAGGCACTTCCTCAATCCTGCCTTTTTCCCTTCTCCCACCTCAACAGTAATGTCTTTGTTTTTGTTGATTATAAAGATACAGTACATGCTTTTAGAGAAAATACAGAAAAAAAATATATATGTATATAAAATTCCCTAAACCTTAAAATTGTACCTCCTTTTTCCGCTTGATAGAACTTATCAGAGACATCTTTATATGTCAAAATTTAGAAGTTACCACTTTAAGTGATGTTCAACTGTGTGGAGGTGTCATAATGTATGTACTCTATTCCCTGTTGTTAGACTTTGAATTGTCACTATAATGACCATCACATTCACCTGTCCAGTTAGGATAAATTCAAAGTGGATGTGTCAGATAAGATGATGCATGTAGAGCATTGGATGTGGATTACCAAATTAACCCACAGAAAATAGTACCAGTATACGTTTATCAGCAGTAAATGAGAGCTCTGCTTTTTTATTCTGTTATTTAAGACTGTCTCATAAATTAGGGTATGATTTTAGTAATAATATTTTAAGGACTTTTTTTCCATAGAAAACCTGGATTAACAGGACGAGGCATGTACGAACTGAAGCCAGAGTGTGCCAGAGAGTTCAATTTGTATTTCTATCACTTTTCAAGGGCAGAGCAGTCCAAGGTAAAAGTGTACTGGGGAAGGAGCTGTGTTTGTTGATTTGGTTTGTTTGTTTTTCCTAAACAACTTCTACTGCTTTTCAGAGATTGAAAAAGGATACATTTTTATTGTAGGAAATTTGAAAAATATAAAAAGATATAATGAAGAAAGTATAGATTACCTAAAATATCACCACCTAACATTTTGGGTCGTCCCCCTTCCCTGCCATGTGTGCTACATACATATATAAGATTTATATAATTATATACATAAACTATATATATATAATTGTATTTTATTGGCTTTCGAAGACTAATTGTCAACCTGTATAATAAAGTTAAGCTATTTTATGCTCATTTAAGAATTGCTACTACTTAACATTATGCTTTTCCGTACTTGGCTAAATTTTGTCTTTTTAGCAGTCTCTTTTTTTTTTTTTTTTTTTTTTTTTTTAAGATTTACTTATTTATTATTTGAGAGAGAGGTAGACTGCATACACTCATGGGAGGGAGGGGGAAAGGGAGAGGAAGAGAATCTCAAACAGACTCCCCACTGAGCACAGAGCCTCACATGGGGCTCAGTCTCACAATCCTGAGATCATGATCTGAGCCAAAATCAAAAGTTTAACACTTAACCGACTGAGCCACCCAGGCGCTCCAGTAGTCTACTCTTAAAATACTTTTTCGTAAATGTCATTAATTAAACTTAAACATGAAGCATTGTTTAGTTTTAGATGCATGTCATAGAGCTTAAGCCTGAGTAACATTTTGGTTTGGTTTTGTGCATGTTTCCGCTGCATTTTAAAATAAGAAGGAACTCCTTGGAGCTTGGTGGGGTTGAGTGGGGGGGGAATAACCTTGATGTGTCATTTGGTATCTGGGGGAGGCACTATAAAACTAAGGGTAAATATCTTCTAAAATCAGAAGATAATATGACCGAGATTAACTTAGTGTTTTGGATATTAGGTTGTTGTGTATTACTAATTCCCTATCCAGATTTCTTTTTTATTAGGCAGAGGAAGCTCAGCGGAAATTGAAAAGACAAAACAGGGAAGATACAGGTATTTTAATCTTTCTAAAAAATCTCTTGTCTCTTGTACTTGTTAAATGCTGTTTTCTGTTGACTATGATAATTATCCTTGGTGAAGTGGAAGATAAATGTATGCTTTCCGAGTGAACATTCAAAAGACTAATAAATGTGCAAATATAGAAATAGGCTGTACTGAGTCACCTCTGGGTTAATGGTTTTATCTCTGATCCTAGGACATTTCTAGGGAAAAGAAAGACTTTCTTTGTACTGCTACAGTTAATGTAGCTGTTTTTACGCATTTGACTTTGAGAAGGTAAAATACAGCTTTAAGATACGTGTTAATGAATATTCTTTGAGTGAAGACTATCAAAAGATAGCGTTGGTTTTTTTTTTTTAAGCATGTTCTACAAAAGAAGCCAATAATAACCTTATTTTCAGCACTTCCACCTCCAGTTTTGCCTCCATTCTGCCCTCTGTTTGCAAGTCTGGTAAACATTTTACAGTCCGATGTAATGTTGTGCATCATGAGGACAGTCCTGCAGTGGGCTGTAGAACATAATGGATATGCCTGGTCTGAGTCTATGCTGCAAAGGGTAGGTTTGAAACATTTATTATTTAAATTTTAGTGCTTTTTTCGTAAAAGCCAAAATACTGTTGTCAATATCTATACACAGACAACCTAGCACAAAATGTAGTGTTACCTTAATTTGAAATACACTAATATTGTTACGGCTTTTGTGTCTGACAATGAAATGATAGCCGGACAGATCATTTTTTTTATACCACTTGGTTGTGATTACCTTGGTCTTGTTGGCCGGTCTTCGTCTCATTGATTGCTCATGATATGTCTCTGTTTATGCAGTACTCTGATATTTGTATAATGTGTTATCCTTAACATGTTTTTTTTAAATTTAATCCCCTCAAAAAACCTGGGGGGTTCATCAGTATCTATATTTTACAGTTGAAGAAATTGAAACACAGAGACTTACAGTCCTGTAGCTAATAAGTGGCATGTCTAGAATCTTGTTTATACTTTATAGCTTTGATGTGTCATTCTTGAACTGTTTATTTCATTGAATTCATACAACACCCGTTTGGGTAGATACAACTTCTTCCATTATATAGAGGAGGAAGTCAGGTTTCAGTGAGATTCAATTAACGTGTCCATGTTACTCAACTGGGAAGTAACGTAATAATAATTATCCAGTTAATAGAGTTAACCTGTTCTGTGCCTTAGTCTGTGGTAGGTACTTTTACATACATACAATATTTGCAATTCTCAAAACTCTAAAGGGAAGCTGTTTTTTTTCCATTTTGAAGATGATGAAATTAGGCTCAGACAGATTCCCTGAAGGCAGGTTAGCTTGAAAGCTGTGAAGCCAGGATGCAAATGAAAGCAAGCGTTCTTCCAGAGCCTTCCTCCAAAGCTATTTTTCTTTCCATTGTCTCAGCAGGCTCAAGTGTCTCATTGGCTAAGATATGTATATACTTACACCCCCTCTCATTAATAAACAGACACTTAAAATATACAAGCATGGAGCTGTGGTCTACTAGAGACCATCAATATTATGTGAGCAAAGCATTTGTGGGAAATGATGGAGAAAAGAGGAGTGAACAGCATTTACCTTTTGTGTACATTTGTTTCATGTCCTTCAAGGTAACCTAGTTCATCCAAGTCTCCGACGGCCACGGTAGATCTTTGTGTGGGGAAACATACAGACACCACACAGATACCTCCTTCCAAAACTGGGGAGCAGGATAAGAGCAATAAAAATGCAAATAAAATCAGTGTAATTCTATATTTTCTTAGAAGTCTGGTAAGGAATTTTTTGTGAGATACAAGGAATAACTGTAAGCATCTTCATAAATTATGTGGCATTAGAAATGAAGGTGCGTATCTTTCTCAAATGATTAAGATTTTTAGTCCTTAGAGAAATTTAACTAGAGAGTATTATAGACTAGATCATTACATGATAGATGCTTTCAGCTCTAATTATTCGGCTGCCAATTCTTAGGAGATTTTTTTTAAAGACTGTAGTGTAGGGATGTCATAAAACTGAAAAGGACATATTGTATGAATTTACCCTAAGAATATGCAGTTGAATTTTCTTCCTGGCTGACATGGAAATTTTTGTTTCCTTACTGAGAATTTTTTATTAGGAGATGAAATTTAGAGTTAGAATTTAATAAAAATTAGTACTTTAAATTGTTTTTCATTGCACTTAGTCTTTAGTAGTTTGCTTTATCTTTTTTCAATGGTGAATTCTTTTTTGTTACTGCTTATAAAAATATGTACCTTGATTTTTGATTTACTAAAAGTTACAAAACATTGTATTCGAGGTGTTACATTTAATTGGAATGGCACTACAAGAAGAAAAACAGCATTTAGACAATGTCACGGAAGAGCATGTAGTAACATTTTCCTTCACTCAGAAGATATCAAGTATGTATACACTTTTTACTAAACTAATCCAAGATACTAGTGATTTTAAATATGTAATATAACTTCTTATTTGCTCATACAGATTCTAAATAAATTTTAATAAATCCAAATTTCTGAGGTTACATGTCTTTATCTGTGTTAAAGGTACTATATGAGATCCTGATGTATTTTCATAAAAATACTTAGGGACCACACATACTTTTAAGTCATAAAGTGAAAACATTATTGAGGTGTCCTTAGCTTGAAATCAGTATAGCACATACATTTGAATTCTCCGATATGCTTTAAGAACACAAAGTATGCTATGAGGATTTCAGTTTTAAATTGTTGCTGTTATCTTATAAAGACATAATGAAAACAAGAGAATTAGTTATAGGGGTGCCTGGGTGGCTCAGTTGGTTAAGAAAATTAGCTATAGAGGGGCGCCTGGGTAGCGCAGTCGTTAAAGCGTCTGCCTTCGGCTCAGGGCGTGATCCCGGCGTTCCGGGATCGAGTCCCACATCGGGCTCCTCCGCTGGGAGCCTGCTTCTTCCTCTCTCACTCGCCTGCTGTGTTCCCTCTCTCGCTGGCTGTCTCTCTGTCACATAAATAAATAAAATCTTTAAAAAAAAAAAAAAGAAAAAAAAAGAAAATTAGCTATAGAGGATTAGATTATCATTTTTTTATATAAAGTAATGTGACTTTTTTTAGAAGGCCAGGAGACTTTTCTAGCTTTTTATTATTAAAAATTTTAAACATACGGGCAAAAGTTGGTACGGTAAACATCCATACACCTAGATTCAATAGTTAGTATTTTGCTGTGTTTGCTTTAATATTTGCACACTTTTTTAAACCATTTGTTTTAGCCATCATGTTTCACCTCTAAAGAAAAGCTTTTCCTCTACTGACTTTCAGAATGAGCAGTTGGTCTAATAGTTGCCTTCAGTGGTGACAACTGTGAATCTTTTTTATTTGCTTAGGATTGTTGTGCTTTGTTTTTTAATATTTGATACTCTTGGGGTTTTTATTCTGTGTTTTATAGTCATGTATGATCAAGGTTCCTTAAAAAAAAAAAAAGGTTTTTATGATGCTCAAACCATCAGTTTTGGTCAGTGGGAATTTGTTCAATTGGCTTCACTGCCCTTTTGACCCAAACCCATTAGTATTTGAGCACCACCTTGCTTTCTGGCACAAAAGATACCCCAGGCTCATCTTATACTTTCCCTGTCCCAGACCTGCAATCAACCATTTGCTGAGATATTTAAATGAATTTATGGTGGTATGCTAGGAGTTACAGCAGTCGGTATAATGGGTAGTGTGACCCATTATAGGTAGTATAATGGATAATACGGTCTTGTTTGCTGCTAGATCTCTATTTGTCCCCTTTTTGCCCTCACCCAGGAAAGTGGGAGGAGGAGGGGAAACTGCCTTTCCCCACTGAAGACTACGTTCTTAGGTGCCAGCCTTTCCCTCTTCTTTTCTCTGTCAGTATTTCTTTCTATGGATTAACATTGTGTCTTTTGCCGCCTTCATCTCTGTGCTTTTACTTGAGGATAACCACACAGAAAATTCCCTAATTTCATCCATTCATCACTATACAATCCCAGATTCTCTTTCTTTCTTTCTTTCTTTCTTTCTTTCTTTCTTTCTTTCTTTCTACAATCATCATTTTCTCTAGACATTCCTCATATTTCTCTTTAAACATTTTATATAATTAAAACACACTGTTGAGAGTCAAATCCCTAAACTATAGCCACAGAACTTTAGATCTGAAAGAATATTAAAGATCACATAGTTAGTCTCTTCCCCTCGTCGGAATATTTTGCCCAAATGACAGCACTTAAACCAAGAAAATCAATAACTGGACATTTCTGACTATAAAACTAAATTAGCAAACATTAGATTAAGTGTACTTTCGAGGCTCTGGACTTGACTTGTATGTCTTTTCCTCAAATAAAGAAATAACTTACAGAGAAAGAAATGCATTTTTTAAAAAATTTTTTATAAAGGTTTTATTTTTTTTAAGAGAGTGAGAGACAGAGATAGTGACGGAGAGCAAGAGAGAGCACAAGTGGGGAGGAGAGTGAGAAGCAGGCTCCTTGCCAAGCAGGGAGCCCAATGTGGGGCTCGATCCCAGGACCCCGGGATCATGACCTGAGCCGAAGGCAGACTCTCAACCGATTGAGCCACCCAGGCACCCCCCAATATGCATTTTATTTTAAATATAGGTTTTATTAAAAGGAAAACAAGTTGATGTATTTTTACACACACACCCCTGTAAATCCAGTTCATTTCTTAGACTTTGTAAAATCTCAGGTAGAGCTTTTAGCTGGGTTTTTATTGAATAGCTAAAGGCTATGTTAAAATAATCATTTGGTGTAAGATGTCCATTTTGAATGATTAAAGCATTCTACTTGTTAACAACTTGTTTGTAAAGTACAGATACATCACATTCTCAAGAAGTATTGAAAATCTCTAATAAGTAGAGCTATTATTAAATGATGGGCAGATGATGTTATAAGCAACCTTACCCTCTTGTGTATAGTAATAAGCACTGTGAAGTGTCAGTTGTTACTGTGCCTTTTATTTTTTTCTGCCTTAGAACCTGGTGAAGCACCGAACAATTCCCCTAGCATACTAGCTATGCTGGAAACACTACAGAATGCTCCCTACCTAGATGTCCACAAAGATATGATTAGATGGATATTAAAGGTACGATTTCCGGCATCAGTCTGCTTTTTGTGAGAAACGTTCTATGTTTGTTATCTTTAAATTTTGATAATATTTCATGGCTTGCAAATAACTGACACTTTTTGTCATAGACTTTTAACGCTATTAAGAAGATAAGAGAGAGTTCATCCGCCAGTCCTGTGGCAGAGACTGAAGGAACCATAATGGAAGAGGTATAAGAAGCAAAGTGTGGTCCTACTGAAGGATTGTAGCAAGTTCACTATGAACAATTGAATTTATCTGTAATAAGTTGGTAGTCGATATTATTCACAAAAAATGTGAATTCCAAAAAATGTGCCACTATTTATTTGTTGTAGCAATTTTTTTTTGCTCTACCTGTTCTTTTTTCTAAAAACAGGTTAAAAAAATCTTTTATTTAGTTAGCTAAGTTAGATTATAAAATAGTTTTTAATTAGTATTTACAATCAAGGTAGTTCTGCTTTGGGGGAAAAATGTGCATTTGACATCTAATGGTCTAATTAAATGAAGCATACTTTTAGAGTTCAAGAGACAAAGACAAAGCTGAGAGGAAGAGAAAAGCTGAGATTGCCAGGCTGCGCAGAGAAAAGATCATGGCCCAGATGTCTGAGATGCAGCGGCACTTTATTGACGAGAACAAAGAACTCTTTCAGCAGACATTAGAACTGGATGCCTCTACCTCTGCTGTTCTTGATAATAGGTAAAAAAATTGGGGCGCCTGGGTGGCACAGCGGTTAAGCATCTGCCTTCGGCTCAGGGCGTGATCCCAGCGATCTGGGATCGAGCCCCACATCAGGCTCTTCTGATATGAGCCTGCTTCTTTCTCTCCTACTTCCCCTGCTTGTGTTCCCTCTCTCGCTGGCTGTCTCTATCTCTGTCGAATAAATAAATAAAATCTTTAAAAAAAAAAAAAAAAAATTAATAAACATTTTTTAATCTCTGGCCATTGGTTCTCAACTGGGAAAGATGTTGCTTTTTTCCTTATAAGTACACGTTTAGTCTTAGAGTAATTTAGAAGGGTTGATAGGTAAATTTTACAACCTCCAATTAGAGGAATTACTCTTAGAATTTGAGTTTATTAATATATGTTTATGAGTATATCTCCAACCATACATGAGATACCATGTGTATGCCCAAGATGATGTGTCAGAATACCCTCGACGTTCATAAAAGAATGAGTGCACAGGGGCGCCTGGGTGGCTCAGTTCGTTGAGCATCCAACTCTTGATTTTGGCTCAGGTCATGATCTCAGGGTCGTGAGATCGAGCCCTGCGTTGGGCTCCGTGATCAGCAGGGAGTCTGCTTGAGATTCTGTCCCTCTCACTTCTCACTCGCCGCCCCCCGCTCACTCGCTCGTTTGCTCTTAAATAAATAAATCTTAAGGGGAAAAAAATGAGTGCATTAGGCTCAGTTAACTGAGCGTCTGGCTTCTGTGTTACCTTATTGGATGCTGTGAGAATGACAGGAGATAGTTTGATATATATGAATAACTTCTGCCAGTTCATGTCATCAAAATCACATGTGTTGAATATGTACATACCTAAAGTCTACTATTTTATGATTAAATGGAAACTTCTTAGGCTCATTAATGAAACTTGTACCCTTTTTTTGCAGCCCTATGGTTTCAGATACGACACTTACAGCGTTGGGCCCAGCACAAACTCAGGTCCCTGAACAGAGACAGTTTGTTACCTGTATATTGTGTCAAGAGGAGCAAGAGGTGAAGGTGGAGAGCAAGGCAATGGTCCTGGCAGCATTTGTTCAGAGATCAACTGTATTATCAAAAAACAGGAGTAAATTCATTCAGGATCCAGGTAAGTCATAGTTAGAGCCCCTCCTCCCTCTTAATGACTGCCACTCAGTGTGGCACAGGAATTTTATTAAGCTAGTAATAACTCCATATGGTTGGTGGTATCTTAGGCAGCTATCTTAGAAATTTTCCAGTTGACAGATGTGGAAACACTCCAGAAAGTTAAGTGACCATCATGAATTAGATAGCTGGTAAATAACAGGAATTCAAAAGAAAGCTTTTCTTTGTGATAATAACATTAACATACATGGTACTTAAGAGTCTTTCCCATTCTTCAATACACTTGTAAAGTCCTAATCATTAGTTGACGCACTGAAATAATAATTTTGTCTCCTGGGTAGATGCAAAGTGGGATCTCTTGGGAACAGTTGCGTGAGTTACCTATGTGAGAAGTGGTCCTTGAGCCAGATTCTGATGCAAAGTAGGGCACTGATAGGGCTCCCCAGAAAGCAGACTCTTGAAATAGAGATTACCATGCAGGGCATTTATTTGGGAGAGCCTTGGAATTAACATCTGTGGAATGGAGAGGAAGGGAGCAAGTTTGGGCAAAGGGAGAAGTTGAACTATAATGCAGTCCCCCAAAGGCTTCATCCCACCCCATTGGAACTCTGGAGCTGGATGGCCCTTCCGGAGATGTCCTGAGTTAGAGCAAGGGGTATTGGGTCTTTAAACCCCAGCACTCATCAGTGACTGGTCGTGGTCCACCTCCGGAAAGAGGTGAGATTTTGAGTGAAGCAGTTGGAAGAGTAACAGTGAAGTGCCCTCTTCTAACTGCTAAGGTGGGGGAGTAAGTCATTCATTCCTCCAGGGTCATCTAAGCTGCACATTATTGTTTCCACCACAGACACTTTTATATCTCTACTCTTAGACTTGATGATATGTGCATATGCCTCAACAATTCCAGTAAACCTCTTGAGAGTGGGAACTGTGTCTTAGAATTTCCAAAGCACTTTTTTAGCAAGTGCCTTTTACATCGTAGTATTGAAAACCCACTGGTAGGATAGCCTTTTCTCCATAAGGAAAGTCTTCGCAGTGTGGCATTCAAGCACCTAGTTGAGTAAGATTGGTCTGCTTCATCTTAAAAAATTATCATTTGAACTCAGTGATTTATTAATTTCATTTCAGGCCAAAGATTAAAGTTACCAATTTTATTTAATTAGTTATTTTGCATAGAAAAAACTTTGGCTATAGGAAGGTTTTCCAAATGCTTTCACAACTTATATCTGGAAAGATTTTCTTTACGCTGTGACATTTGCACAGTTCTAGGATATAAAGCAAATTGAAACTTGAGTAATTCTTTATAGAATGTTATGGAATTTCTAAGATCATACTAATTTATATAGAGAATTCGAAAAATTCTAAAAAGCGAGGCACCCATTTTAAGTTTGTCTTCATGTTTTCATCTCCTTTGGATACAAAAAATTAGTACCAGGACGGAAGACTGTCTAAATTAGTCTTTTTCCCCATCTGGGCTGCTGTGCTGGACATTTTGCTCCTGCTTTGGCTTTGGTACAGTGATTATGACTGTCCTTGCATGAGTGTCTTTAGGCAGAATCTCCTCTAGGGGGCGCCCCATTACTGCCAAAACACCTTTTTTGTTGCAGATACTGTGACCCAGCTGCCCTGAAGTATTCAAGGGTAGTAAGGAGGGCACGTATTGCATGGTGCACTGGGTGTTACACACAACTAATGAATCATCGAACTTTACATCAACCAGGGATGTACTGTACGGTGACTAACAATATAATAAAAAAATATTATTAAAAAAAAAAGGAAATAAAAAAAGGCAGCCCCGTGAAGAATATCCCTCTTAACAAGCTTGGGGCTTTTGGAGGGGATGGGAGTCTCTTAGTCCCCTGAAAGCATGGAATGTTCAAAAGAGTAGATATATATAATACAGAATTCCAGTTTCAATTAACAGTTCAGGGATGTTTCATTTGCTCGGGGTGATAAAAATTAGAGTCCTGCTTTCTAAATAATCCAGGGTCTTGCAATAAATTACTGGTATCTTGAAGGAATAAACTAGCATTTCATTTCAAGTTTACAAGCCCTTATCAAGGATTTCACAATTTAAAGTTGTACATTTATTATAGGAAGATTAAATGCTTGGTTTTTTGTTTTTTGTTTATTTGTTTGTAATGCAGAAAAATATGATCCATTGTTCATGCACCCTGATCTGTCTTGCGGAACACACACTGGTAGCTGTGGGCACATTATGCATGCCCATTGTTGGCAAAGGTAATTTATATTCTTAATATTAGTCAAGAGAAGCTTATCTGAAGGCTCAAAATTAACTTTTTAAATAAAGGACATTTCATTCTAGAAAAAGGGAGAAAGAAGTAGAGATGCTGAAGAAAAACCTGCATATCACTATCTAATAATTAAAATTGAGCTGCTTTGTCATACAATGTTGAAGGAGTAACTTAGAAATTTCATAGTATATCAGATATATCTTTTAATGTGGGGATCCGTATTAGCCAACAAACTGGAGGAAGAAAAAGATTTTTATGGTGGCATAAACCCTAGATGAGTAATGTCTTTCCAGGGTGTTCACTCTTGACTCTAAAGGTATTAATACTTGCCTTATTACTTCCTGAGATTGTCCTGCCTCCCTGACCTAAGATGGGATAACCTCACATTTGTTCTACTTTGGTGCTTTCTATTCTCCTGCAAAACCAGTAAATCAATGCTATTATCTTAGCACTGTGCCCATTCAGTGGTCATGCACTTCTAGCATGTAGCCACCAGCCCTGGGAAAGTGACAAGACAGCACTGGGACCAAGAAATGTGAAGATTTTAATTCTTATATTGTGGAAGCAAATTAGTTAAATGTTGAAGCCTGTGGCTCTCATTGAGAAAAATTACCGTTGTTTTTGATACCTCATGTTCTCTAATTGTAAAGGTATTTTGATTCCGTTCAAGCTAAAGAACAGCGAAGGCAACAGAGATTGCGCTTACATACCAGCTATGATGTGGAAAACGGAGAATTCCTTTGTCCTCTCTGTGAGTGCTTGAGTAATACTGTAATTCCTCTGCTGCTCCCTCCACGAAATATTTTTAACAGGTAAGTTTAGGCCAGTAAAACCTTTGTATTTAAGCAGTAGTTTTCCTTTGAAGATAATGAGATGATAAACCAGAGAGGGGGGAATCACTCTAGGTAATCACAGTATGTTTTCCAGATATTTTTTTTTTACGTAGTCATTTCTTGTAGACCTGTGAAATACAGTCTTGGTTTTCAGAAAGGAGTGGGCCAAAATTCAATAGTTTCTTGGTCATCTGTATACATTATAGAAGGTATAAAATTCCTATGTGTTATGAAAACTGTCTCCTTTATTCCCAGGACCCTATTTTAAATATCTTCCTCATACTTCGCAAGATATGCTCAGTAAATTGATAGGGGATGGCAGAGCTGCTCAAACTAAATTTATTGAATATCCTAACAAATATAATTTTTTGCAATTTACTAGCTGATTAATACCTTCTGGAGTTGGACCAAAAAAATGAAAATCTGTTGATGTTTTTAAAATGGAAAATTTTTGTTATGTTATTTTGTAATTTCTAGGATGCTTCTAGTTAATGGAAGTATGGGACATTCTCATTTCAAATATGAATTTGATACTGTCTGCTTTTCAAATCTGGTTTTTATATCTCAGTTTAGAATTATGCTGTCTACCTTACATGCACAAATACTAATTGAAATTTTGTGAATATGAACCATCTATTAATTTCTGTGCTGTTTGTATTCAACTCAAAGCAAAGTTCTTTTCTCTTCAATTCTAGGAATTCAAACTATGGTGTCTTAGTTTATGCTACCACAGAATCTTAAAACACTAGTAGATTTGACTATAAGCTCGTGCTTTTTAATCATAACAGGAAATCATGGTGACTTACATCTGCATTTGAACTGATAAATTAATCATTGTTAGATTAAGGATTCACTGCATATAAGAAAAAAAATTACCTTTGTTGTGTTTCATGGATCACTTTTGTTTTTTTCCCCCATGAAGGTCAATTACATCATAGTCATGAAGAGGAGGGCTTTTTTGGAGTCTGATATAACTGGGTGTGAATGCCAGATCTGTCCTTTATGTGGCCTTAGTCAAGTTACATAGCTCTAAACCTCAGCTTCCTCATCTGTAAAATGGGGAAAATAATACAACCTATTATATAAGAGTATTTTGAGGATTAAGTCTAATACTGTAAAATGCTTTTACTAAGTGTTTGTCACATAATAAACAATAAATATTAGTGGTGGTGCCATGATTGTTTAAGAATTATTAGCAAATTCCAGTACTGTGAGAAAAGTGAAATTTTTGACAAATAATGTTATTATCATCAGAGTGACAAATAATATCTTTTCATTTCTATTGGCAAATATCTATTATTTTTTTAAGGCACCAAATTTTCCCCTAGCTTTTTTAAAAAATATTTGAAGTGTGTTTAAATTATTATGCCCATGAGCATTTAAAGAGTCTTTTTGTATCTTAAACTAAGCAGCAGCAACAGAATACTAAACAGTCTCTATAATCTTCTCTAGCAGGTTAAATATTTCAGACCAACCAAAACTGACTCAGTGGATTAGAACAATCTCTCAGCAAATAAAAGCATTACAGGTTCTTAGGAAAGAAGAAAGTACTCCTAGTAAGTTCTGATAAGTTCATTTTTCCCCTAAAGTCTGAGATTGTTGGAAAATGTAGCTCCAGAAGAAATATATTCTTAAATAAGAATATTTTAAAAGTGAAACCTCTCATTTTATAATTTGACTTATTCTAATTTTCTTTGTCTTAGTGAACTAATTTTGACTTTACTACATTATTCTTATTCCTTGAAAAACGTACAAGTTCATGTGAAGTTTATAATAAATACTTCTCACTTATTCCCCCATTTTATTGAAGAGCTTCTGGGGGTGGGGGAATGTAACTGAGTGTTGCAGAGCCAGCTTTAGTTCTTGGTGGGCTGACTCACTTTATTGTTGGCATTACCAGAGACTTCCCAAGTTTCATAAATATGGGCTGCACTTAACAACCTCTCAGGAAAGCAGTCTGAGCAGAATTTATGTCATTGGTTTTAATTAAAATAGCATATTCTCCTTACCTTCCCTAGCTGTGTTCTAGTGGCTGTACTATTAGGAAACACGTAGTTGACTGCAAAAGGTGCCTCGGTCAGTCAGCAGTAGTATTTCTCATGCTTTGAAATGTACCTTAGGACAGTTTTTATTAATGGGATTCTTTCCTGTCATTTTTTTATTTCTTTGATGTACCTATATTTAGAATGAAATTTATGACTGAAGTTTACAGAAGTACTGTAAACTGATGAATAAAATAAAATGCTTATTTCTTTAGATACTGCTTCTTCAAAGAATTCAGAAAGTATGGATGAATTGCAGCTCCCTGAAGGGTTTAGGCCTGATTTTCATCCTAAGTGAGTATATCATTTGATTTCTTTCCAACTTGTTCCACGTGAAATGAAAAATTTAGGGTTTATAAACGAATATGTGTCAAACTAGGGAGCAAAATATTATGATACATTGATCTTGAAATCTGAGGTTTAAGGATTACATGATGATATATATTGCAGGTATATTAATAAAAACCAAAGAACCGTGTGACGTGCTTTACTCTCACCAACCTCTCCTAGTCTGCATTGCTGCCTCCCTGCTCTACCCTTCATCTGGCTCTCCCTGACAACAGCTAATCTAAATCTAAACTGTTCAGCTTCCCCACCAAGTCCTGTCCTTTCCTTCTGACTTTCATATTTCTAGTGATGGCCCCACCAGTGTCTTAGTAACCCAGGATCAAAACAAAAATATTTTCAGCCCTGTTTTAAGCATATTAATTATATAAAGTGTAATACAGAGTCTAGAGCCAAACTGCGACTGCTTGATTCAGTTCCCAGTAGCACTACTTACTAGCCGTGCAACTTCTTTCAGATTGCTTGACCTCTCTCATCTGTGAAGTGAGAGTACTAATATTTACCTTGTCAGTGTTGTGAAGATAAAGTGACATGACATGTGTAAAGCCACCTGGATGGCATGCCTGGCATATACTAAGTAACTCAAGAAAAACCGTACAGAAATGCTTAACTAGAAAAACATTGGTCCTTTGCCTCCCACATCCCTTACCTCTATCCCCATCCCCAGTCCTGTGATATTGTTTGTTCTTCTGCCATTTACTTCCATATATCTAGTTAAAATGCTTAGTTGACTATCTCTTGATTTATCATTTTTAAACCATTATCTTTCTGTTGACTAACTGGCAGTTTAAAATTCAGCCCTTACCTCTACCCTATCTGCTGCTCCTCACCAGTGTCCAAGTAAGAGTTATTTCAGTTTTTAGGTAAATCGGTTGGCAATTTTTACATTATAATTGTCTCTGCTGATAGAAGTTATATGTTATGATTTTATTTCCTTATATAATTTTGTCTTTCTAATGGTTGATAACCACCTTATATCTTTCAAGTACTTGGTTTTCTATGTATGTATTACTTTCTTCCGCAGACGCCTATGGTGTAATAGATCTGTCAGATGTCTAGCAGTAGCTTTTCTAAAGTGCTCGGATGCATCAGATGATCCTCTGTCCTGGAACCCCCGTCCCATAACCTGTGTCCTCCTGTACTGATCAGGACAAGGCACAGCTGTCACCCTGAGACTTCCCCGGGCCATGCCCCTCATATTTCCCTGCATCTCACGTCATGCTCTTTCTTAATTTACTCCCTTGTTTTGCACAGGTGCACCTTTCAGCAGATTCCTAAGAAAGGGTGCCTGGGTGTTAAATTTTCGTGTCTGAAAACATACTTATTTATCTATTTGCTTGGTTGATGGCTTGGGTATACATAGAATTGTAGGCTAGAAGTAATTTTTCATCTAGATTTTTAAAGTATTGTTTTACCAAATTCTAGCATCTGTTGAGAAATTAATTCTATTCTGATTCCTGTTCCTTTGTAGCTATTACTTCTGGAAACTGTTGGGATCTTCCCTTTAATTCCTAGTGTTCTAAAATTTCTCTTTGATGTTCCTTGGTATATGAATCTTTTCCTCATCCATTTTGCTACAGTTTCAGTAGACTCTTTGAAGATTCATGTCCTTCAGTTGTGAGAATTGTTTTCTGTTTCTTAAACAATCTTCTCCTTTTCTTTTTTCTGTTCTTTGAGATAGCTCACTGTTGGCCCTGTTGGACAGATCTCTAAATTTCTCATAACTTTGCTGGTTTCTGCACTGTCTCTGTTTTCCCCGTGTTCTTTGTTTCTGCCTCTTTGTTTGGGTTTATCTCTTTGATGTTTGATTCTTTCCTTAAATGTTTACTGTTCCTCTGGTGGCTGTTCAAGAATAAGTCACTCAAAAGCTCATTGGATACCTGGTGGGCAGGCTGGAGCTTGCTGACCTATGGACTTCATGGTGAAATGATCAGGCCTCCACTGGCCTTTTACTTGGGATCCCCAAATGCCAGTGTGTAAAACGGCTTGCCCCTGAGGAGTCTTCCCTGGAGAAACTAAAATCTATGTCAGTGGGTATATGTTGCCAATGTTCTTAAGACGGAGAAAGAGTCACGGGTCCTTTGTTAAGGTTCAGTATGTAGGCTTCCACCAGATGGCTTGTTTTCAGCCGTGGGCCTCACCCCTGCCCACCAAAATAAAGTATAACTCCGCTCAGGCAGAGACAGTTTGCATGCCTTTAATTCCCGCTTTGCACACTCTATTTTTAAATAGTGTAAGTGGTTCAATTCCAACATTAATAAATGGCTGTTAAGAAACTGAACCATTTGATAACACGAGCACGTTCTTTTGAGCTAATTCTATACATGTTCACTTCAGGAACCCTTATTCTGAGAGCATAAAAGAAATGCTAACGACATTTGGAACTGCTACTTATAAGGTGGGACTAAAGGTTCATCCCAATGAGGAGGATCCCCGTGTGCCCGTAATGTGTTGGGGCAGTTGTGCATATACCGTCCAGAGCGTAGGTAAGAGATTTAACGTTGTGTCTCTCCTTATGTCACAAGCAGATGCTAACATGAATTATGTGTAGAAGCCTGTGTTTAAATGAGATGTCTAAAGTGGCAATCGTCAAGAAATAAAGACTTTGAAGCAGGAAGTATAAACTGACAAAATATTAGATTGACAGTGTATAAATTAAGCACAGCAACAGAGAACTCATTTTGGTGGTGCTTATAGCTTCTTGTCAGTTGAGAGGATGTGTTTTCAATTTTACTTTTCATTCAGAGTTAACTCTTCTGAAATGACTTAAAGATTTCAAAACCTGACAATATTGTGCTTTCAAATATACGTAACATCAAGCTTATCATCTTAACCATTTTTAATCTGCAGAAAGAATTTTAAGTGATGAAGATAAACCATTATTTGGTCCTTTGCCTTGCAGACTGGTAAGTTATCAGTTTACTCAGTTCACAGAATGGTGGGATGGAAATTCAGTTGTTCTGTTTTTTTAATCGTAAAAACCTGAAATGGTCATTTAAGAGTAGGTTCATTACCCCTTTCATAGTAAAACCCATTTTCTGTAACGACAGTGAAGAAGTAATGTTTGTTGTTTTATTTTTCATGATTTTCTTTTAAATAGACTTGAGCTTTTCTCATCCAGAAATCTTAAACACATGAAAAGTGGGAAAAAAGTAAAAACAGTTCTTGTTCTTGAATTTTAATGTTCTAATTTTTAATAAGAAATATAAAACAGAACATACCCTCTACCACATTTGACTGCCTTTTATGAGCAATATGTAAATAAGTACAGATTAGTGTCAAAATAGTGCATTTAATACTGAGAAGAATGCAGAAGGAATATACAAAGCTTGCTAATTTTCACTGTGTAGTTAGTGTCAGTGTGATACACTGTCTGCTATTCAAGTTTAAAATCATAAAAGTGCACCTAAGAGCAAAATCATGTAATTTTATTCACGTAGAATCACATGGGGGGTTTAAAAAATGCCGGGGCTCTACATGAGTCAATTAAATTAGAGTCTTTCTCTGGAGATGGGCCCCAGGCATTAATATTTTTTTAAAAACTTCTTAGGTGCCACGATTGACAACACAGCTGTAAGAGCCTAACCAAGAAACAACCAGTATAGAAAATACAATTCAGGATGATCACTGAACAACTAGTTAATTTGCTAACTTTTGTTTTCATTGCAAACGCTAGAGTCCCAGGACTCTTTTTTTATGGTTTAAAGAATATAGTTTGTGTATCGGAGGTACTCACCTAGGGGTTGTGCATTGAAATCCTCTTTGGAACTTTTTAAAAATAGAAATACCTAAACCACTTTGGACTTGGAATATCTGGAAGTAGACCTGGTATTAAAACTGTCCTGAATTGTATCTTTATAGTAAATCAGCAGAATGGTAATTCTTACCTTTAAGATATATGATATAATGTTATGATATATCAGAGTTGACTGTGATATTTTTTGCTACAGTAAATAACAGTTGGTAATATGTTGATTGTTAAGAAGGCTGTCTATGTATCCATCAAGTTGCTCAGCAGAGTCTGTTAAATTCCTCCCCTACATATTTGTCCTGTCCCTTTCATTCTTACTCCTACTTGTTTTGTTCGTATCATTTCTTGCCTAGATTATTATAGCAATCTCTACCCTGAATCTTTTTCCTAATACAGTATCAAAGGGTTCTTCCAAAGTGTAACAGTGACTGTATCTCTTAAACCTTTTTTTTTTTAAGTTTGTTTGTTTGTTTGTTTGTTTAAGTAACCTCTGTACCCAACTTGGGGCTCAAACTCACAATCCCAAGATCAAGAGTTGCATGCTCTACTGACTGACCAGCCAGGTGCCCCCATCTCTTAAACTTCTTAAACCTGTTTCTCTATTATCCTCTCCTGCCAATCCCTACATCCATGGTCCAAGCTGGCAGAATAATTGCCAGTCTCCAGATGTTAGTTCCCAGGCCTTCCTCTCTGTTAGAGTGCCCCAAACAGACTCCTCTTTATGATGGCTCTTCAAGCTTTGCCTTCCCTGGGAAACCTATGAGTGGGATATCCCTGTTCTGTGATCACTGCCTCCTTCAGTTGTCTCCTCCTCCTTTCCTTCCCCTCCCTCTCTGCTCACCCCAATCCCCCATCCAGCAGGCTGTGAGCTTCTTAAGTACAGGAGAAGTGGGGTGAGTTTTCATTTTCAGATCTTCAAAACCAAGACTAGGGGCGCCTGGGTGGCACAGCGGTTAAGCGTCTGCCTTCGGCTCAGGGCGTGATCCCGGTGTTATGGGATCAAGCCCCACATCAGGCTCTTCCGCTATGAGCCTGCTTCTTCCTCTCCCACTCCCCCTGCTTGTGTTCCCTCTCTCGCTGGCTGTCTCTATCTCTGTCGAATAAATAAATAAAACCTTAAAAAAAAAAAAAAACAAGACTAACGTATATTAGTAGTCCTCAATATCTGGTAAACCAAACAGCATTACAGAAAATTTTGAAAATAGAAAATCAGGCAGGAAGAAGAAAACTCATCAGTTCACCACCTTTTTTTTCATTAGCATGTTGAAACTTGATGATAGTTGATATTTACATGTAGTTTTGTTCCTGCTATATTCTTCACTTTACATCAAGATTTTTCTCATTGTTGCTACGTAGTCCCCATAATAGCTTTTGCTGGCTGCAGACACCCTGATTTGTTACATCCATCTTCTTGCCCATAGTTTCCCCAATATTTGGAGGATTTCCCACATTTTAGAGTATCTCCTTAGAATAAATACAAAGAAATGCTGCATCACCTTCTTGGGAGTCTCGGTTGTTTACAATTTGTCTTGATGCAGGTGTCCTTTGCCTTAGAGAACCAGCAGCTTGGTTGCGAGGAGATAGCTTTGGTTTATTCTGCATATGATTAGATATTCTTCATTCCATTCATTCCACATTAAAGACATATCATTACAGATGTGATGGATTCAGTTCCAGACCCTGAGAAAGATCCTAGAGAGATCTCATATGCATCCAGATTTGCTTTGACTAGCTGTGCTTTGAAATAGGATTCCTAAAAGGAGAGAACTGCAGTTGACCCTTGAACAACACGGGTTTGAACTGAACGAGTTCACTTATACATGGGGGGGGGGGTGTCTGTGTACAGTGCCATAAATGTATTTTCTCTTCCTCATGATTTTCTTACTATTTTCTTTTTTCTAGCTTCTTTTATTATAAGAATATAGTATATAATACATATAACATATAAAAATGTTAATCAACTGTTATGTCATCAGTAAGGCTTCTAGTCAGCAATAGGTTATTAAGTTTCGGGAGAGTGAAAAGTTATATGCAGATTTTCAACTGTGTTGTGGGGGAGGGGCTTCGCTCCCCCACCCCCACGTTGTTCAAGGATCAGATGTACCCTATATGCTGGCTTCTTTGTTCATTGCATCAATCTCTTTATTTCAGGATGACTGTCTTAGGTCACTAACAAGATTTGCTGCAGCACATTGGACAGTGGCATCACTGTCAGTGGTGCAAGGACACTTTTGTAAACTTTTTGCATGTGAGTATGAACACTTGTACCATATATGGTAATTTCTCATCTGTGATTTTGTTCTTAGTGGTGCAGTTTCTCTCCCCATTAGGAAAAATATATTGGTAATACCGTTTATGTACAGGTTCTAGCTTATAAATTCATATATATCTCACAGAAGAATATATTTAAACTTAGGGTATATGCATTTTTAAATAATTTAATATTTATGTTGGCATATGAGATGTGCTAATGTATTTTTCTTCAACTATTTAGCATTGGTGCCAGATGACAACCATGGAGACCTTCCATGCATATTAGATATTGACATGTTTCATTTGTTGGTGAGTATCTTGTGATTTGTGTTTGAAATTCTCTTTATCTTACTATATTTTAGACTTGGTGAGTAGTGTAAAGGCAAGCAGGAGGAGTTGTCACCTGTTATTCTCAATATGCTTCTGAATATAATTCTTTTCCCAGGAGCCTCAAAAAAGAAAATGTTAAGGAATATAATTGAGAGGCTTGACCTCTCTTATTTTGCTTTGTGACTGAGGTCAGTAATTTAATCTCTTTATGTTTTTTACACATAAAGAAGTAATAACACTAGTAATATAAGGGCTGTTGCTGACCCGTACAGTGCGTTAGGGCAGATAAACCCTGTGGTCACATTAGTTGGCAACAGACAGCCCTTTTCGGTGATTTAAGGAAAGATTTGTCTTCTGAGCAGGTGCATTCTAGTGCCAGGACACAGCACTGGCCAAGCAGTGGGTGGCTAACTTTCACCCCACATCAGCCGGGCCCCCTGCATGGGATGCTGAGTGCACCACCACACAGCAACCCCACGTGCTGTCCCCTTAACCTCTTTGGGCATCAGATTCTGAACCTTTAAGTTGGTTAGTCCCTCTCATATGATTGTGTCAGGACTCTGTAGAACAAGCAGTGTGAAGAGCTCAGAGCACGTCCCCCGTAAATGTTAGCCGTTGTTACTGATTCTAGGACTCCTATAAAGACCATCGCCACTAGCACCACTGGACAGGCAGCAGGAGGGTCACAAGCAAGCTAGCATTTATTGTGCACCTGACTTCTTTCACATCCATTCTCCGTTAGCCCTTACATCCTTACTACCGAGGTATTAAAAACATATATGTATTAGGTCAGTTTACCAGGAGGAAAATCGAGGCCCAAAAGTGTTAACTTATCTAAAAAGCCCATAAGAGGAGCTGGGATTCATATCTAGGTTTTTGTGTGTCCAAAAACTGTGGTGTTTTTTTTTTTCCACTGCTCACTCCCTAGAAAGATTTCAAATGTTATCTTTATTATTACTAACAATAAGGTATGTATTAGGAAATTACTGGACATGTGAAATGATGGTGCTTATGCAGACCCCATTAGTCCATAAGTCATTTAATTTAGCCAATCCTCGTGGAATTTCTGGCATGTGCCCTTTAACAATAAAGATTTCTGAAAGGGAGGGGCTGAGCTCAGAAGGGGATCATGTTAAGAAACTAGAAATGTCTTCAGCTGTGGAAGGAAAGGTGACCTGTCTGACCCTTGGCATTTGGTATCTAGGTGGGCTTGGTGCTCGCTTTCCCTGCGTTGCAGTGTCAGGATTTTTCTGGGATCAGTCTTGGCACTGGAGACCTTCACATTTTCCATCTGGTTACTATGGCACACATCGTACAGATCTTACTTACCTCTTGTACAGGTAACTCCTTTTTTTCAGCTTCTTGAAGGGCGGAAGTACTTGAGTTTTCTGTTTTTTAAAAAAAATTAAGGGATGGGATGCCTGGGTGGCTCAGTCAGTTAAGCGTCTGCCTTCGGCTCAAGTCATGATCCCAGGGTCCTGGGATGGAGTGCTGCATCGGGCTTCTTGCTCAATGGGGAGTCTGTTTCTCCTTCCACCTGCCACTCCCCCTGCTTGTGCGCTTGCGTGTGCACACACACACTCTCTTTCTCTCTCTGACAAATAAATAAATAAAATCTTTTTTTAAAAAAAAAAAAAAAGGAAGAGGAAGAGGAGCCTAGACAAGAATAATGCATAAAATATAATTAGGCTACTTCTTTTTTCTGTTCATCCTTGTGTGGAAAGTTTTGAAACCAGTTCTTTTCTCCTAGTAAAATCCCCTGGCAATGTGAATGTTTTTACTTATTTTTTATTTCATAAGTTCAGTAATGGTCAGTTACCATAGAATGTGTATTTAGCTGATTTTCTCAAAGCCTGCTGGCTCCTTGTTATGATGGAAATTGACACTGTGCTCACCCCTGGGGGTTAAAGTTCTTTCTATTTTGTGGGAGTATTTTCAGGTATGTCCAAATATAGGAATCTGAGCGCTTAAATGATGTGGTAATTAATCCACTTCATAAGCAAATATGGGGTACTAATATTCCCATATCTTTCAGAAGAAAATGGCATGGATCAAGAAAATCCTGCTGGTGAAGAAGAATTAGCAGTTCTTGCTTTGTATAAAACACTTCAGCAGAATGCAGGAAGGTGAGATCATCCTCTTCACATCATCACAGTTCCCCAAATATTAGTAGATGATAGCATGAGAAAGGAATTCCTTTGTTGAAATAGGGAAATTGCTGCATGTCGACAAGTTTAAAAGAGAAGATGAGTGAGTGATCTGCAGGACTCCTGAAATTTTAATATACTAACATGAGTAGAAATCTCTGAGAAAGGAGTAATATGTGGAGCTTCCCACATGTATTTGTTGGCCCTGGAACCTGTCTTTTGCTCAGAGGATCTGGCACGGACTCGTGGAAATACGGAACTTACTTTGAAAAGTATATTCTAAAATATATGTTGTCTCACTAGGAATTTTAAAATGCAAATTAAGTCGACATAATACATTTTTAAGGTAATATCCAGGACTGGCTGGAGTGCAAGGAAATTATTAGAATTCCACGTATTGTTGGAGTCATTTGGGTTTGGTATAGCAGTTTCACTTAGCTTTTTAACAGTATGTGTCAAGAACCGTAATATTTATTCTTTGAGTTATTCCATTTCTGAGAATGCACATTAATAAAATAATTCAACATATAGAAAAACCTATAGGCATAAAGATGTACACTGTGATATTGTATATATTAGCAAAAAATTTAAAGCAATCGCAGTGTTTGCTTACAGGGGATTAATTTGCTGAATATTATGGTTGATGTATTCCAGAATAGTACAGTTCTGATAAAAAATATGTTTTATGATGTTCTGAAAAACAGTTTTATATTTCATATGTTACAACTATAACTATGTAAGACATAGATGAGTGTGAAAATAAAAATAGCCAGAATAGTAGTACTGATAAAAGTTTCTAGAATAGTGGATAGTTTATTTTCTAAATTTTCTCTTTATACAGCTGTATTACTTTTATGTATTTTAATAACAGTATTGATGGCTATAGCACCATTTATACCTGACATCCCATAGTGGGGCTGCCCACTCCTTTTAAGCCTCTGTGCCACTGATTCCACATAGCAGTTGTCCCTGTTTTCACGCTGTGCTATAACTAGAATGACCTTTCCTCATTAGATTTCCCTATTACATTTTTCTCTTTTTAGTGCCTTGAAAGGAACACCATCTGGCTGGCATCTGTGGAGGAATGTCAGAAATGGAATCATGCCTTTCCTGAAGTGTTCTGCTTTGTTTTTTCACTACTTAAATGGAGTTCCTGCCCCGCCTGAAATTCAAGGTAATTTCTAATTTCTTTCAAAATGTAGCAAATGTGCGTAGTTTTTCACTCCAGCAGTTTATAATTAAAGGACTTGCAAAAATGAAAGCTTAGGGGGCGCCTGGGTAGCTCAGTCATCTAAGCATGCAACTTTTCATTTCAACTCAGGTCTTGATCTCAGTCTCCTGAGATCAAACCCTGTGTCTGGCTTCATGCTGGGTGTGGAGCTGCTTAAGATTCTCTCTCTAGGGGCGCCTGGGTGGCACAGCGGTTAGGCATCTGCCTTCGGCTCAGGGTGTGATCCCAGCGTTATGGGATCAAGCCCCACATCAGGCTCCTCCGCTGAGAGCCTGCTTCTTCCTCTCCCACTCCCCCTGCTTGTGTTCCCTCTCTCGCTGGCTGTCTCTATCTCTGTCGAATAAATAAATAAAATCTTTAAAAAAAAATTCTCTCTCTAAAAAGAAAGAGAGAGAGGGAGAAAGAGAGAGAGAGAAAGAAAGGGAACTTAGAACATAGCTAATTGGGGGCACCTGGGTGGCGCAGTCGTTAAGCATCTGCCTTCGGCTCAGGGCGTGATCCCAGCGTTATGGGATCGAGCCCCACATCAGGCTCCTCTGCTGGGAGCCTGCTTCTTCCTCTCCCACTCCCCCTGCTTGTGTTCCCTCTCTCGCTGGCTGTCTCTCTCTGTCAAATTAATAAATAAAATCTTTAAAAAAAAAAGAACATAGCTAATTGACTGTGGTGATGTACACGATTGTAGAATAAAAATGCGTGTTTATGTATGTGATTTTATTTGGCTCAGGAAGCGTACTGTTTTTATGTACAAAAACATACTAGTTTTGCTTTCAGGGTTAGAATGTTCAATTATATGTTATTCATAAACTGGGTTCTTCAGATAATAAAAGGGGAAAACTCATAATGTCAGGTGTTTGTTAACTTGAAGTGTGTGGCATGTATGTTCAGAATACCCGTAATTGCACATACATGATTTTAATGTAGGAATTTATATGCTATTTTACAGTTATTTTCTATGTTCTGTTTTGATTCATTTCATAAAAGTGTGGTATCAAGGCAGACTTAAAGTTTACTGTTTCTGTACCTCATAGTGTCTGGTGCAGGGCAAGGGGTGCCCACAGATGAGATTGCCCTTTCAGAGTCTGTTGCCTGGCACCTTCATTCAGCTAATAGTCTAGACTTCCTAATCATTTGCAGTGATGATTAAAGGTAGTGCTTAAATCCATCTCTCATGATAAAATCATCTTCTATTTCTGTACTGCTTTATACTTTTCCAGAGCACCCATATGTTATTTTTGTCATTTATCTGTTCACACATAACCCCAATGAAGTAGATTGGGCTGGTACACCATTTTTCAAATGGTAAAACCAAGACACCAAGAAATTGTGACCAGTTTGGTGTGGGAGCTGCCTGGTTCTGCTCTCAGTTATGCCATTTTCTGTGGACCCCTTCCACATGCCCTTTTGTGAACTTCCTACAAGTAAATCCAAACTCTTTCATCAGGCTTTTTAAGTTCTGCTATTGCTTACTCTCCTTCAGGATCTACTCTTAGTTGTTATATACATCACTGTTCTCTTCTCTGTTTGCAGTTTCCGGAACAAGCCATTTTGAACATTTGTGTAACTACCTTTCCCTGCCAAACAACCTCATTTGCCTTTTTCAAGAAAATAATGAGATAACAAAATTACTGATCGAAAGGTAATAATCATACACTTTTCTTCCATTATATAGAATAGTTCTGTGGGAACAAACTTAGGTTTATCGCATATTACAGAATTCTCAGATAGTGAGCCTGGCAGAATTCAATCTGTGTTATTCATTCTGTCAGGATTAGGCCTTCTTAGCTAAGAATTTACCTTTGTGGCAAGGTTTTTGCCAAGCTAGTAGTGAATAGCATAAGCAGATTTGCTTGAAAGGAGACTAGTGGTAGGAATGTTTATTTCCTCGTATTAACTTACTTGTTAAGGACTCTGGTCCATAAATTTTTGGAACTGAAAAACCTTGAGGGTTATCTAGTCCATACCCTCACTTTATATTTGAGAAAATTGAAGTCTGGAGAAAGTTACTTGTCAGTCATATCAAGTTAGTGAGTTAAGATTGACTGTTTTACCCACAGAATTGGGGGAAATATTTGCAAATCATGTATCTGATAAGGGATTAATATTCAGAATGTATGAATATAGGGCCAGAATTCTTACATCTCAACAAAAAAAGTAACCACCCATATAAAAAGGAGCAAAGGACTTCTCCAAAGAAGATATACAGTGGCCAATAAGCATATGCAAACATGTTCACATCACCTAAGTGGCCAATAAGCATATGCAAACATGCTCACATCACCTAAGTGGCCAATAAGCATATGCAAACATGCTCACATCAGCTCACCACGGTGAGGTACTACTTCACACCTATTAGGACGGCTGTGATCAAAAGACAGACAATAATAACACATGTTGGTGAGGATGTCAAGAAATTGAAATCCTTCTGCATTGCTGGTAGGAACAGAAAATAGAGCAGTTGCTCTGGAAAATAGTATGGCAGTTCCTCAAAAAGTTAAACGTAGAATTATCCTATGATCCAGCAATTCAGCTTCTAGGTAAATATTAGAACAGAATTGAAATCAGGGACTCAAATAGATACTTGTACAACCATTTTCATAGCAGCATTAGTCATAATAGCCAAAAGGTGGAGCAACCTAGTTGTCCACCAACAGATGAGTAGATAAACAATATATGTATGTATGTATATACCTCAGTGACATTACTATTCAACCTTAAAAAGGAAGGAAATTCTGACTTCTACTACAACATGAATGAAGCTTGAAAATATGCTTAGTGAAAGAAGCCAGTCACAACAGAATAAGTATTATATGTTTCCATTTACATGAGGTATCGAGAGTAGTCAAATTCATAGAGACAAAAAATAGAATGGTTGTCAGAGGCTGGGGGGAGGGAGGAATGGGTCAGTGTTTACCGCGTGCAGAATTTCATTTGGGAAAGTTGAGAAAGTTCTGGAGATGGATGGTAGAGATGGTTGGCCAACGGTGTGAATATACGTAATGCCATAGAACTATACACTTAAAAATGGTTAAAATGGTAAGCTTTATGTTGTGTATATTTTGCCACAATTTAAAAAAAAATATTTTATAATGAGTATTCTAGCTCCAAATAGTAAGAGCCTGTCATTAATTCTTACTGGTTTTTCCGGAGTGTCCAATTTAGTGGGATAATAGTGTATGCTTTTAGGAAATTACAGGTCATATTGTAGCAAAATATGTCATCTTCCTTTTGATGTGGTAAATATATTAAGCCAAGATTCGTTTTTCTCTCACTGGATAGAGAAATAGAGGGAAAAATTCTATTCTAACCCTTCAAAAGTTAAGTTTTGGTTTTCTTTTTTTCCATTTACATTGAAGTTGGTGTCATAACATTGAAGTTAAAAGATTTCTAGAAGGTGAAAGAGATGCTATGAGGTAAGTTAAAGGTTATCAAAGATTTGGTTGGGCAGGAGGTAGGGAGGAAGCAGGACGTAAGTGTGCCATTCCTTGAAAATTGACCTCCCAGGCATTCAGTGATTCCAACAGGAAGAACATCTTGCCTTCATACTTTTTTCTTAGTGTAATGATGAGAGTTTTTAAAGAATAAGAATTATGAATATAAGTATAGTGCATTATTCTTGGCAGAGGAAACAAATAACAAAATCATTGTATTTTGGAATGTTTGCTTTTTTAAAAATGTAGGTCCTTTTCCAGGTTTTTCTTAGCTCTGTTTTTTCCCTTTTATTATGGAAAACTTTAAATATCCAAAAGTATGAAGAATCGTACAATAAGGCTCTACATTCCTCTCACTCAGTTTTAGTGATTGTCAAATCATGGCCTTTTTTTTTTCTTCCTTCATTCTTTTTGACATTAGCTCTATTGTGATTCCATAGATAGGTATGCTATGCTGGTGATAATAGATGTATTTCATCTGTTAATCTCTCCTTGGTTCTACTAAATACATTATCCATAAAACTCAGAAGGCTAGAGGAGATTATCTGTTCTATTTCTTTGATTTTATACAATCCAAATCTAGAAATGATAGCACCCTAATTTTATTAAGCCATATGAAATTCCAGTTAACTTAAATAAAAAATGGTTGAATATCACCAGTTTCTTATTGTTCAACTCTGCAGTCGGAAAACTCATGTGGAACAGTAGTTCTCTACTTGAGACCTACATGAGAATAATTTTGGAAACTTTTAAAAATACTCAGGCCTAGAGATGTCTGACTGGCTCAGTCAGTAGAACATGTGACTCTTAATCTTGGGGTTGTGAGTTTGAGCCCCTCATTAGGTATAGAGATTACTTTAAAAAACTCTTTAAAAAAATTACCCAAGCCTTACCTGCCAAATCTAATTTCTCTAACATTGGCATGTGTGTCTCCCCAAAATTCCCCCCAGGTGACTCTGGTATAAGATCTGCTATCTCAAGGGCACCTGGGTGGCTCAGTTGGTTAGATCAAGCCCCCGTGTTGGGCTCACATGCTGGGCGTGGAGCCTGCTTAAGATTCTCTCTCTCTCCCACTCCCTCTCCCTTTTTTTTTTTTTTTTTTTTTAAGGAAAAAAAAAAATCTATCTCAGTCCCTCCGCATTGGCTGCCCGCCCCTGCCTCATGTGTGATGAGTGAGTTACCTGTCATTGTTATAATATGACTTCTAACTGGTTTTATGTGGTTTTTTGTTTGTTGGTTTGTTTTGTTTTGTTTTAGCTATCCAAGAGAATCCAACAAATTAATAGACCTTCCAGAGGATTACAGCAGCCTCATTAATCAAGCATCTAATTTCTCGTAAGTTCTGATATTCAAGTGTTGAGCATTTCTTACCACTGGAAGCACTCACTGCTCTATACGGAATTGAAGGGATTTTGTTGTTGTTCCATTTTGTTCAGTCTGGGTAGTGTTTTTTGCTGCCCGTCTTAGCACCATTCCAGTACACTTCAGAATAAGGTACGGGAAACAGGGTGACGGGTGACAAATTCGTTTCATTACAGGTTATCTAAATAACCATTTACACTTTAAAGTAATAGGAGCTCTTAGTAATATTTGTAAATGTTTGACATAGAAACTGCATAGGAATAATTGGTAGTGTAAAAAATGGAACATTACCGAGGCAGTTGAAGCTGCCTGTATACCTCTTTGCTGCGTCGTCCTCCTCCCCCTGCAGAGACCCGCTGTTCTTCACAGAGTATCAAGCTTCCTCTGCATTTACACTTTAGCAACAAATGTTTATATTCCCAAGCAGCATATTTTGCATGTTTTAAGCTTTAAAATGGCACTCTACGTACTCTACAGTTTCCTGCACACTTGTTTGTCAGGGGTTTCTAATACAGTCAACATACATAACTATTAATTCATCAGTTTTCACCTTGTGTAGTATTTCATCATATGACAGCAGAAGTTACATTTTTTTTCTCTTACTGATTTTAATTTACCTCTTCTCTAGTCGTTGATTGAATTTTTCTGGTACATGGTGTTTGTGAGGGATGTTCCCAGTCTTCGAAATAAATTTGTCTGGTTTTGATGCTGCAAAATTTTTCCCAGGGTGGCTTTACCACCGTCAGCTCTTTAGCCACTCTTTTAGAGCAATGACTTGAGGTTTTTTTTGTCCCATGGAGGTGCCCTAAATCAGGTGGTGATAAGAGCAGAGCCCCCACTCTGTGCCTTGTGTGTGGAACTCTGCTGTGCTCCCAGAGCTACTGCTGTCAGACTGAACTGGAAGGGGAAGACGTGGGAGCCTGCACAGCTCACACCTACTCCTGTGGCTCTGGGGTGGGCATCTTCCTCAGGTAAGGCCCTGACGGGACCTTCGGACTTTGCATCAGCCCTGGTGTATGCATGCTGAGGGATAGCACAAGAAACTACTGTGTTGCAAAGAATGTTGAGACTGCTGTCCTCCTGTGTTTTTTATTCATTTAAGGAACAGGGGAGCCTTGTCTCCTCACATCTTGTATTTGGCTCATGCTGTGTCTTTGCTGCTGCTTCCATTGTCATCCTTCCCACTCCGTGACAATTCAGTTCTGCTTTCTTTGTGCCTCATTCTAATGTGAAACTTCAGTTGTCTTTGATTTTCTGCCCTGATCCGTCAAAATTACTTCTTTTGTTGTATCCTTATGGTTTGGGATCCATACATATCACTGGCTAAAGTGTATACTGTTGACCCTCGAACAACACAGTTTGGAACTATATACAAGTGCACTCATACACAGATTTTTTTCAATAAATACAGTATAGTACTGCAAATGTATTTTCTTTTCCTTTTGCGATTCTTAATACTTTTCTGTAACTTGCTTTATTATAAGAATACAGTACATAATACATAAAACGTGCAAAATGTGTGTTAATCAATTGTCTGTGTTATCGGTAAAGCTTCCAGTCAACAGTGAGCTATTAGTAGTTCAGTTTTGGGGGAGTCAGAAGTTATATGCAGAAATTCAACTGCATGGGGGAAGGGCGTCAGCACCTCTAACTGCCGTGTTCTTCTAGGGTCAACTATGGTTGTATATATTGGCCAACATACCACAAATACTAGTGACTACTGTGTACTGGGCTTTGAGAATGCAGTAGTCAGCAAAACACAAAAATATCTACCTTTGTGGAGTTCATTTTCTAGTGTGGGAGATAAAAAATAAACGAGGCTGATAAGAATTTAGAAAGTGATACACTCAGAGGAGAAAAAATAAAGCAGGAAGAGGAATATGAAATGGCAGATGGGGAGTTGGATTTTAGTTAGGGAACCAAGAAGGTGACTTTTGAATAAACACTGAAAAAGTGGGGAGAACACTCCGGGCAGGGAACAGCAGTTGTAAAATTGCTGGGGAATGTGCCTGCTGTGTTCAAGAAACAGCAGTGAGGCTCGTGTCACTGGAGTGGTGTGCACAAGGAGGGGAGTCCTGGGGCCTGCTATGTCCTGTTATGCGCTGAGTGAGATAGAGCTCAGTTCAGGGTTTGAAGGAGAGAAGTGACATGAGTTTGAGCTCCCCTGAGGCATAAATCAGGTTTGTATCTTAGGTACCTTATTCCCCTGGTGCCTGACAATTTCTTGTATATGACAGGTTCTCAATAAATGTTGAATTGAGCCGAATTATTAATACCCGAAAAAGGTCAGGCAAATCTCTCAAAGGGATGGGAGACACATTTTTAAATAGCCCGTAGGGGAAATTAAAAAGCAGTTTTTCTTGTCTCACATATTTCAAAATCCTTTTAGTCATGTACAGTGTTGCTTTGTGTTTCAAATCAACCTAATTCAGAACGTTTTTGTACATTTTTTTAAATGAACAATTTCTTCACAATAGTGGTTAAAATATCAGTAGCTATTTTATGTTTAGAAATTAACTATCAGGGTGCCTGGGTGGGTCAGATGGTTAAGCTTCTGCCTTTGGTTCAGGTCATGATCTCTGGTTGTGGGATCGAGCCCCAGCAGGCTTCCCTCTGAGCAGGGAGCCCGATGCGGGGCTGGATCCCAGGACCCTGGAATCATGACCTGAGCCGAAGGCAGATGCTTAACAACTGAGCCACCCAGGTGCCTGGAGCCATTGATGGCTAATCCAAAATGTTCCTCTCCCTCGCTATATTGATTTACAGTGCAATCATTATTGGTTACAATGCAGTCATTTTAGTTATTTTTTAAATTTGGGCAGATGTATTGATAACTTTGATGTGTCTCTGCTATAAATTCTGTTTCTTCTAACACTGGCGTTTATTTTTATAGACTTCAGTCCATTAGAAACTGAATCTAAGCAGCAGTTACTAATCTATAATGTATAAATGGTCTCTCTACAGAGTGCGGGAATGTCAGGTGCTGTTTTTAGCTGGCAAAACCAAAGGCTGTTTTTATTCTCCTCCTTACCTTGATGACTATGGGGAGACCGACCAGGGACTCAGGTAAGGGCCTATCCTGGGGAGGGGGGCTGGGTTGGCTGACCCTGGGTCTCCAGAGCCTTCAATACACAGTAAATGTGATCAGCCTCAGGCCCTACCTGCTAACAGCCTGGGAGCATAGAGCTTCTGTTCTGGCAGAGATGGATTCTTCCAAGAAGGGCACCCTGGCTTCCTCATTGGGCATTCTCTTTCCCAGCCCTCAGAATGTCATGAGTGGGGGCACCTGGGTTGCTCAGTTGGTTAAGCATCTGACCTCGGCTCAGGTCATGATCTCAGGGTCCTAGAATCAAGCCCCACTCAGCGGGGAGTCTGCTTGTCCCTCTGCCCCTCAGCCTGTTTGTACTCTCTCTGTCTCTCTCTCTCCTCTCTCAAATAAATAAAATATTTTTTTTTTAATGTCATAAGGGCCATCAGGACAGATAAGGGAAAAGAACTGGATAGAGTGCATTTTTTTTTCCATTTACCAATCCAGAGAACCATTGAAATTGCCACGTGGCATCCACAGCATCAGAACACTGCAGGGATAGCCTGTTGTGATCTGTGTTGCTTTGTATGAGGAGACCCAGTGTTGTTCAGATGATGTAAAAGAGCAAATCTTAATTGATAAGAGATGTGCTTGGGGCGCCTGGCTGGCTCAGTCAATGGAGCATGCAACGCTTGATCTCAGGATCGTCAGTTCAAGCCCCACGTTGTGTGTGGAGCCTACTTTACAAAAAGAGAGAAATGTGCTTATCTTATTAACTTAAGAGTCTAGGACAAAGATTTAGAACATATAGAGCAATACAACAGTATTTGAGGCTTAATCACTTCTACTCTGGTTGCTTCCATTACATCAAGAGAAAATGCTAACAGCGGTTCCCTCAAGCACTGTTAACTTCTTTTAGACAATCTCTGCCCAAAGGAGGTGAAAGTCTTAACCTAGATAGAACCATCCAGCCTTGGGGAGCAGAAAATGAAGATCTGGAAACCAAGGCAAGACAAGTAGGGGGCGGCCCAAGAACTCGGCTGCAAGGTTACAGACATATGCCACCTGGTAATGGTTCTCCCATTGCCGTGAGGAATGTGGGCTCTTAGGAGGAAGAGCCCTGGTTAGAGGGTAAGAGGACTGATGTGCTCTGAATCAAGAGCAAAGGCCACCAGCGTCAACTCACCAAAACCTTTTCTTTGGTTAAATTAGACCCAGAAGTTATTCACATTTGGCTGCTTTGCTTCTACTTTGTGGCTGAAAGAGCCCTCTGGAGAACATTTTTATCCCCTTCCATCCTCTCCCTTGCCTCCTCCCTTTCTTATATTTTACCAACAAAGTGAACAATGAATGGGTAGTTTTAGCCTCTCCACCCGGACCCTCCTGCTCAACCCTACCCTCTCTTCCCTCACCCCAGTCTGAATAAGTGTAGCTTGTGTACGTTTTCCTCTTCTTTGCAGCATTTACTCCTTTCAGCTGCTCCTAGCCAGCCTTCAGAGCTAATGTGTTAATAGCCACAGTCTCGTGCCAAACAGGAATTTTGCAGAGGATCTTAAACCAGTAACTTGTAACTGTTCCCAAATCAGGAAAGGTTGGGGTATAATAGATGAATAAACAGAATACATCCTCAGTGACATGCGTCTTCCTTCTAGACGGGGAAATCCTTTACATTTGTGCAAAGAGCGATTTAAGAAGATTCAGAAGCTTTGGCACCAGCACAGTATCACGGAGGAAATTGGACATGCACAGGAAGCAAATCAGACACTGGTTGGCATTGACTGGCAACATTTATAATTACTTCACTACCAAAAATACAAACTTGGATTTTTGTAACCCAGTTGGCTTTTCAAGAAAGAGAATAGGAAATCAATTCTACTGAATTTGGAAATAAATTCTCCTATTTAAGCTTTTGTTCCCAGTTTTGTTTTCATAGTTTCTGGCTTCAGGGACTGATGAAAATCATCTTCCATCGGTGGATTTTCTTGCACCGTTTGCTGTGCCCCTCAGACGTAACTGCTTGAGTTTTAGGATCCAGCAAGGAGCTTCTCTTCCCAGGCTGAGCACAGCCCCTTTGTGGGCATCTGACTGTGACCGTTCCCAGTAGTCTGAGCCATGTTACGTTACTGATCACAAGGAACTCCAGGCCTGAAGCTGATTCGACAGCAGCAGGAAACAGTCTCTGTGGTCTGTCAGGGTCGCACTTCCTGGTCCCTTTCAGTGACTCTCAACACTGGGACTGGGTCGCTATCCCCTCTGCTGGCAGGACCCTACCTCTAAGAGCAAAGCAGTGGATTTTGAAAGCGGCTATCCCTTGTCTCCATTGGCTCTGAGCGGGTTGGGGCACGTGCAGGAGGAGCCTGTGGGATGAAGGGGAGAGCCTGGTTGCTTCGCATGCTGGGTGGTTTTCAGGGCTACAGAAGTTGGATTTTTATTTTTTTATTTTTATTTTATTTTAAATTTTTTTGCAAGGCTTTTGGCTTTGAGAGAAAAAACTCATTTTAAAGGGCTTTTTGAAAACTTAGAGTATCCTAATTTTTCAGACAGTATATTCCCGTTTCTAAGGCTAAACTGAGAGATTGTATGCATCTAGAATCAAACACTAGCAGAAAAAATGAGAACTCAGTGTTTTGAGGTTCCCCTACCCCTTCCCGCATTTCCTGGACTAGATGAATTGCTGTTTACCTGCTGGCTCACTTAGTACCTTCCTGGGACAGCCTGTGTGCCCAGGCTTTTTATTATTTTTAAACATTACTCTTCTTACTAAGAGGTGCCTTCCTAGAATGATAGCCGCTTAGTAAAATAGCTTTTAACTGTTACATACCACACAGCCACTCTCGTTTGATATATGTGTGCTGAGAGCTTGAATACACAGAGAGTGATTGCACATTTAGTGGAGGAATAAATTCTGAGCCTCTCTAAGGTGGGGCTAAGGGACAAGTGAATATTAAGAGGCTCTTGGAATTTTTTTAGCCAATGCAAGTAACCTTTTCAGTTTAAATGCCTCTAAAAGCTCTGTTCCACTCAGCTTTGCATACATTGCAATAAACCCAGGAGGAAGGTCAGAAATTTCTAAAATAAGTGAGCTAAAATAAGTGGGAATGCAGAAGCCACATTCATTGCTGCTTCTCCAAAGTAGTGTGTAACAGGATCCCTCCTCTGGAACTGGCTCACCAGCTGAGAGGAGGACCAACAGGAAGAAAATACAAATTAGAACTCAGCATTCTACCCCCTTTTCTGGCCTTTCTTCCATTTGTAAGATCTGGGGCTGTGGATGGCATAATGATTTTAATGTTTATTTTGGCCTTTGTCACATCCCCGTTCCTTTAGCTTTTAAGCCCAGCTTCTTTTGGCTTTTCTCCATACGTTCACCACGCTTAAATTTAAAATAGGACCAGGTTTCGCCCTCTGTAAATGGATTATAAACATTTCCACCAAATCATAGCAATACTCTGGCTTTCAGGAATGACTTCATAGAAGTCCATTGTTAGCAGAGGGTGTCCCTGGATTTCATTCTCTGAAAATGTCAGGGAGTCTGAGAGAAGAGGAACTTACATGAAATAGCAACACACGTACCCCTTTATCTTCTAGTGTGTGCATCATTAAGCTAATTGTCTTCCCTACCTAATGAATCATCTTAGTTTTTATGATTTGTTCCGCATGTATTATGTTCATTGTAGAAATGTTTATATAACATGCTTTCCATATCAGGGAAAATCATATCTGTTTAATAAATTGGCTATAACTTTAATATCTGTGGACAACTTGTAAAATTTGGAATGTATCATATGTAAAAAGTTTAAAGATATCCAAATAAATGCTTCAGGTGTTGACATTACTTTGGATCTGCCTACATTTTCTTTGTTTTGTTTCCCACATTTAAATGCCATGGAAATGTTCCCCATGTCACCTTGCTACAAGTAAAGTGGCACATCTGTCTTAGCTTGAAAATTAAGATGCTTATGTTATTAGTGTCAATTATGGCCATTAGCCAAACCATCTTGACCTTCCCAGAGATAGCTGGATCATCATTTCGGCTGATTAAGCTTCATATTCATTGGCTATGGCAGCTCGTGACCTTTCTGAACCATTTTGGACTTCAAATCACTGGGGAAACAGAGCACTCAAAAGTCTCTCCCAGCAACAAGATCTGTCTTCAGGTTTATACTCTTCTTCTCTTTCTTCCCTGGTAATCTCCAAGTCCTTGTTCTTACACACTCCCCAGACACACTCGGCTAATGAGAGACAAGTGTAGGAAGGAAACTAAATCCTTTATTTGCAGGAGAGTTATTGCCTACAAGAGCTTTGCTCTGTTTTTCAAAATCGTCTTAAAATGGAAGGTATAAACTTAGAAAGCAAGGTTCACGTGCACTTTCCCTGTCTCTTGGCCTTTCATGCTGCTCCCAGCTTACTCCCTTCCCTGGCCCTAATGTTAGCATTAGGCCCTCTGACTCATTAAGCCCTCTGACCCTTTGCTTGCTCTGTCCTTGTTTTTTTAAGTCAAGATTATTAAGGTTTATTTTACACATAGTAAAATTCACCCTAATTTTTAGTGGACAGTTTTATTCATTTTAACAAATGCATACAGTTGTTTACAACCACTACAATCAAATAGAACAGTTCTCCTCATGAAGCTCCCTCAAGTCCCTTTATGGTCACCTTCTTTCCCCATCTGACCCCAGGCAACCACTAATCTTTCCCTTTGTTTTGCCTCTTCCAGAATGTTATATAAATATATATCACATGTAGCCTTTTGAGCCTGGCTTCTCTCACTAAGAAGACTAAAGCATTGGAGAATCATCCGTGTTCCTTTTGGTTGCCGAGCCACGTTCCATTGTGCAGATGTTTATGCAGTTACCAGGTGTGAAGGATGACATTTGGGTGGTTTTTGGTGATACGAAAAAAGTGAAAACATTAATGTTTTTGTGTGGATGTATGTTTCCATTCCCCTTGGGTAAATAGCTAGGAGTTGCCCCTTTATCTTAACTGACTGTGTACCATCTTTGCCCAACATTCTCTAACTTAGCTGTTTATACTCATCCTCTGTTTGGGAGGACAAAGCATACCATAAGGATTTAAGGACTGATGTTTCCTCCCTTCAAGCCAGTTTCCTGTCCACTGAGGACCAGGAAGGCATCCGCTCTCCCTGACTTACATACTGTCCCCACCCCCCACCCCTGCCACATTCCTATTCCTAACACACAGTGCTGCTGTTCGGCTGCACTGTCCTCAGGAGCCATGTTCTTATCCAGTAGTAGGTCAGAGGCCCTAATTGTCTTGGCCCCCGTCCCTCCACCTCCAGCTCCCGGCTAAGCTGCAAACCTGCTGCCCTAGCATTACAGATGCCCGGACAAGGAGGGGCAGGGGAGCGTGCAGAGCAAGCAGTTAATCTTATTAACCTGTATTGAGGTTACTTGGGGTTTATTTACTGGTGGCTCAGTCCTGGGCTTGAAAGTGTTGCAAGAGACTATGGGTTCTTAAACTGAAGCCACAGATTCTAGGATACTTGCCTTCCTAAATGTTCAAAACCAAACAGCTAGTACCTACTTCACTATGGGGTGGTTAAGTTTTAAAAGTGTAAAAGCCCTAAAGTGCTGCCTTTACCTCTCATCCTATCAGGGCTGGGCCTGCCAAACTTGAAAACCTAGCTGAGTCCCTTGGGAGAAATGAATTTACACTGGTCCCAGGAAAGACTGAGGTTAGACATAAGGAGGTCCTGGTACAGTCTTGCCGGCAGCTACCCGAGAAGACCAGAGAAACGCAGCTCGCCCTAAGGCCGCTCTGAACCAACCAGGGATATTCACTGTAGAGTCAGTTCACCCTTGGTCGTCCCAGCAGCTCTCCGATTTATATCTGCCCTATAACCTGGCCCAGAAAGACTCATAGTTCCTTGTTCGGGAAAATAGGTTTTGACCAGAGCAGGAAAAAAGATGGTTTGGAATTTTTGCTTGAATCACTAAACTACGATTCCACATACTAAAATATTAAATGAATTCAGCTGTGGTCTAAACTAGCAAATGTTTAGATTATTTGGATAACCTTATAATCACCGTTCTTACAGACAGGAGATGGTAAGAGGGAGAGAAGTAACACCCACCTTGTTGAAACATAGCTACCCTGATCAGTAACTATGCTTCCTTTTAGGGTCAGTTTGGTTTTGTTAACAAATACTAGCTGGAGTTGGGGATGCTGTCCTATACTGTCAAATAGGCTAAGATAGGCATTTAACACAAGCAGTTTTCACACCATATAATTTTTAATGTCTATCATGCAGCTGTTAACAGCATAGTTACACGTGGGCCTAGAGCAGCACTTTCACGATGTTTCTCAGCACTCCTGAGGGGGCAGAGTTCCAGGACCCTCGTCAGAGGTGGCTGACTCCCTCAGCATTTTCAATGTGGACCATTCTTTGGTCTCAAGGAGACTCAGAAGTCTAATTAAATTAAACCTGGGACCAAAATCTGACAGTGTCCCAATATCTTTGATCTGATCCTGTGCCCGGGAGAATTAGAGCCCCAGAACATGCCCCAGGCAGCACCAAAAGTCTTTATTTTCTCCCCACTAAACGCCATTAGAACAGTAATGAAGTCATTCTCTTCTTCCCCTAAAAGCTTCCTTTTTTCTCTTAGAGAAGTTGAAATTTCTCTCTCCATCACTAGCTCAGGAAGATGGACTGTCTCAAGGAATCTTCTTCAACACAGAGGCATTCCAGAAATACCGTTTTGCAGGATGGGTATCTGGGGAAAGAAACAGGAAGCAGGTCCCAGAGGATGCTTTGCCGTCCCCTGTAGACCATTCGTGTTGTCCATGGAGGCTGTCATGGCCACCTGTGTGGGTGTTCCTGGGCCCTCCAAGAGGTGAGGCCTAGTCTCCAAAGCATGGCCTCTTATCTCATTGTGGCTCCTCTTCCAGTAAAGGGCAGCCACCTAACCCAGTGCTTCCACAGACAAGCCAGGAGATCAGCTGGCACTTGAGGGGGTGGGATATTGCCAGAAATGCCAACAACCGGAATTCCTCAGCCCATGGCTCACTCCAGACTAAGTGAGGGCATGGGAATGTGACACAAAAGTAGCCTTTAACTACGTTTTTGGTGAGGAAAATAATCCCATCTTTAAGTTATTTTGCCCCATGATTGAAGAATTCCTCTTGTGAAGCCCTCAGTGCTTTGGAGAGTGCATTACTCTTAGAAAAGTATAATGTCCCCCTCCTTCCACAATTACACAAATAAAATGGCTGACCTGTCAATCTTGGCATTTAAAAAAAAAAAAAGACAACATGGCCAGTACATTTTTTAGATTCCTGTGTTTATGCACCAAGTGATGCTTTGGATATAGAATGAAGCAACTTGGAGCTTGTAATGGCAGACTCTTAAAAGAGAAGCTGTCCTCAGGTGTGGCTGGTAGCTTCAGGGTGGTGCTGAATTCCTGTGCTGTGAAGAGTGATCCACTGAGAGGCCCCCTGAGTCCACCATGAGGACATACCCAAAAGTAGTGGGCCTGACTAGGGGCTCATTCATTTTTAAGTCAGTCATTCAACAAATGTTTGCCAAATGCTTTTAGGGATCCTAAACTTTAAATCCCACCATCAAGAAGAGTCTCTGTAAGATGGCCGTCCTTGGGAGATTCAGATTGGATGAGGGGGATATCCGCTTTCTTGGAGTCTGCTACTTCTCAGTGTTCAGGAGGGGAGGGGGCCCCGGGGCCATCAGCCAGCCTCTGGGGCCTGGCCTGCGTCTGCACCCTCAGCTTCCACCTGGTTACTCTTGCCCAACTTTTTCAGGCTCTCCAAAAAGGCCTTCCATGTCTCTGACATGCTCTTTTCCAGAAGCCAGCCCTCACTCTCACACTCAGGGTCTTCAGGGTTGGACACACCTTCCAGTGCTGTGTGTAGATAGCGCAGGCCAATCGTGATGGTCACCTGGTGGGGAGAAGAGACTTAGAGAAGGTCTGGGAGAAGGGGGTGGGGCCTGGAGCTATTAGGAAACCGTGTAAGCCACCAGCCTCCTCATCCCCAGGGCCCTTCAAGTGTGGCAGGATCTATTGAGTGTGGGTTGGTGAGGGCCTGCCCACTAGCCTGGCCTGGTGCTCAAGATAGCTGCCTCTTCTCCAGCCTCATCTCCAGCCCCATTCTCCTCTCTGGCCACCCTGGGCTTCTTAGGGTCCAATCCACGCTTTCTCCCCTCTGGTCTTTACCATTTGCTGTTTGCCTAAAACATTGTTCTTCTCCACATTCACCTGTTAATCCAGCTTCAGCCCTCAGTGAGTGGCCCTGCTACTCATTCTCCCTCTTCCTCTCAGGTCTCACCCGTTCTGGGGCATTAGTCCTAGGCTCCTCCTCCTCATGCCCCCACCCCACTCCTAGCACAGTGCTTGGCACCTATTGGGTGTTGGGTAACTATTTGCTAGACAGAATTAAAGTCACCCCCTTCTCAGCACACAGTATCGTTGTATGTGGTTTCCTCTACTTCTGTTGTTTTGATTAGTGTGGGGATGAGTGGGTGATTTATTTGGATTTGTTCACTAGCAGTCACTGCAGCAGGCTATCGTGCCAAAATGCCTGGGTTCAAACCCCAGTCCTGGCGCTTAGCCAGCCATGTGACTAAGAAACCTCAGTTTACTCACCTGGTTTACAAATTTTCAGATGGAGTTTCTCCTGCCTCACGTGCATGCTGTGACATGTCAGTAAGTGTAGAGCGCGGTACGTGGTGTGCAGTAAGGATGAATAGATGTGTCAGCTGTAATTGGTTATTAGTGTGGTAAGTACTGTTTTCACTGTTCTATTGTATTGTGTTACCCACTTGTTCCTACACATTCCTGGTTTACTCTCTGTTACACTTCAGGTGGTGAAGCCTGCTAATAGAGAATGTCCACCCCCTGATTCATGTCGTTCATTCAATCTCCCAGCCCCTAGAACAGCACCCCCGTCATGGTAGGGCCTCAGTAAACATCTACTGAATCAGTGTTCAAGGAGCAATTTATCATTGCAGTAGTTGATGACATTAGTAACTAGTGGTTTTAGGTTTTCGTTATTGTCATTGTCTGTTGAAAGTTTAATAAAATACTGTTATGGTGGGAAAACTCACCTCCTCCAGGAAGTCCTCCTGGTGTGCATGCTCCTACTCTGATCCCCTCCTGCTTTCCTGAAGGAGGCTTACTGCTGCATTATGAATTTTGCACTTGGTAATGGTTTTCCCTTTGGTTCATGAGTAGATATCACCTCCTAACTGGATTATGAGGCCCAGGAGGGCAAGGCTCAGGCCAGAGTCTTAGCGTTAGTTCAGCCACCCTCGTGCCCATTACAGAGCTCTGCTGACCAAAGACCTCAACTAAAAGTCAAGGGCATTTACTACTCCCTGTTTCTAGTGAGCTGGTCCTCATCTCATACAGTCACTGGCTTCCTGGAAAGGTGAGCAAACTGAGAGGCAACCAGTGGAACCCCGTTTTCCCACTGACTTCTGTTATCCTTTCAGCCCTCTTTTCATGGGTTTTCAGGGGACATGACCTTCTGACCTTCTAGCAGTAAGCTTCTTGCCTGTCTCTACCCACTCATTCCCAAGACTGCCTCAAGGACTCAATGACCAATAAAATGTCATTCATTTGCGTCGACATTAAAAGAAGCCCTCCCTCCCCATCCAGCCCACCCCCCGCCAGTCTGTACAGTACCTCTAGTGTGATGTGGTGAGTTAGAAGTAGTCATCTCAGCTGAGGGCACAGCTACGTATGAACTTCCATAGCACTAAGAGAGCAACTTACTTAAACGAAAATTTCAGTGAATCTCTCTAATGGACAAACTTTCCCCACCTAATGTTTCTGGCTTTGTACTTCTGAATTTTGGGGTCTGGATTTTCTGCTGTCAGCTCAAAGCAGGAGCCCCTGAGTCACCCTCTGTACCACTTTGGTTTACTACTCACTGACACGTCCTCTTGTTCAGCACCCAGGACAGCGCCTAGCACACCTTAGGTGTTTAAGAACGAACTCTTCCAATAAATGAATGAATGGCTACAATCCCAAACTCTGTACAGAGAGGAATTAAGCCTTACAACTCACAAATGATTAGAATAACAGGTAGATTGCTGCCAGAGTTTCCAGAGAAGCACAAATCCAAATAGCTCCCATTTCCTGAACACAATGTATGTATTATCTCCTTTTGCCCCCCAGGAGTCCCAAAGCTAAGTGCTGTCGGCCCCCTATAACAGAAAGGTTAAGTAACTTTCCAAGACCTCAGACTGAAAAAACGAAGACACAGGATGAACCTCTAAAACATGCAAAGTGAAGGAAGCCAGACAGGAAATGCCATGTATTTTATAAATTTTTTATGATGGCATTTATATAAAATGTCCAGAATAGGTAAATGACAAGGACAGAGCACAGATTAACGGTTGCCAGAGGCTGGGGGGGGGGGGGGGGAAGAGGTGGGGAGTATGCTCCTTGGTGGGTATGAGCTTCTCTTTGGGAGTGATGGAAATCTTTTAGACCTAAATAGAGGTAGTGGTTACACAACATTGTGAATGTACTAACTGCCACTGAATTGCTCACTTTAAATGGTTAATTTTATGTTCTGTGAATTTCACCTACAATAACTTTTTTTTTTTTTAAGATTGTATTTATTTGACAGAGATAGAGACAGCCAGCGAGAGAGGAAACACAAGCAGGGGGAGTGGGAGAGGAAGAAGCAGGCTCATAGCGGAAGAGCCTGATGTGGGACTCGATCCCGTAACGCCGGAATCACGCCCTGAGCCGAAGGCAGACGCTTAACCGCTGTGCCACCCAGGTGCCCCTACAATAACTATTTTTTTGAGTGATAGGAAAGAAACAAAAAGTAGTGGAGCTGCTGGGATTCAAACTTAGGCCTGCCTGAGGCTGAGGGCTGGTTCCGAGGAGAGAGACAAGCACTCCAGGCCAGGCCCCACCCATTCAATCCAAAAAGGGCAGGTGACTCCGTCTTCCCTCCCCCCCACGTGACCCAAAGCCTACCTCGAAGAGCCAGACGAGGAGCGCGACAGCGCCCGTGGAGTTCATGAGGCTGCTGTAGTAGCTCAGCAGGGCGGCCCTGCAGCCGCTCACCCACAGGTTGAGCTCCTCTGTCTGGTGGTCATAGCTGTAGTGCGCCGAATTGTTGGTGAGCTGGTACTGAATGCAGGGCCGTGGTGAGCTGGGGTTGCAGCAGCTGAAGGGAACACCATCCACCAGGTATCTCCCATCCACATTGCTCTTGATGCGACTAGAGGAGAAAGATGGCTTGAGAGGGGCTTCTTGGATTTCTCACCAGGGGCCAGTTCCCCCCCCATCCCCTGCTTCTGAAAAGCTATAATATTCATTCATCCATTTGTTCATTCATTCATTCATTCTCGATAAATATTTGCTGTGCGCCTACTATGTGCTGGCCACTGTTCTAGGAGCTGAAGATGGAGAAATGACCCTAGAGAACCAATGTCCCTGCCTTCCTAGAGCTTATGTCCTGGAGGGTTGAGACAGATGATAAACCAAGAAGCCAGTCAATAAGGAATACAGAACTGCATCCAACCACACTGTGTACTACCAGGCCCTGGCAAGCAGTGATTATTTGGAACCATGTCAGGCTGGTGGGAAGAGGAGCAGGACAGGTGGTGACTGGGACAAGACTGTCTAGCATTCATGGCCAACAGCCTTTAGCTAAACCTCAGCCCCCTCTCCAACCTTTTGTATCCCAATAACAAGTCACTAAGGACAAGTCCCCCTCTGGCCAGATCTGTTCTGTTCAGGAGATGTTTCCAGAAGTCCTGCTATGGCCCAAGGCCTGTGTGGGTGCAGGGAATGAGACTGGAAACAGTTACAGTCCTTGCCCTCAGCTTGTTTGCTGTCCACAGTGAACTGTGCCCCTAGCCAGGTGGGATCTCCTTACCTGAAGGATGCAGCACACATTCCTTTTGCATTTCCATATTTGGTTAGGGCACAACATACATTCATGTGGGTTGAGAATTCAGAAGGGGCAGACATCTTTACAGTGAAAGCTCTCCCCATCTTCATCAGGCATCTGGGTGTGTCCTATCTGACCTGAGTGAGGTTACCCAGGTGTCTTTATGTGCCAGAGTTCATCAAGCTTCACCCGTAAGATTGTGCACCTGAGTGTATACATGTTATCTTGAGTAAAAAGTTCAAGTTGAACATGAACATTGCATGACATAATAGCAGCATACTTTTACAACATAAAAATAGAAAACCTGTAATTATGTAAAATAGAAATTGTAATTCGACTTCTGGGTACTCAAAGAAAATGAAATCATAAACTCAGGGGGCACCTGCTGGCTCAGTCGGTGGAGCATGTGACTCTTGATCTCGGGGTTGTGAGTTCAGGCGCCACATTGGGTGTAGAGATTACTTAAAAATAAAATATTGAAAGAAGAAAACATTAAGTTGAAAAGATATATGTGTCCCTGTGTTCATTACAGCATTATTTATAAAAGCCAAGACATGGGAACAACTTAATTGCCCATTGATGGGTGAATGGATAATGAAACTTTGATATACACACACAATGGTATATTATTCAGCTATAAAAAAAGAAATGTTTAAAATCTTTAAAAGAAATCTATAAAAAAGGAAATCTTGCCATTTGCAACAACATGGATGGACCTTGAGAACATTGTGCTAAGTGAAATAATAAAGACAAATACCATTTGATCTCACTTATATGTGGAATCTAAAAACAAAACAAGCCAAAAAAACAAGTTTATAGATACAGAGAAAATTTCGTGGTTACCAGAGTCTTGTGTGGGAGGTGGGTAAAATGGATGAAGGTGACCAAAGTACAAGCTTCCCGTTATAAATAAATAAGTCCCGGGGGCGCCTGGGTAGCGCAGTCGTTAAGCGTCTGCCTTCGGCGCAGGGCGTGATCCCAGCGTTCCGGGATCGAGTCCCACATCGGGCTCCTGCGCTATGAGCCTGCTTCTTCCTCTCCCACTCCCCCTGCTCGTGTTCCCTCTCTCTCTGGCTGTCTCTGTCAAATAAATAAATAAAATCTTTAAAATAAATAAATAAATAAGTCCCGGGGATGTAAGATACAGCAGGGCAACCATAGTTAATAAGCTGTATTGCCTATTTGAAAGCTGCCAAGAGAGTAACTCTTAAAGTTTCTTATCACAAGAAAAACATTCTGTAATTGTGTATGATGATGGATGCTAACTAGATTTATTGTGGTGATCATTTTGCATGTTATCCAAACAGCAAATCATATGTCGTATCCTGAAACTAATATAATGTTGCATGTCAACTATACCTCAAAAATAAGTAAAGAAATGAAAGCGAGAGAGAGAGGAAAAAGGAAAGGAAAGAGAGAGAGGGAGAGAGGAAGAGAAAGAAATTGTTTTCAAGGGGCGCCTGGGTGGCTCAGTCAGTTAAGCATCTGCGTTTAGCTCAGGTCATAATCTCAGGTCCTGGGATTGAGCCCCACGTGCTGCTCCCTGCTCAACAGGGAGTCTGCTTTTCCCCCTCCCTCTGCCCTTCCCCCCACTTGTGCTCTCTCTCTTTCTCACGTTCTTTCAAATAAACAAAATCTTTTTTAAAAACATTTTAAAAAAAGAAATTGTTTTGGGGCGCCTGGGTAGTGCAGTGGTTAAGCATCTGCCTTTGGCTCAGGGCGTGATCCCAGCGTTCTGGGATCAAGCCCCACATCAGGCTCTTCCGCTGGGAGCCTGCTTCTTCCTCTCCCACTCCCCTGCTTGTGTTCCCTCTCTCGCTGGCTGTCTCTCTCTCTGTCAAATAAATAAATAAAATCTTTAAAAAATTGTTTTCAACAATGTTCATTGAAATGATAATTTCAATGTTTAGCTTCTAAATGTCCATGTTTAGTCTCCCTCTCATTCTTGTCCGTTGACCTCCAGGTCCCCCCAACTGTAGCCAATTGTCTGTCCTTCTAAAAAGGCTTCATACATGACAAGCAAACACAGATTCTGCAAATATTCTTATTCTTCTGTTTTTTACCCAATGGAAATGTACTGTCTTGAACCTATCTTTTTTCCCTTAGCAGCACCTTAGAGATTTTTTATGTCTACTAGTGGAGAGTGTTCTCAGGTTTTTAATGAGCTGCATGGTATCACCATTGTGCAGATGGTCCATGGGTACTAGTCAGTTCCCTACTGCTGGATATTGAGGATTTTCCCAGTCTCCTGTCAATATTTGGATATTGTGAATATATCTACGGGGTCAGTTCCTAGAGGAGGTATCCCTGCATCAAAGGGTGGGTCCATCTGTGATCGCCCTAGATCCCTGCCATATTTCTCCCTGGAGTTTGTACAATCACATCCCCAATAGACATGCATGAGACAACCTACCGTTTATGGCCATACCCACACAGGTCTGATTTTTTATCTTTGCCACCCTGATAGATGGCAAATAGTATCTCAAGGTTATTTTAATTACCACTTTCCTCATTATGAATGAAGTTGAGTATCTTCTGATATGTTGAAGGGTCATTTGTGTTTCCTTTACCGTGAACCGTCTGTTGATCAGTATGATTAAGACTTTAGGAAGGTTCTGCACAATGTGGCCTCCTTGGTTACAGAACAATCATCGCCTGGGTTATGGTGACCATATTTCCACACGCTTTATAGTCCCTGACCTCTACTTCCTGGGCAGGACCCTTGCCCAGAGAATGGGTGGCCCTGGGTACACAGGGGACCCAGGAAAATGATAAGAGCGGGACCACCTGAATTTACTCCCAGTTCATTCCTCTGGACAATTGCTTTCGCCTCTCCAGTTCTCAGCTTCCTTATCTGTAAAATGGAGCTGACAGGATAATATGAAGGGATGCATGTTAAAAGTCTTAGAAGAGTGTCTGGTATGTAATAAGGGCACAATAAGCGTGGACTCATGGCCACGCCTGGGTGGGTTGATGGAACAAGAGCCTTCACATGTGCTCTGTGTGCTCTCAGGAAACAGCTGTGACAATGGAACAGACCACTCAACACCACTGGGCAAGAGTCACTCGTGAGCAGGTGGCGGGGTTTCTGCCAACCAGGAAGAAGAGACTATGAGAATCTTCTGCGAGGACAGCAACCATGTCTGTGAGAGCAGAGCTCACCGCTGGCCTGAGGCAAGCCCTATTAGACATTTGTCACTGACTGAAATGGTTGCTACTGCAGTTCTTGCTTGAGCCCAATTGAGTGCACCAAGAGCACAGTGGGAGCAGAAACCACTCTGCTCTCCCCCTGCAGCCCCAGCTCAGCATCTGGTAGTGGGACCCTGGGTAGTCCAAGGTGGGAGGACTGAAGCAGAAAGACCATCAGTTTGGGAGTCCTGTCCCCCACTTGAGCTTGCACAACTGAGCAGACAGTAGTCTCCCACCCCCAGTCTCCTTGAGGCTGGGGGTCTCTGAGCTCAAATGCTGTTTGTCCCTCTTCCCTACCTGCAGGCTGTCCCTTGAGCCTACTCCCACCGGCACAACATCCCACCTGGGCCATTCCCAATGTTCCCATGGGAAGAGTGGGTATAATAGAGTGAGCCAGCCTTTGAGTCCCAAATCAGCATTTCTGATCTGTGGAACTTCATCCTCTGGACCTGTGTGAGGTGGGGTTTACCCTCTTGGGAGCTGTGGGGGAGCTTTAAATGAGGCAAGGTGTGAAATACACTTGACACAGGCCCTCAAAGAATGCCCACCTATGGCCACCTGGGCAGGACCTTGCAATCCACGAGACTGTTCTACAGAGGAAGAAGTGGTGCCCCAGCCTCACCCAAAGCCAAAGAGGAAGTGGAAGACCAGCCCCCAGTAGTCTCCCATTCCTTCCCCCAGAGATTCTTCAGAGTCTCTCAGGTTCTTCCTGTCTGTTGGCTCTTCTGCTTAAGTTTCCTGGGAAAGCATGATCTCCTCCTTTGTTCCCTGTCCCAGAAGCCCTTTCCTGTCCACTGTTCTCACTCCTGATGCACTCTCCAGGTGTATTAAGCTGGGGTAAAGCCTACGGACCTGCCTCGTACATACTACATGTGTATCTGAAGTGAAGGCCAGGCCTGCAGTCATGTGAGCTGAGGCCAGTAAAGGCTCTGAGCTACCCTCACTCTGCACACTGGCCTTCTGGGGAGCCCTTAACTTCCCACCTCACCTAACTCACTCCCCCAAATGGATAAGTCACCTTGCTAGCCTTGTTAAGGCAAAGCTATGTCTCGCCCCTCAGACTGGGACTCCCAGGGTCAGGACTGTGTCTCTCCCCCTCAGATAGGGGCTCCCTGAGGGCAGAGCTCTGTCTCCCCCTCACACTGGGGTCCCTGGTGCAGCACTGTGTCTCCCCTCACCACCTGCAGTACTTTAGTCCATAACTACTCAAAAAAGAAACCTTCAAGGGAATACTAATACTGTACTGCTGTACACCAACTGCTCTATGTGTCTTATTCCATTTACTTTCTCCCGCACCCCTGTCATGTCATTTGTCAGATGAGAAAACTGAGTCTGACAGAGGTCAAGTGAATTGCCAAGGTTCCACAAGTATCACTCAGCTAGCATTCCAGTTGGGGACTGACTCATTATCAGTTATACTCCTGCCTTCCTCACTCCCCTCTACTGTTTATTTCCATATGGCTTTCCTTGATGATTTATTGATTTACCTCCTAAATTATGTTGGTTTTTCCAGGAAAATTCTGACATGATGATTTTCCCAAGTCATATATGACTTGGCTGTGGGAGAGTATTCTAGAAAACAGTCTTTTCTTAAGACCCTTACAAGCCCTGGTGAGCCCTGAGCAGAGCAAGATTTGTAACCTGGGAAATACTCTGATATAAATAGCCAGCTCACCACCTAAGGAGCTCTCCTCGCCTGGCTTTGTCTTAAGAGGGTGAGTGGGGTTCTTAATCTGTGGTTGGAACCAGGGCAAGCACGAAGTAAACAAGGTGATGCTTCTAGAGGAGAAGGAGGGCTACTTCCAGAGGTGTAGAACCCCAACAGATCCCAGACTAGGGGCCCAGGGAAGTTCCAGCCTCCATCAAGCCAGTCCTGCCTCCCCATTGCTGTCCTGGGCCTTGTCCTCAGCAAGCCCCAGTCTGAGAGGGAGAAACCACACAGCCCTCAGGAAGCCGCAGTCTGAGCAGGGAGATATAGTCCTGCCCTCAGAAAGCCCCACTCTGAGGGGGAGACACAGCAAGGAACCCCAGTCTGAGGAGAGAGTCAGTCCTGCCCTTGGGGAGCTCTAGCCAAGGTCTAGTCATCTTGAGATGTCTGTAATTGTTCAGAAAGAGTGAACAGAAGCCTGTAGCCTGTGGATTCCCTGAGTAGGATGGGAAGGTGAGAGAGCTTGGTGCCCACTTCTCCTTCACACTGAGGGTTCCAGGCCAAGCCCTCCTGGCTGACAGTTCCTGGTGCCAAGGCCTCTCACCCCAAGACACTAAAACTCTGCTCATCCTGAGAGCAGGGGGAAGCTTTAAAGGAATTGTTATAAACTAGCCGAAGACTTCGTCCCTCCTCACGCGATGTATTAAGATCCACAGGACACCCTAAGAAGTGTTCTTGCTAAAACCAAACCTGAATCCAAGCACACCTTAGCCCTAACTGATGGGGAAATGCAGGCGACAGAAGAACAAGTTAGATGACACCACTTGGCTGCAATTGCCAAATTGAGAATGTGAGGAATTCTTCAGGACAAATAGCCCAGTTCCTTCAATACACACGTGGCATGACAGTAACTGTTGTAGAGTAAAAGAGGCAAAAGTGATCAAAGAACCAAATGCAAAGTGTGGGCTTGGTTCAGATCCTGATTTGAACGAACCAACCGTAAAAGATAGCTTGAGACAATCATAGAAAGTTGAACAGACTAGATATTCGATGGTCTTGTTGCTACTTTAGTTGGGCATGATTACTCTTGTGCTTAGGTCAAACAAAAACAAAACGGCAAAAAACAAACCCTCTGTACCTGTTAGAAATGCCTCCTAAAGTATTTACAGGTGAAAGGAAATGACGCCCAGGATTTGCTTTGAGATACTCAGAGGGGATAATGTGTGTTTGGGAGAGTGGTATAGATGAAACAAGAAAGTGAAGATGTGTGTATTTGTTGAAGCTAGGAGAGGTGTACATGGAAAGTCATGATCTCTATTTTTCTTGAATGCTTGAAATTTTCCATGATGAAAGTTGAAAAATGCAATAAAATAAAAGAAGCCTGGCTGAGAACTACAAATCTGTGTCCCGATAATGCTCTGAAGATGCAGTCGCTGAGGGAGGCATCTGCTCGCTGAGGACTCTGCTCCTCCCTCGGAGACCTCCCCCGGTAATAAGGGGGCATGTCTCCCCACCCCCAGGAGCACCAGGCCAGAGCCAGTGAGAAGGTAAACACACAGGGTAGAGCAGAGCCCAGCCTCGCCGGCCGCAGGCCGCAGGGAGCCTCTGCGGCGTCTCTGGTTTCTGCGCGGCCGCCTCACGATTACCCGAGACCCAGGCACAGAAGAACTGGAATTCAGTCTTAATGCACAGAAGTTTCTCAAGCTAGGTCATCTCCGCCCACACCTTCCACTGTCGCTCTGGAGGAGGACGACATGGAGGACAAGAAGACCGAGAAAGACCGGATGGGAGAGGACGGTGTGGCCTGGATGACGCAAAGCTTCAGTCAGTCAGCAGAGCACACGTTGCTGTAACACGGAAGCTATACGAGGCGACCAACATCGCCGGCGAGCAGCACAGTCGAGCGGAAGGGGAGAACTACAACCTGGCGCTCCGTACAACGGGAGTTTATTTGTCCATAAAAAGGAAGGATGTTCCAACAAATGTGGCAACATGGTTGAACTTGGAAAACATTATGCTAAAGTCAAAGGAGCCAGGCCCCAAACGGACCAATATTATATGATTTCATTCAAATGAGATGTGTAGAAGAGGGAGGAATATAGAGACAGAGAGGAAGCTAGTGGTTCCTTAGAGCCAGACCATGGGAGCCATATTCACCATGCCATGTGGTGAATATGTTCTAAGATGGGCCGTGGTATTGACTGGTAGCACGACTCTGTGAACATACCAAATCCATTGAACACTCCTCTTTCAGTGGGCGAGGTATAAGGAATGTGAATCATCTCAGTAAGCCTGGTTCTTAAAAAATGGCTCCTGCTTCTTGCTGTGAGATCCAACCTGAGATCCCTCATATATAAAATAGAGATAACAACACCTAAAAGAATTACAAACCCGCCAGGGAGGGGTTTTGTGCCGAATAAATGTGGGACCTGGCAACATAGTGATGGGGCAGACTGGGGTTGGGATGTGGCCAGCGGGCTATTTGCCTAGGACGGCTGCGGTGGCGCGGGTGGGGAGATTCTAAACTCATGAAAAGTCTGGGGTGGGGCGCGTGGTTGGCTCAGTCAGGTAGACATCTGCCTTCGGCTCAGGTCATGATCCCAGAGTCCTGGGATCAAGACCCACACTGAGCTCCCTGCTTAGCGGGGAGTCTGTTTCTCCCTCTCCCTCTGCGCTTCTCCCCTGCTTATTCTCTCTCTCTCTCTCTCACTGTCTCTCTCAAGTGTATATAAAAAAAAAAATCTTTAAAAAAAATCTTCAATTGATATTGTTTAAGCCAGGAGCCTTCAGGAAACAGTCCTTGATCTTAAAGATCCCCCAAAGAAATCTCCAAACACCCTCCACGAGCCACCCCTCCATGTTACCAGGACTACAAGCTCTGTGCTCAGTTTCCTGCAGGACCACTGGAGGAGGGGCATAGCTGGGGAGGTCCCAGGGAGTCCTGTGTGCAGGACTCCAGCTCCACCTCTCAGGAGCCATACTGGAAGTGTTTTCTGTAGCCCAGTCCAGCGATGTACATATGGAATGGAGAGAGAGGCTCCAGGGGCAGAGCCTGCAGAAAGGACCAGAAGCCATGGCCACTAGACACTGCCGCCACCCAGGACCAACGTCACTGAGGAGTTCAGTGCATTTTCTGTAGACTTCCCACCCTCCGACCAGCTCACTGCTCCTGGGATCGCCTCCCAGAGTCAGGGTCAAGGAGGAGACTGACGCCCACCCCAGGCTTTTTATTGGCTCCTCTGAATTTGGTGGGAAGAGGAAAAAGAGAAAAGGGTGAAGAAATCTTTAAAAAAAAAAAATCTTGCTGTAAGGGGTGCCTCGGTGGCTCAGTCAGTTAAGCATCTGCCTTCGGCTCAAGTCATGAAGTCAGTGTCCTGGGATTGAATCCTGCATCGGGCTCCCTGCTCAGCGGGAAGCCTGCTTCTCCCTCTCCAACTCCCCCTGCTTGTGCTCGCGCTCTCTCTCTGTGTCAAATAAATAAACAAAATCTTTTTTAAAAACTCTTGGTGGAGGATAATGCTGCTCCCTGGTCCTGGCTTCCTGCCAGGCCCCACCCCCAACTCTCTCTACTTCTGCTGCCTAGTGATCCTTGCCCTGAGGCTGCCTCTGAGAAAAGCCAGAGAAACGTAAATGCTTACCACTTCTCAGGGCTTGGCCTCTCAAAAAAATAAATACACTTTAGATTGTTCAGAGAAGGATTTTCGGTGGCCAGCTTGGTCAGGAAAACTTAATAATCCTCCTAAGTAAAGCGGTCAAGATAAGAAAAAAAATTTGAGGATCTGGAAAGGGAGGAAGTGCCACCCCATGGCCCAGGAGCCTTCCCTCGCTCACAGGTGCTGTCCACTGGTTATCAATGTGAGAAATTGTGGAAAGCAGTGACGTGGTCCTCTCTCTGTGAAGGTGACCCTACCAGGCTGTGCCCTTAGCAGCACAGGAGTATGACTATCGTGGGAGATTCAGGAGAGGAGAAAGGCATTTCAGTTCTACCATTGTGTCTTAAGACCAGCTTTGTGGAAAGTTACAGCCAATAAATACTTTTCCACCTGGAAAGAGAGTGATAGAGACAAAGAGAGAAGCAAAAGCCTCAAAGAAGCCTACTCTAAGGTTACCAATAGAAGCAAATAAGAACAGCCTAAATGCCTGCCTTGGTGTGTCCATTCAGTGAGTGTAATATGATGAACCAGTAAACATGATCATTTTACACAAATACCGCGTGATATCACTTACATGTAAAATCTAAAACACCAAACACAGGGGCACCTGGGTGGCTCAGTTGGTTAAGCATCTGCCTTCGGCTCAGGTCATGATCTCAGGGTCCTGGGATCCAGCCCCAAGTTGGGCTCCCTGCTCAGTGGGGAGCCTGCTTCTCCCTCTCCCTCTGCCTCCTCCCCACTGCTCATGTTCTGTCTGTCCCTCTCTCACAAATAAATAAATAAATCTTTAAAATAAAATAAAAAACCAAACACATAGAAACAGAGACTAGACAGGGGGTTGCTGGGGGCAGAGAGAGGGAAGGGAAGATGTTGGTCAAAGCGGACAGACTTCCAGTGATAAGTTCTGGGGACCCCTGTACAGCATGGTGGATGTAATTAACAGTACTGTATTATATCCTTGAAACCTGCTCAGAGAGTCCATCTTCAATGTTCCCAGCACAAAAAAGCAATGGTCATTATGTGCCATGATGCTGCTGTTAGCTAAAGGGACAGTAGTCATCGCTTTGCAGTGCATAAGTGTATGAATAAACGTGTTCCACACCTTAAATGTACACTGTGTTATTTGTCAATTATATTTAAACAATGTTGGGAGGGAACGATTATTTTGAACATCACGCAATACTGTATTATCAAATTACAAAATGGGGCGTTCGCTTGTATTTATATCATGGTTACACAATTGACTATGTAAATGTTAACAAGACTAAATCAAAATGGGGGAAAATTAAAGCCATTCCTCGGTTGTGGGTGAGAATCTGGCTTGAATTCTTTTTCCTGTTTTTGTTTTTTTCTTAATGTTGTCACCGTATTTTTTTGTGTAACTGAGAAACTTTTTTTACATCAGTGGAGTTAGGATAGTTTCACTCCAGTGAGTTAGTATGAAACGGGGAGGTGGTTTGGATCAAGCTTACTGTTTACCTGAAAATTTAGATATGCCAACCATTGGGAGTAGAACAACCTGGAGAATTTCTCTGCTCTGGGACAAAAGGAGATTTGGGGATTACAGAGAGGCTTTGTAAGTCTCTCCAACGACTAACTCTGTGCAGAAGGCAATCAAGGGAAATGACAGGAAAAAGTGAAAGTCCTTTCTTGTTTGCTCACAAAGGCTGTTTCCGCTTCTCCCCCTCTCCCACTCCCATCCCCAGGAATTCTGCTTGTCCCTCCTGCGGCACCTTGTGTAAGTCCTACCACCTTGTGCTGTCCCTGTAAGACCTGTCACCTAGAAAGGGCAAAGCGGTTTACAAGCCTCTCCTTGACTAGGGATTTATAGCAGTAATCCCCACCCACAGAGAAAATAGAAGCCCAAGCAGTGACCTTCAGTCTGACTTCCCTTCCCCCTGAGCTGCAGCTAAGCTAGCCCATCTGGGCTTCAGCCGTGCCCTGCTGCCAGTGTGCCCTGTACCCTGCGTGCAAGTCCCCCTGGACTCTGCAGCCTTACCCAGGACAACACTGGATGAACACCTGACCCCTTGCTTCAGCCAGGGAGTGGGCTGAATGGGACAGAAAGAAGAGGACAGGATGAGCCATGGGCTCAGGGCAGGCTGCCCTTTCCCTGGAAAATGACTTGAGACCCATAATGGTGGGTCTCTTGGGGAGAGCAGCATGCCGGAGTCAGCCGCTGTCACCTCCAGCTCTGGCTCACCAGTACCTCCCTACACTGCAGCTCAGGGTTTTATTTTTATACACACCACAAATACTTTAGAAATGTCGCGGTGTCATACTGTCGTGATTCAAGAAGTAAACACCAGCAGGTATTTAATGGGCACCTGCTGTATGCCAGGCTCTAGACGGAGCTAGGAGGTGACCCCCAAGATTATCTATTCTGGTGCCTTCATTTAAAAGATGGGCGACCAAAGGACCAGAGTGGCAAGTGACTTACCCAAGGTCACAAGCTAATTTACAACACAGCCAAAACTATAGCCTAGACCTCCTGACTGCCCTGTCCTCTGCTCTTTCCACCACACCCAAGGACAAACACCTTGAGATGCTCCAAGTCAGAAGGCTGGAAAACAGGAGAACTAACCAGGAAATTTAAGCTCCTGGGACTGAATGCATACATTTTGAGTGAGTAGGACAAAGAGCCAAATAACATCTCCGTATCTGTGACCTGCGAATGCCCCATCCCTACCGTATGAAGCAGACACACATTCCTGGCTGGGTCTTCCTCCCTGGAGACTTCTATCCAAACAACTTCTATAACTTGACACCTTCCTCCCAGACATTCCTTAGCCAGACATGAGGTGGCGCATATGATATCGCCATCTTTATAGGTCAGAAGTGTTAGCATATTGGCAATTTCATATGGGCCAACTGAATCCAGCCTCACACGTACAGTACCAAGTTATGCACACAGTGCACCCCCATGGGCCTCCGAGTCCCCGTCTAGCTCTGACCCCAGGACCGGAGACCACTCACTCTTTGACTTCTTTGGAGGAAAAGTCCAGGTAGCGATTGCTGATCCACTGAATCTCAAACCAATCTCGAAAGCCATTGTTGCCACAGCATTTGAACTCAATCTGCAGCATGTCGATGGTCTTCTTCATGAAACACCTGCCAGGGGTGTCTGTGTCTCGGTAGTACTTCATGCCGTTCTTGAGCCCGTGGGCCAGGGTGCTCTCCAGTGAGCCCCGCATGAGGAAGCAGCAGAGGGTCACCAGCAAGAGGGTGATGTTGAAGAGGACACAGACAGCCAGGTATGGCTTCAGCCAGGGCTTCCACCTGGCGTACTTGGTAGGGTCCAGGGCGTCATAGCAGATCTTGCCAGCCAGAGAGTTGAAGACACAAGACAGCACCCCCATCCCTATCAAGGAGTTGGGCACAAAATGGCTCTCTGAATTATTCATCACATCGCTCCTCTTCCGCAGTTCGATCTTAAGGAAGAGCCCTAGGCTGAAGATGATGATGCCGGCCAACACAGAGAGCCAGTTCATGAGCCAGAGCCCCTGGGCCAATTTCACCCGCTTCTTCTGGTCAAATTTGACCTTCAGCAGCGCCATGCTTACCGAGTGCAGTCCAGGCAGCTTCCCACCGCGCAGCTCCCACTCCTGACCTTCGTGAGCCCGGGGGCTGAAAACTCAGGGCCTTGGGAAGGGAGCGGATGGCCCACGCTGCAGGGAGCTGCCCTGGGAGCTGCCCATGTTGAGCCCCTTAGCCTGGGACCCCCGTTAACTTAGTCGTGGTAACGGGCCGCAGAGGCGCAGCTCATGAAGGGGCCGGGTCTCCGAGATGATCCTGCAGCTTCCTTCCCAGCCAAGCAGGGAGAGCCTGAACGCTGCAGATTAAAAGTGGGGACCACAAGACATCTCGCTAATCTCTTTAGCCAGGTTCATCCCATTAGATAAAGCTGTGCCAGTTTCAGAACATGGCCAAGAGGAGCCTAAACAGACACACTGCAGCAGAGAGCTCAGGGTTCAGCTCGAGGAATCTAGAACAAGATCGAGACCAGCCAGAGAAATGGGCTCTCCCTGAGCTCTGGCTCAGATCACGTGGCTCCCCAGAGGCCCATTTCCAGGCCAAACTCCTTCAAATTTAAAACTCTCCATGGGACAAAAGATATTATTATCCAAGTTGAAAAAGAAATGACAGATTGTGGGAAAACATTTACAACAAGTTTTTTAAAAAAAACTTTTTTAAAGCTCCTACAATTCCACATTCAAAAGAGCAACAATTGACTGGAAAAACAGGTAAAAGATAGGAACAGGTGATTTATAATAGGCAAACTTGGAAAGTTCCAGTCTGGAAAAGATGTTCAGTCCGAGTAGAACACAGGGAAATGTAATTAAGATAATAATAAAAGACTAAATTTGATCCATCAGATTGAACATCTGTCAAAATTTTGTCACCAAAAGTATAAACAAAGATGGAGATGTACACTCTTGATGAGTCTGTAAATTTCTTATGTTTTTAATTAGCAGATTTTATTTCTTAAAGCACTTCTAGATTTACAAAAAAAAGAAAAAAGGGGGGGGATACCTGGGTGGCTCAGTTGGTTAAGCATCGTCTGCCTTCAGCTCGGGTCATGATCCCAGAGTCCTGGGATCGAGTCCCACATCAGGCTCCTTGCTCGGCGGGAAGCCTACTTCTCCCTCTGCCTGCTGCTCCCCCTGCTTGTGCTCTCTCTCTCTGACAAATAAATAAATATATTTTTAAAAAAATACTTTAAAAGATTGAAAGTACAGGGAGTTCTGATCTACTCCTTTCCCAGAACCAGTTTTTCCTGTAATCACCATCTTGCATCTGTGTCGTGCATTTGCTATAACTGATGAACAAATATTGGTATTATTATCATCATCATCGTTATTATTAATTAAAGCCCGTCGTTTACTTTAGGGCTCACTTGTGCATTCTGTGGGCTCCGCCAGATGCATAATGTCATGCATCCACACTTACCAGATCATACAGAACCCTACAGGATAATTTCACTGCTCTTAACAATCCCTATATTCCACCTATTCTTTCCTCCTTCCCTCCCTGCCCAACCCCAGGCAACCAGACTCCACGGTGGTACCTTTTCCACTACAATTGGAATCACAGTCTTTTCAGACTGGTTTATTTCCCTTAGCAATATGCACTTGGTATTTCTCCACGTCTTTTTGTGACTTGATAGCTCATTCCTATTTATTGCTAAATAATACTCCATTAATATGGATGTATCATGGTTTATCAGTTCACCTATGAAGGGGCATCCTGGTTGCTTCCAATTTTTGGCAATTATAAATAAAGCTGCTATAAACACTTGTATGCAAGTTTTTGTGTGGACATAAGTGTTAAGCTTATTTGGGTAAATATCTAGAAGCTGGGTCACATGGTAAGACTATGTATAGCTTTGCGAGAAACTGCCAAAATAGCCTCCACAGTGCCTGTACCGGGGTGCACGCCCCCAGCAACGGGTGAGAGTTCCTGTTGCGCCACACCCTCGCCGGCGCGTGGTGGTTAGCCTTCTGGATTTCAGGCATCTCACTGTGGCTTGAAGGTGCATTTCCTTGATGACGCGATGTTTTTATGCAATGTATTATATGCCTTCTTTGGTGAGGTATCTGTCCGGTACTTTGGCCCCCTTTTTAAAAGGGTTGCTTCTGGGTTTTTAGACTGTAAATTTTGGGAAAGTAATTTCTCTCTCTCCATTAAAATTTAAAATTCACATTCCCAACGGTTCAGCAATGCCACGTCTCAAACAACCTGTGCATGTAAGCACGAGGAGTTTCAGGAACAATCAAATTTTGTCCTCAAATTCAGGTGCACTTAATACCAAAGAAGGCTTCATGCTGCCCGCAAGCTCAGGCAGTAAGTGGGTCAGGTCTCCAGCCTGGAACCGCGTTGCTTCCCTTCTATGCATTGGAGCCACTGAATCTACAACTTGCGTGTTCCTCTTTAAGATCGCCAAAGCACTAAGTAGAATCAAAGAGTATTTCTCCAGATAGAGGAGGTATGGGAACAAAGCAATGAGTTTTCCCCTCCAGGGCAGTCACCTTAGAACAAAACACCTATTTCGTTGCTCCACCCAGTTTGGACTCCAACTTGGGAGTGGCCGAAGCCCGGTTCCAAGACATATAGGAAACCCAATCTTGTAATTTTATTGTCACACCACATTGTGGGTCAAAAACAACATTATGCAGAGTGCTCAGTCCCTTAATAGCCAAGACTTGGGAACGCCTGGAGGGCTCAGTCAGTGAAGCGTCTGCCTTTGGCTCAGGTCATGACCCCAGGGTCCTGGGGTCAAGCCCCGCATCCGGCTCCCTGCTCAGCACGGAGTCTGCTTCTCCCTCTGCCTGCTGCTTCCCCTGCTTGTGCTCTCTGTCTCTGACAAATGAATAAAATCTTTATTTAAAAAAAATAGCCAAGACTTGGCTTCTAAGCAGCTTTGGAACTTCAAAGTGTTTCAACTCTTCTCCATCAGAAGCAGCATTGAAAAGAACGTGCTGCAGTTTCTGGAGTTTGGCTTTGTTTTTGGTTTTTTCCCGAGAGAGAATGTTCAGACAACCAGAAGCATGACCTGACTCAGACCTCATACGCCCAGAATCTGAAGACAGCTGTCCTGAGAGAAAAAGGGTGTGGGTGACTGTGAAACTATCTCAGAGAACCTCTTTGGAACATGCATGTGGACAAGAGAAAATCAGAAGGACGGAGAGGAAGAAAAAATTGATGTAGAAGCCAGAAACAAAAATTTAAAAATAGCTCTACCGGGGTAACCCGATTAGCCAAGGACTTCTTTTCTCCTCAATTGACCAGTTGTACAGCTGAGCCCTGGGCTAGTCTGTGGATGCCCCCTGGTGGCCAGAAATAGAATGGCCTCGGTGTTTAGAAAAGGGGAGATTCCCCTCTCAGGATAGAATGGGCTGTTTCCTAGAAAAGAAAAAGAGAAAGAACAAACATGAGAAATGTCCCTGGCCAGACCTTTCAGGGGAGAAGCAAGGCAGAAGATGGTGAGGGTCAAGCAGAGTAGAGTAGACTGCAGAGGAAGGAGTAATGAATCTCTGCTGGAGGATCGGGGAAAGCTGCTCCCTCCCCACTGGAGCCACGGATGTGAGTCTAGACGCTATCAGTCTAGTATAAAGACAATAGAATAGGTTAGTGGAATTAAGGCCGATTCATTTTTCTTCTTTAGAATTCCTTTGATGCTACTATAATAATGAAATGAAAATAACAAAAGTATGCAATTAAAAAAATAATGAAGGAACCAAAGAGATCATCTCTCTGGACCTCCCAACAAAGGAAGAATGCGGCATGGGTTTGACTCTTTGAGTAATTAACTGACTTTGGTTTTTTTAACCTCTCTCTTTCGATCGTCATCCTTACTTCCTTAACCCTCTACCCTTTTTCCTTCTCTCTTTCTGCCTTCTTTCCTTCCTTCCTTTCACTTTTCCTGTTATATAGATCATACATAGAGAAAAAGATAGCATTTAAATGAGGAACTATATCCTCTCCCCCACATAAGAAACAATATCACCAATACCAGTGAAGCAACCTGGGTGTCCCTCCTTCATTCTCAGAAGTAACCTGAATTTGGTATTTATCCTTCTCTTAATTTTCTTTAGTGTTACCACCTGTACGTGCTTAGACAATATATCGTTTAGTTTTGCATGACTTTGAACTTGACATAAATAGAATCATGTAAGTATTCTTTTTTGCCCTTTCTTTTTTCACCCAAATGTCACATTTAAAATTTTCGTACCTCCAGGGGTATCTGGGTGGCTCAGTTGGTTAAGTGTCTGACTCTTGGTTTCGGCTCAGGTCATGATCTCGGGGTCATGAGATTTAGCCCTATGTCAGGCTCCAGGCTCATTAGGGAGTCTGCTTGAAGATTTTCTCCCTCTGCCCCTTCCCCTATTCTCGCATGTACACTCTCTGTCTCTCTCAAATAAATAAATCTTTATTTTTTTTAAGATTTTTAAAATTTATTTGAGAGAGAGAGCACAAGTGGGAGAGAGGCAGAGGGAGAAGCAGATTCCCTGCTGAGCAAGGAGCCTGATATGGGGCTCGATCCCAGGACCCAGAGATCATGACCTGAGCCGAAGGCAGACACTTAACCGAGACACCCAGGTGCCCCAATAAATGAATCTTTAAAAAATGCTTTTCATACCTCCAGGAAGCCCACATATCATAAATGTACAGCTTGATCGATCAGCATTAGATTTTTCGTTTGAATTTCATCAACATTAACATACAGCTCTAAGTTCATTAATTTTTTATCTTTAAATGTAATTCTTCAAAGATTGTATTCATTTGAGAGAGAGAGAGCACGAGCGGGGAAGGGGCAGAGGGGGAGGGAAAACCAAGCCGACTCCCAGCTGAGCAGAGAGCCCAAATTGGGGCACAATCCCCGACCTGAGCCGAAGGCAGACGTTTAACTGACTGAGCTACCCAGGCACCCTAAATATAATCTTTGATACAAAAAATACATGTAAGACATATAAATTGTAATAATAACTTAAATACTCATCACCCAACTCGAATTTCACAAGTAACTTGCACCTACATGACATTCGCCTCTGGTAAAGACTGATTGTGGCCCCTGAAAATTCGGCTGTGGAAGCCCTAACTCCCACCGTGACTGTATGTGTTACCGCTTAGGGAGGTAACTAGGTTAAATGAAGTCTTTTTTTTTTTAAGATTTATTTATTAATTTGAGAGAAAGAGAGCGGGGGGCGGGGAGAAGGAGAGAGAGAATCCTCAAGCAGACTCCCCACTGAACGCAGAGCCCGACGCAGAGCTCAATCCCAGGACCCGGTTAATGATAGCATAGGAATAAATAGATAAATAAATTAATTAATGAAGTCTTAAGTGTGGGGCTCTAATCTGATAAGACTGGTGTCCTTATAAGAAAATAAAACAAGATGAGGGACGCCTGGGTGGCTCTGTTGGCTAAGCATCTGCTTTCGGCTCAGGTCATGATCCCAGGGTCCTGGGATCAAGTCCCACATCAGGCTCTTTGCTCAGGGTAGAGCCTGCTTCTCCCTCTGCCCCTCCCCCCCGTTCATGCGCTCCCTCTCTCCGTCTCTCTCTGACAAATAAATAAATAAAATCTTAAAAAAAAAGTTAAAAAAAAAAAAGAAAACAAGATGAAATCAGAGAGGGACACAAACCATAGGGAACTCTTAATCATAGGAAGCAAACTGAGGGTTGCTGGATGGGAGGGGGGTGGGACAGGGTAGCTGGGTGATGGGCATTAAGGAGGGCACGGGATGGAATGAGCACTGGGTGTATAAGACTGATGAATCACTGACCTCTATTTCTGAAACTAATAATACACTATATGTTAATTAATTGAATTTAAATTTTAAAAAAATAATTAAAAAAAATAATGTATGTAAAGCTCTTTAGCACTTAGTAGGTGCTCAATAAATATTAGTTTCCTTTCCAAAAAAAGAAAGAAAAGGAAGAGAGACCAGAACTTCACCCCACCCCCCTCTGCCAACACACACTGAGGAAAGGCCATGGGAGGCCACAGCAGGAAGGCCAAAAACGAGATTTCACAGAAACCAAATCAGCAGGCACCTTCATCTTGGACTTCCAGCCTCTAGATCTAGGAGAAAATAAATTTCTGTCGGTTAAGCCCCCCCTGGTCTGTGGGCTTCTGTTAGGACAGCCCGAGCTGACTAAGACACCTTTCCTCCTGCTTACGAGGTAGTAGCCGTTATTCTGGATACGTTAACGTTTTCTCTTCATACAAAAATCATGTAGTGTTTCCCTGCATATATATTTTTGCTTATTTTTGAGATTTACAGAGTTGTACTCATGCCGCACATATGCCATACATGGCATATATAATCAGACCACACGTGAGCCGTTCTCGTGTCACTGGGTGTATGGGTGCTTTCCGGTGTTTTCTCTTTTTTTAATGATTTCTAGTGTTGCTTTTATGAGCAAAGTTGCTCTTGTTTATTTATTTAGTTTTATTTTTTATTTTTATTTATTTATTTGTTTGTTTATTTATTTATTTATTTAATTTATTGGACAGAGAGAGACAGTGAGAGAGGGAACACAAGCAAGGGGAGTGTGAAAGGGAGAAGCAGGCTTTCCCGCCAAGCAGGGAGCCCAAGCCGAAGACAGGCACTTAACAGCTGAGCCACCCAGGTGCCCCGGAGCTGCTCTTATTTAAAAAAAAAAAAAAGATTTTATTTATTTACTTGAGAGAGAGAGAGAACACAAGCAGGGGGAGCAGCAGGCAGAGGCAGGCTTTCTGCTGAGCAGGGAGTCCGATGAGGGACTCGATCCCAGGACCCTGTGATCATGACCTGAGCTGTAGGCAGACGCCTAACCATCTGAGCCACCCAGGTGCCCCCAGAGCTGCTGTTAACATTCTGTACAAGTCTCCTGCCGAGCAGAAGTTTCTCTGGGACATGATTGTAAGAGTGCTGCTGGGGAGGACGGTGTATGACTCTTCACGTTTATGCAGCAATGCCAAGCGTCTCCTTCAGCAGCCGGTGAGTACAGGACCCGCAGCCTCTCCAGCTCTTGCTATTGAGTCACACTTACTCATGTCCGTCTCCCTGATTGTAGCTGTGGCCTCAGTTTGCATCTCCCCGTTTACTAATGACATAACTTGTCCTGAATTGCTTGTCTTTTGTGTTTCCTCTGTAAAATGGATGTTTTTTTGTGTTTTGCACATTTTTCATTTGGGTTGTTGGTGTTTTTCTGACTGATTTGCGGCACTTTCTTATATTTTCTACATAATATTTCTTTGGCATTTTTATGTGTCACAATTACTTTATGTCATCATTTGAAGATCATAAGTTCTTATTAGTAAAATTTAATATGCGTTCTTAATAGAATTTTCTGACTTTTCCTTTGCAGTTAGTGCTTGTTTTAGAAATTATTCCTTGCTCCATACATAGAAAGATAACCTCCTTTGCGCTCTAAAAGGTTAATCGTTTTTCTCTCTTTAAGATTTTAATGTTTTCAGAACAGATTTGTGTGTATGGTATGATGAAGAGGTATGATTTAATTTTCTTCTCTATGGCTAGGTAACCCCAGCACACCATTGATGGAATAGTCTGTCCTTTTCCCAGCAGTCTGCACTGCCCAGTCCTAAATCAGGTTTCCATACGTGCACGGATCTATTTTTGACTTCTCTCTTCTGTCCCATCACTCATTTTATTTATTCCCATGCTATCATCATACTTTTTTCTTAAAGATTTATTTTTTTTTAAAGATTTTATTTATTTATTTGACAGAGAGAGACAGCCAGCGAGAGAGGGAACACAAGCAGGGGGAGTGGGAGAGGAAGAAGCAGGCTCCCAGCGGAGCAGGGAGCCCAGTGCGGGGCTGAGCCGAAAGCAGACGCTTAACGACTGAGCCATCCAGGCGAGCCCTTAAAGATTTATTTTTTTATTTGAGAGAGAACACGCGCGCGTGAGTGCACAGAGGGGCAGAGAGAGAGAGAGAATCTCAAGCAGACTCCCTGCTGAGCACAGAGCCCGTCTTGGGGGCTTGATCTGGAGCCCATGACCTGAGCCAAAATCATGAGTCCGACACTTAGCTGACTGAGCCACTCACGTGTCCCTGGTTTTAGCAGGATACCCTTAACAAGAAATCCCCTTCTAGTTCTACTTTGCCAAAAGTGTGTTCTCATGAATGGATGCTGAATTCTACCTCTAAGATAATCATATGATGTTTCCCCTTAATCTCTTAATGTGATAAATTAAATCAGTCCTTTTTCTAAAGTCAGGCTAGCCTTGTCTTCCTAGAATAAACCCTGGTATATTATCATCTTACATAGTTCTGGATTTTGTCTACTGATAAAATTTTATGATCTTCACAAATTTACTTGAGTTAGATTGGCCTATAATTTTCCTTTCTCATAAAGTCCATGTCTGATTTGGGTATCAAGGTTATGCAGCCTCATACCATGGAATGGGGGTAAATTCCTTCTTTTTCTATATTCTGGAAGAGTTGTACAAAAATTCTATTATTTCTTCCTTACATATTTGATAGACTCTACTGTCAAAACCATTCTGTGCTGACGTTCTATTTGTGGGAAAGTTTCAGTTATGGCTTCAATTATTTAATAGTTATGGAACTGTCTGGTTTTTCTATTTTTTCTGTGGCAAATTGTATTTTTTTAGAAATTTATTCATTTCATTTAGGTATTCAAATTTATTGGCAGAAAAGTCTTCACAGTAGCCCCTTATTATCTTTCTAGTATCTGTAGCATCAGCGGTAAGGTCCCTTTTATTTCTTCCCTGGTTTATACTTTGCCTTCTCTCTTCTTTTCTTGACCAAGTAAGCCACAGCTTGGTTAGTTCCAGTAATCTTTTCAAAGAATCAGCTGGTGGATTTTTTTTTTCAATCTTTCTATTGCATTTATGTCCTTGCCTTTGGCTCTTCTCTGTATTCCTTTTTTTTTTTTTAAGATTTATTTATTTATATTTATTTATTTGTCAGAGAGAGAAGAAAAACAGGGGGAGCAGGAGAGGGAGAAGCAGTCAGGGCCTCATCCAAAGACCATGAGATCACGACCTGAGCCAAAGTTAGATGCTTAACCGACTGAGCACCCAAGCACCCCTCTATTTGTAACTTCTTAAGCTAGACACTTAGCTCATTCATCTTTAGACTTTCTTCTTGTACAAGAAATTCAAGGGCGGGGCGCCTGGGTGGCACAGCAGTTAAGCGTCTGCCTTTGGCTCAGGGCATGATCCCGGCGTTATGGGACCGAGCCCCACATCAGGCTCCTCCACTGGGAGCCTGCTTCTTCCTCTCCCACTCCCCCTGCTTGTGTTCCCTCTCTCGCTGGCTGTTCCTATCTCTGTCAAATAAATAAATAAAATCTTAAAAAAAAAAAAAAGAAATTCAAGGGCAAAAGAGAAGTCTCACTTTTATGGATAAAGCACAGATATACATAATAAATGGTAAAGCACAGCACGGAACAAATCTACAGTGGTCTATCTGTGGTCTTAAAATTATATAGACGGGATTTTATAGGGGATTAGGGAAAAAAGTGTCTAAAAAGTTTCCTTAAGGGGAAAGAAACGCTGAGAAACACCACCTTAAAGCCAAGATCTGAGAGAAAGTTCACGTGACACCAGTGGGAAGGGGAAGACGTGATACGGGAGGGAAGGCCGCCGATAGGGAGTGTGCTGTCAGCCAGCTTCCACGGGGAAATCCGGAGGGCGACACCTCTGAGTCATCCCGTCTACGCTGAGGGAGCCCAGGCAACTACTGAGTAACTCCTGGCCAGCTTTCATGGAGGACAGCTCCCAGGGAGTAGCTCCTCGGCTCCTCTGGCTCGCCACGCAAGACAGCCACGTGGCTCTGAACAGTCTTGGGAACCAGAACCCTGGGACACCAACGATTGGCAACATCCTGCAGCAGTCCCCTGGGGCACAAGACAAAGTCCAAGAGATATGGGTGGCCAGTGCCCCCTGTTACACTATTGTCACTTCAAATAATAGGAAGTGCTATTAGGAGGAAATTTCTGGTATGAATAATCAGAAGCAGCACTTTTTATAAAGCCCCCGGGGGCATATCTGTCAGGTAGGTGCTGCCGGATCGAACAAGTCAGTTCCGTATTGTCAGTCACACATCATCAGGCCGCTTCGAGTCTAACCCATCTTTCCTAGAGATGCGATGTTATAAATTAGGTTTCCTTTTTTTTTCTTTTAAGATTTTATCTAAAGTAATCCCTGCAGCCAATGTGGGACTCGAACTCACAACCCTGAGATCAAGAGTAGCATGCTCTACCCACAGAGCCCGCCAGGTGCCCCGTAAATTGTGTTTTCAATGCAGGAAACACATTTAATACCATAAAAACACCAAAATTGCAGATGAAGAGAAATGAAAATCAAGTAGGCTGCAAATATATAATAAAGATAAACTAAATATGTATGCGGCCAAAAAGCTAAATTGTCACTGTTTTTGTGGGGGAAACTTCGTGCACAAGCTGAATTTACTAAGGGTTCTTGTCCTATAGCTTCGGGGCGCCTGGGTGGCTCAGATGGTTAAGCGTCTGCCTTCGGCTCAGGTCATGATCTTCAGGTCATGGGATCGAGCCCCCACGTCCGCCTCCCAGCTCAGCGGGGAGTCTGCTTCTCCCTCTCCCTCTGCCTCACCCCTGCTCATGCTCTCTTTCTCTCTGTCTCAAATGAATAAATAAAATCTTTAAGGAAAAAAAAAAAGCAACTACAGCTTCAGTGGAATGTTCTTGGTAAATGTCCATAAGCATTCTCATTGCTCAATGACCTTAAAAGTCATCGACATTCCCGTCATCTTTGTCAGAAATTTCCAACTGATGGCATGTACACGAATGCCTCTCCTCTCCTTTCCTGTAAGCTCTACGTCCAATGTCGGGCTTCAACTCACGGGCCCGGAGGTCAAGAGTCACTCGCTCCGACTGAGCCAGCCGGACGCCCCACCGGCTCTTTTCTTGTAGAGCTCATTCTGTGGTCTCTCTGAGAAGCGTTGCCTCTGACGTCTCATCTTTTCTTGAACGTTTCCAAAGGACAATGACTTTGCAGAAATCATTTCTGGAGTTGGAGGCATACTGGATTCTCTGTGTCTGATCATGTGACACGCATTCGGAAGTGTTCCCATCACAGGAATGTTGGCTGAATTGGCCTACACTCCCCACTCCCCACTTTCTTCGAATCTTTCTTTCCCTCAAAACGTGTGCCCACCAGAGAATGCAACCTGACCTCAGGAAGTTAGCTCATTCACTGTTTTTTGCCCTATAATCTTAAAATATCATGCTTCCTTTTCAAAGAAACTGGGAAATCCCGGAAAGCTTCCCAAAGGAGGTGACCTTTGGCTTGTGCAAAATTTTGGCAAGTGTACATGGACTCAGGCGTGGGAACTGCTTGAGAAAAGGCCAGGAAGTATGGCAGGTGTTTGGACTGAATATCTTCCATTGGTTCCTCCAAATCCATTCTTCACTTTTCTCCACCCTGCTCTGCGTCCTGGGAGATGACCGTTAGGGACTGCTCCAGAGACTTCCTTGCCTGACAGTTTCCGGTTGGGCTCAGCCAATGGAAGGCACCGGCAGAAGAGAGTGGCATTTTTTCATTCCCACTGTGGCGGCATCCCTCCACCAAAGGCCACAGCTCCTGTCGGGTAGCGTTCTCTCCCTCTGGGTTCCGGTCGCTAGTTTTGTCCCTTGAGCCCTAGCAGTGCTAACAGGTATCACACCATCTCTTACTGCTCTTCCTAAACTCTACCCACAGCTTTGAAACAGCTCCCGTATTAAGCTCTTCTCAAATTATCCATTTGAGTGTGCCATCTGTTTCCTGCCAGGTCCCTGATTGATACAGTGTGTTTGATTAATGGGTATTAGTTCAGACTAGTTGGAGCATGAAGTGCGTGGGATGAAACAGCAAAACATCATGTAGGAACAGGAAGCCGAGAGCAGAGGGTGAAGGGGCTTGCCTCCCAGGCCGGGGAGTGCAGCGGACGATGGGAACCTCAGAGGTTTTAGACCAGAAGGGACATGCTTTAAGAAAACTAATTTGGCAGCTGCATGTAGGAGGATTCAGCAATCAGAGATGGGAAGACAAGTTAGGAGATGATTACAACTGCTATCACTTTGTAATTATCAGATTGGCAAAGTGCCAAAGATCTGATAGCACAGCACGTTGATAAGGATGTGGAGCCACAGCGTTCTCAGACATCGCTAGTGAGGGCACCGATTGAAACACCTCTCCGAAAGGCGATTGGATAGTATCTCTCAATATTGTCAATGATCATAAGCTATCGATCCAGCAAGTCCTCATCTAGGTACTTAACCTACAGATAATATTGCACGTATGCTAAATAATTTATGTGTGACATTTTTCTAATGGCTCAGTATTGGAACAACCTAAATGTCCATCAATTAGAGACTGTAAACAAGTATAGCCCAGTCCATGGAATGCAATACTATGCAGCAGTTAAAGAACAAAATGACTGTATGTACTCACATGGGAAGATCTCCAAGGATAATGTTAATGACAAAGGTAAGGTGCCTAACAGTTTACATAATATGCTTCTATTTGGGTGGGAGGATAAAAGGATATTTTGCACTTAAGTTTGTAAATGCAAAAACCAGAAGAAAGGAAACAAGGACAGGATTGTTGCTTTCTGAAGAGAACTGAATGGCTGGGATCAAAGGAAGGGAGATATACTTTTTATTCTAATCGTTTTGTACCTGTGCATAAATTATCTATGTTTAAAAAATCCACTGCACTGCAGTCTCAGACTTCTACCTTGATGTCAGTTTTTTGTGTTTTTTTTAAGATTTTATTTATTTGACAGAGAGAGAGACAGCCAGCGAGAGAGGGAACACAAGCAGGGGGAGTGGGAGAGGAAGAAGCAGGCTCCCAGCGGAGGAGCCCGATGTGGGGCTCGATCCCAGAACGCCGGGATCACGCCCTGAGCCGAAGGCAGACACTCAATGACTGCGCCACCCAGGCGCCCCCTCGATGTCAGTATAGCTTTCTTGGTGAACTAACACAACTGAAAGATATTCAACTAAAAAAAAAAAAAAAAAATCTTCATAATAAAGCATTTGAATTCCTGAGCAGAATGTTGAGCTTGTGGGGCGCCTGGGTAGCGCAGTCGTTAAAGCGTCTGCCTTCGGCTCAGGGCGTGATCCCGGCGTTCTGGGATCGAGCCCCACATCGGGCTCCTCCGCTAGGAGCCTGCTTCTTCCTCTCTCACTCCCCCTGCTGTGTTCCCTCTCTCGCTGGCTGTCTCTCTGTCACATAAATAAATAAAATCTTTAAAAAAAAAAAAAAGAATGTTGAGCTTGTTTACCAGGTAAGTAAATGGCCTTGAGTTGTCTTGCTCAGTCTTGTCAGTTCTTCAAGTTCAGAGTAAATGCAGGATCTGAAAAATTGGAAGGCAGGTCTTAGAAGCGTCACTGCATCCTCCTGGGCCTGTTGCTAATCCAAGTAGGTGGTGGGTAGAGCCGTCATTCAGGGAGTTCAGCCCCTGGGTGGGTGGTTAGTACAGATGCCTTACTTAACGTCTTTTCTAACCGGGAGAAGGTTATAAGGCAGCGGCCCTTTCAGAGCTCTCGGAATTTCTCTATCGGGATTGTTCTTTCATTCATGTTCATCTAGACTGTACCGTCCATAAAGGAAGACCACATGCTTGCTTGTCATCCCGTTCTTAGTGCCCAGCACTGAACAGGTGCATGTAGGTGCTCAAATATTTGCTCAGCTGAATTGAACATGGCTTTCTAGGTCAGATGGCACCTGCGCTTCCTGAAACTTACGCTTGGTAAATAATTGGCCCTTCATCTCCCTTCATCTTTTTTTTTTTTTTTTAAGATTTTATTTATTTATTTGACAGAGAGAGACAGCAAGAGAGGGAACAGAAGCAGGGGGAGTGTGAGAGGGAGAAGCAGGCTTCCCGCCGAGCAGGGAGCCCGATGCGGGGCTCGATCCTAGGACCCTGGGATCATGACCTGAGCCGAAGGCAGACGCTTAACAGCTCAGCCACCCAGGCACTGCTTCATCTTAATTGCAATGGCCAATTTATTTTCTTGGTAAGAGAAGAAAATAGTCAAGTAGTGTGACCAAGTTTTCAAGTTGGTGATGAGACTTTTGAATTAAATGCAATTTAGTCGTCTAATTTCTGTGATACTAGAGTAATTGCATGATGTTTTCTAAAACGCTGTATTACCTTGTAACATTACCCACAGAAAGTTCAGTCTTCACATCTTGCTGCTTTAGTTCATTTCCTAGTTAATACAATTAAAACTTTTTTTTTGGCGGGGTGCCTGGGTGGCTCAGTCGTTGGGCGTCTGCCTTCAGTTCAGGGCGTGATCCCAGGGTTCTGGGATCAAGCCCCGCATCAGGCTCTTCCGCTGGGAGCCTGCTTCTTTCTCTCCCACTCCCCCCGCTTGTGTTCCCTCTCTCGCTGGCTGTCTCTCTCTCTGTTAAAATAAATAAATAAAAAATCTTAAAAAAAAAAAAACTTTTTGGCAATAACTCTTGCATTGCAATCAGAACTTCAGGATTAAAATTTATATGTAAATTGGCCATTTCTCTTATTCATATGGGGTTGAGACTCTGGAGTGATGCTTTACAATTATGTGATACTGTACTTGTGTCTAACATAGCCAATCCTAAATGAAGTTTAATAAACTGCTTGACTAATGTGCAATTTTATTGCTTCCCTACAGTTGATTTTTAATTCTTGAAAATTTATTTATTTTAGAGAGAGATAGCGGGGGGGGGGGGTGGCAGAGGGAGAGGGAGAGAGAGAGAATCTCAAGCTGACTCCCTGCTGAGCGAGAAGCCTGACATGTAGCTCCATCCCAAGACCCTGAGATCATGACCTGAGCCAAAATCAAGAGTCGGAGCTTAACCCACTGAATCACCCATGCACCTCCCAGTGTTGATTTTTTGTGAAAATATATGGTTATTACATTTATTGGTACAATATGCTCTCATTGTAATGAGCATTATTATTAAATTTGCTTAATAAAAACTTACTAAAATAACTCTAATCAGTGCTTTTTAAAGTTATCTCTATGCAGGGGTCTTAAACTCACAACCTGAGATCAAGAGCGGCATGAGCCAGCCAGGCTCCCCTCCAATCAATGCTTTTAATTCAGGGGTGTGACTTTATTTTCCCCAAAAAATTCCCATCACAATTTAGGTCTAGGGAAAACATAATAATGTCTAAATTTCTGAAATGGCAGAAAGACTTGAGAGGACAGGAGGAAGAGGCAAGATCTGCTGAGGGCAGAACTGACGTGATTTGGAAGTCTGAGGTTACAAACTGGCCGGCTCAGGGACCAGATGCAGACCGCAAAAAAACGTTTTGCCAGGCTTGTACGTTTTTAAAATGCTTAAATTTGGGGGCTCCTGGGTGGCTCAGTTGTTAAGAGTCTGCCTTTGGCTCAGGGCGTGATCCCGGAGTCCTGGGATCGAGCCCCACATCGGGCTCCTCCGCTGGGAGGCTGCTTCTTCCTCTCCCACTCCCCCTGCTTGTGTTCCCTCTCTCGCTGTCAAATAAATAAAATCTTTTAAAAAAAAATGCTTAAATTTGTCTGCCAAGTCACCTGGTCCCCCACTCCCTAACGACTTTCTCCCAACAGCCTAACTGATGTTACCTGCTTGGCCATCGTAAGCATCAAATGCCTGGAGAAGACTGACAGCATTGAAAGAAATATGGAAGTTGGGAGGGAAAGAAGTGAAATGGAGATTTTACGAATACGTGAACTTGACAGGCAGGTGAGCCCACTGACCTAGGACTGGACACCGAGGTTCAGAGTTATGGCTCTGGAGAACATGTATACGAAGAAGCTTGGGCATCACGCACATTTAATTGCTGTTGAGTCACTGGAATCATTAACGAAAGGGGAAAAACTGTCCTAAGAGAAACAGGATAGAGCAAGGCTATGGAGGTCGGGAAGAGAAAACTTCAAGATAGAGGAGAGCTCAGCTGAGATTAGCATCAACTGTGGTGCAAACTGCCATGATTTTGTGGTTTTATTAGCTACTACAAATTGTAGGGATTCTTTTGGACGCAACTACTTAACTGTCCTGTGAAAGCTCAGTCCACAAAGAGGAATTGCAAGCCTAGCAGTGCCATAGGCATGGTTTTTCCTGAAGTGTTTTTCCTGGGTGTTAAGCTATCAGTCTTCAGGAGCCCAACCTTACAATACTAGTCCTGGTTTCTTATGTGAACACATGGTTGAGAATTGCATTACATGTTGTCTCTTTTTATTACCAGAATTCATTCTCCTAAGCAATAGATTTTTACCCCTTTTCTTTGTAGATGTTGCAAACTGTGAAATGATTAGGATTGTTTCAAGTCAGCCAACAGCTGAGGGGAAAAAATTCCAGATTCACCTCCAGCTAAGGAATAGAGTTTGGCACGCCACATTTTTTACTGGCCTCTATGCCTGGGTGACTCCACCCTTGTTCACATATCCTAAAAGCCCAATTACGTGGTTTTTGGAACAAGATAGAACATAGAAATACTTAGGGTACCACAAGCACTTTAATTCTTGTGGTCATTATTAAAATCATGTCTGCAGATACAAGGTCACTAGACCCAAATTTGAAACTCTTAGAACTTTCCATTTAAGAATAATGGGTGGTAACAGAGCAGAACGCCAAATTTGTAATAGTAGAAAATTACAGCAAAATGAGTGGAAAAAACTAAGATTCAGCTAGATGTCTTTGTGTGAGGATATGTAGCATATTTATTCCTGAGAATTTAGGAAAAGCAATTTGCCCTCTTCAATGACTTTGGACGCTCTCTGTCCAACTCAACTAACACTATTCGAAATCACTACGTTATAGTGGTTACGAAGGTGGGCCCTGGAGCCAGACTACCTGGTTGCAAATCCCAGCCCTCTTTAGCTGTGTGACTCAGGTGACTCACCTCCCTCACCTGAAAAATGGTGCTAACAGAATCTACCTCATAAGATTTTTCTGGACTTAGTCATGTTTACATGAGTAAGGTGCTTAGAACAGTGTCTATGACCTTTTAAGGGCACAAAAAACTGGTACCTATAATTATTTTGGCTTTACAGTAGGTAAGACTCATGAGCCTCCTGGGGTCGATGCCAAAACTTTGGATCCAAACAAGTCGATGAGTAGCTGGATTCCAGAAGCCTAAGCTAACGTGTACCTGAAGACCAGAGTCTTTCCACGGCCCTGCTGAGTAATACCTATGGAGTCAAACCTTCAATTCACGAGCTCTCAATTCCTAGTGTTTTGACAGGTCTGAGACCGTACTTCATATTAACTGGCTCCTACCAGAGCACTACTAAATTCACTTATTAAATATTTACTGAGGGCCTACTTTATCATTAAGTTTTAAATACCACAAATCACTAATAACCAACACACACACCCACACTTTTCCTCTTACTGCTTCAAACTATCATAGTGGAATCAAAGCTACTACACGTTACCAAAATAGCAAAAATGCTTCAAAGTGTTAGACCTGCCGTGAATTTAATGGAAATCACAAGTAGGAGCCTATCACAATCTCATCTTAAAATACTGAAACCATACATACAAGGTATGAAAACAGTAAGTAAACTTTGAGGTCCCATTAGCAGGAGTCGGTCCCACATGGACAGTATTTGGTAAGAGTGAAGAACACAGTAACAACTGCTTAGTCCCAATGGATCATTCGCTCTTCTTCAGGAAGAATACTCCAGTTTGGGGAGGCCATATCCCGGGCCAGCCAGTTGAAATCGTCGACGTTGTTCCAGTTATTTTTGCTCCTATCTAAACCAGAGCCCTCGAAGTCCTTGTCGATGCCCGGGTAGCTCCAGGTATAAGGGGCGAACTGGATCCCGCTGCAGTCCTCCACGATGGCCCTGCTAGTCACGTGCAAGAAGATGCGGGTGTCTCTCGTAGTGTGTACGCGGAGCTGTTGGCAGGCCACGGCCAGCACGCAATCACTGCAGTCCTCCAGGAATACAGAGGTGGACACAGGGCCGCAAAGCAGCGTGCAACTTCGGGCTTTGGCCAGCCGCAGGGTGTTGGGATTGCCATACAGTTTGATCGTGCATTTGCTCAGTTCGGTCAAAAGGACATCGCGCTGGTGCAGCTCCTCCGCTCGCTTCTCCAAGACTTGGGACTCTACATTGGAGAAGCCGAAGACAAAGCTGGAGCCGATGCCTCCCTCCTCCTTCGGTGGCGGCGGAGAGGGCAGGATGCCTTCCGCGGCCGGGGCGCCAGGGGCTGCGTCGACTTTGGTGGCCGAAGCAGCGTCCTTCCTCCGGGTCTTGAAAGCGAAACGCTTCTTGGGCTGCAGCTCCTGGCGCCGCTCGGCCAGTGTCGCCTGCAGCCGCGTCAGCGCCTCCTGTCCCTGCCGCAGGTCGTAGGCGGCCAGGAACAAAACCGAGTCGTTGAGAAGTTTCTGCAGGCCCTGGAGCCGAGCGGCCGCCTCCTCCAGCTGCTCCATGGATTCCCCGCTCTCCAGAAGCTCTTCCACGGCCGCTCGCTCCCGAGCGAAGGCGGCGGCGAAAAAGTCGCTCTTCTCCTCCTCCACCTCCTGGTCCTGCCGCTTTTGCTTCCGCCTTTCCACCTCCAGTTGCCGCTCTTGTTCTCGTCTCTGAAGCCGTTCAGGCACCAGACTCCGGTCCCGCTGCGAACCCACGGCCCCATTTGCCGCAGCGGCAGAGCAATTAGCACTCTCCATCTTGACTTCAAGCTTCCTTTCTCCTACCTTGCTTCCTCCGGGCGCGCCCTCCGTGAGGCCTCCCACCAACGCGTCCTCTGATTGGCCGGACACGCTTACGTCAGCCCCGGCCTTATTTTCTTCGCCCATTGGTTCCTCCGTGTTGGAGAGGGCGGGGATATGAGGCGGGGCCGACTGACAAGGGGGGTGGGGAGACAAAGGTCCTTGTGGATGGGTGGGGTGGGAGACAGGAGGGGGAAGCTTTTTTTCCTCTTAAAGGGGCAGGACTTATATCCGGGATTGTGGGGTGAGTTGCAGCAGCGGCAGCTGCACATGTGGGTTTGTTTATAAGAACAAGGTTAGAAACTCGCAGGCCTCCCCCTCCCCCCCAGCTCCTCCCTACTACCCCCTTACAGGCCGGAGATCCCTTACTGGTGGGGGGAATGTGTGCGTATGGTGGGTGGGGGGACAGGTAGTGGTGAGAAAGATGGAGGGGGGGAATGTTGCACCGCCCGGCCCGCGCCGGAGGAAGCGGCAGCTGGAACAGCTGGCTAGGGAGCCGCTTGCATGCCTCTGGTTTTTTCTTTTCCCTTCCACCACCCCCTCCCCCAGCCCATTCCTGCCGCCCCCAAACCCTCTTTCTACCCGCCATCCCCTCTCAGCCACTGCAGTTCGGCGTGGCCTGGGGTCTCCTGGATTCCCGCAGGCACTTACGGGGGCGGGAGTAGGCGAGGGGCACGGTTGTGGGAGAGACTGAGTTTCTCACTGCAACCGGGTTCCGGGGGCCCAGGGGCAGTCTAAAAACGGATTATTTTTTTGGCCAATTGCTGCAGTCGGAGGGGTGGGGGCGGGGGAGGGTGAGATTCCACACCCCCTTCCTCTTCCTCCCACGTCCTCTCCCCCCTTCGCGGTCACTCCCTCCGCAGCTGCGCGCCGCTGGCGGGGTGAGACCCCAGCCCCGGGCTCTGCGGCTCTCCGTGGGGCCGTCGGTCTTTAGGAAAGCCTTGGGGAAAATGTTACATTATTTCTAGAGGTGGTGGGAGGGATTTGTCACCGGAAGTGAATGAGTCTAGCCTAAAGTCGGGACCAGCCGGAGGTGTGAGTGGGCAGCCAAGTCGGCGCAGTCACTAGCAAAACGCCGGGCAAGCGGCCGGCCCAGAGCCGAGACGCCGCCGGCTGCGGGCGCGCGACAACCTCGCGTGCTCGGTGCAGCCGGCCGAGCGCGGGGCGCGTCTTTGACCCCGCCCGCCCTGCCAGGCTTCGGTTTCACCCTGCTCCGCACCCCGTGCCCAGCCTCCACCGTTTCTAATTGGGGTATTTGCCCAAGAAACTGTCACTTGAAATTTCACTCATACATCTGCATTTTGGTGCAGAGAAAGATGGGAGGAAACGAGAGAATGAAGACTCCTTTCCGGTTTTTCACGCCCCACTCTCCTCCTCTTCCCATTTAAAACAACGAAACACAACACATAAATTCCTGTATTTCGCCGCTGAAAGCAAGCACACATCACACCGCTCGGCAAATTGCGCTGGGGTGGGGGTCCTGTGTGTATGTGTGTGCCGCGAATGGGAACCGGGAACTGGGTGGTGAAAATTTTCTGTGCTTATACTTGTAGTAATATTCTTCGTTTTTGTTCACTTTGTTTCATCTGCAAGCTGGATGAGGCTTTTTGCTTTTTGTGAGGTTGGGTTCTGAGGCTGGAGAAGGAAATATGGGTGGTTATCTTGTCTAAGTCATATGGGGGAATGCAATAGCTGCTTTATTTTACTAAGTTGATTTAACCAAGGAAGTGTTTAAAGAAGATTTATTTTGCTAGGGAAACAAAAAACAAAAACCTGACCTGTCTGCCCTAAGTTTTTCAGCAATTGAACCTGTCCCACTCAAAATTAGGAAAGTTTGCAGCCAAACGAGATGTACTGGAGCTGCAGGTGCGGGGGAGGCAACATTTCTGTATTAGCCATAGTGAATCTATGGGTGGCAGTTAGTGTCTGTATCAGAAGCGGAATGGAACGTCGTTAAACCTTCCCAAGAACTTCATTTCTTCCCCAAAACAGGTTTTGGCATACAGGCCAGGAGACTTTGGAAGTTTCTGAATATTTTAAGTTGGGTGGTTCAAACTTGTATGAGAAAGAAGAGGTAAAGGACAGAAACAGCAGGTCAACCTGTTGACCCCGTGTGTTGAAGGCAGCGTCAAAGACTGATGTGGAGCTTGAGTGGGAATGGGCAGGGGTCAGTGACGTGGTCCTCATGAAGCGTTGGCTTGACAGTTCTCCACAGCCCCCAGCACAGCCACAAGCCAAGGTGGGTGGTCAGGCTATGAATGTAAAGTTACCTTTCTACGTTCAAGAGCAATAGGAGGGCTGGAAAGCCTCTAGCAGCGCCAGACTGTATTTGTGTCTTTTCTCTGACATTTGAGGGCAGTCAATTCAGTGTGCATCCTTGAGAGGGATCGGCTCCTGGGAGGGAAGCACCTTTTCCAATGCAAGGAGAGAGGGTGACAACAATGTGACCTGTGGCAAAAGGCAAGCAGTGCGAGAGCTCTGAATTTCAAAGAGCTCGTGAGTCAAGTACTCCTGCTCTCTTTTAGACATCTTGAAAGAATTCTAAGGTGTTCCAGACTTTAAAAATTATTTAACAAACAGGTACGGCTTATGGTTCTGTTTGTGAGACTGACTTTTGAACATCTTCAAAATTTCAAACATAGTAAAGGGGACGGTGAAGGCGATGGGTACTCCTCACCCAAGCTTCAACAGTTACCAACTGACAGTCTGGTTTCTTCTGAAACTCTGGCCACTTACACACCCCATCACCCTGATTGTTTTACAGCAAGTCCAGACATTGCATTATTTCATGTTTTACAATCTATACATATTTCAATATGTCTCAAAAGGATGAAGACTGCCTTTTTAAAACAGGACCACGTCCTATTACCACATTCTAAAAAAGTAGTGAGACTTCCTTATTATCATCAGAGTTCCAGTCTATCTTCATATTTCTTTGATTATCCTTTAATTTCCTCCCTTTTTAAGTTATTTATTAAGGATCCAAAAAATTTCCACACGATGTGTCTAGTTGATCTGTTCCTTCAATGGCTTTAATCACTTTTAAGTCCACCCCACCCCCGCCCCGGCAATTGTTTAGTTGGCGAAACCTGACCATTTGTTCGGGAGATGTTTCCCACAGTCTGGATTTTGCTGGTCGCATCTCCATACTGTATCAGATGTTAACGATTTGTTGTATTCATTTGATCTTTTAATGTCATAAGTGAATGTTTATGTATTAGTATGCCACAGGAAATGAAAGCATTTCAGCACAGAAAACAGTCTTTGGGTATGGCCAGACAGCCAGGAATAAGGCCTTTTGCCGTTCTGTGGAGTTTATCAGAGACCCTGTGTGGATGGGCGATACCAGGCAAATACGGAGGTCCAGGCCCCTGTTTTCTAGTAGCTCCGTTCCAAAAAGGAGGTGGCGTCTTTCAGCAAACATTGACTATAGAGTGGATTTAAAGCATTCATTAAAGAGCTCTACATGCCAAGTATCTAACGTTAGGCAAATTTTCCAACTTAGTTGCTGACTTTTCTGACCCCCGAAAGATGAAGCGTGAAGGCATGCGCCGTCCTTGCAAAGGCTCCAGGTTGGTCTGGCAAGCAGGACGGGAGCAGCCCCTTCCTTCCACCTTTGCCCCCGGCTCTCCTCCCCTTAAACCCCCTTCAACTTTCTGGAATGATTTTCATCATTGTACACCTAATGCCATTTATGAATCTAGCATCAGTTTATGAAGCACTGGCTGTGCCCCCCACTGAGCCCACAGACGCCCACAGGCTGCCAAAGTGAATAAAGACAGTATCCCTTTCCTCCTTGGGGAGGGCTAACTGGGACAGTAATGGCACAAACACGTAAAATTGTAACAGTGACGACTTCAATAGTACAGAAGGAAGAGGAACCGTGAGTGCCGCCAGGGGGAGGTTTGACCTTCTTGGGGAGGTCAGTGAAGACTTCCGTGGGGGTTGAGCCGAGGCTGGAAGGGTGAGTAAGAATCAGTAAGGAGAAGTGAGTGAACACTGACAAGTGTGTTCTAGGTGTATGGGCTCGTGGAGTCACTGATGACTTTCTGGAGAAAATGCCAGAGGACTGCTGTGGGCAGGAGGCAGACAGCTGGGGTGTGAGGAAGATAGGGCTGGAGTGGGGTAATGGAGCCAGTGACAGACACAGATAACTCTTTGGAGAAGTTTGACTGTGAAGGGGAAGGGATAGCAACTGGGGGATAGGAAGAGGCCGGTGAGAGGTTTTCATTTTTTACGAAGAAACATAAGGTTCCTAGTAGAAGGGTCCTGAAAAGGCTGGGGGGAGTTGGCCCCAAAGCACAGGTGCAAGGATCAGCCTTAGAGCAGTTCTCTATTGCGATGTTGTTGTTTAAACTTTTTATTGTGCACGTTTTCCACATACACAAACTTTTCGACCTCTCCCCACAGTAACAGATGCATGGGAATTGAAACAGAAGCTGTCAGAAACAGTAAATACTCTTACGATGTGCACTAGATCCTATTTTCTGTTCTACTTACTGCAGTTCAGAAATACTGACCAAGGGCCCTAAATTAACCTGCGGCTTAAAAATGCCAGGTGTAGGTAAGTTTGTACATTTGGTAATTGGCGGATGAGTCGGATGGTTTCTGTTCTCTGTAAAGTAGGCGGCGAGGTCTTCTGCTGGGTTTGGGAGGAAGGGATGGGGTTGTCTGCAAGTGTGGGAAGGTTTGAAAGCTCTGTGGGAAGAGGAGCAAACGGTACGTTGCCCAGAGAAGTGGGGCTGGGTGGTGCGGATGTTCAGCACACACTTGGAGAGTGAGAACCTCCCAGAGACCAGCTCAGGGGAGGGTCGGGGTCTGGGGCAGGCCGGAGGAAAGAAGCTGCAGTTGAGAGCCTGACCCTCAGAAGGCAGGGAGTCCGCATGAGGCAAGCTCTCCAGAAGAGTCCGAGGCTTGCGGCCTGCAGTCCCTCGTGCATTTCCTACAGGACTCTTCAGAAACTTCTATCATGGGGCGCCTGGGTGGCTCCGCTGGTTAAGTGTCTGATTTCAGCTAAGGTCTTGACCAGGGGTCCCAGGATCCAGCCTGCCTCAGGCTCCCTGCTCAGCGAGGAATCGGCTTCTCGCTCTCCCTCTGCCCCCTTCCCGTGCTCGTGTGCGCTCACTCTCTCTCTCTCTCTCCCTCTCTCAAATAAATGACATCTTAAAAAAAAGAAAAAGAAAGTTCTGTCATTTCCCAGGAGCCCGACTGCCTGTCAGCACATGAGCTGATGTCCTCTTCACCGAGGACAAGCCCCCCAAGGGGAACCTGAACTTGCCCCCCACCTCACTTAGTTTGTGAACATCCACCTCTTTGTCTTTCCTTCCTCGCCCAAAGCGGAGCTGTGCACCTGAGTTCTGTGTCCCTTCCCTCTCCTGTTCCTAGGACCTCCAGCCGCACGCATCCTCTCTTCCTTCAGGATCTTTCCTCTTCTTCAGCATCTCCTCCCAGCAAGTAGGTTCCCTCAAAACAACGTTCCCTTTGTCCCATGATCCACCTAGGTGCACGCTCTAACTTTCCTCCTTAACAGACCTTTTACACTATTCTGTTTTTTTAGTGTTTTCTTTTTTTAGAGAGAGCGTGCGAGAGCGAGCGCGTGCGCACAAGGTTGGGGGGAGGGGCAGAGGGAGAGAGAGGCTCTTAAGCAGGCTCCACACCCAGCTCAGAGCCTGAGGCGGGGCTCAATCTCATGACCCTGAGATCGTGACCTGAGCTGATCAAGAGTTGGGTGCTTAACCAACTGAGCCACCCAGGCGACCCTACACTATTCTATTTTTTAAAAATAATTTTAGGGGTATAGGTAATTAGGTTTATTCCCCCCCCAGCTTTATTGACGTTTAATTCGATATATAACACTGCGTGAGTTTAAGATCTACAACGTGATAGTTTGATATACATGTATGTGTCTTGCAAAGTGACCGCCACAAGAGTTAGTTAATATATCCAGGTTAGTTAATATATCCAGGTTAGTTAATATATCCAGGTTAGTTAATATATCCATCACCTCGCATAGTTACCTTTTGTGTTTGTGTCTGGCGAGAACTTTTAAGATCTGCTCTCATAGTGACTTTCAATACACAATACCGTATTGTTAACTATAGTCACCGTGCAGTATATCACATCTCCAGAACCTATTCGTCTTATAACCGGAAGTTTGTACCCTTTGACCACCTTCACCCATCCGTCTGCCTCCCCGCCCCTGGCAGCCACCAGTCTACTCCCCGTTTCTATGAATTTGGTTTTAACCGCAGACTTTTTAAACCGTAATCTACATTTGCTATGTCTCGTTTCTCAATTATCATCCCTCCTTAGCCCCTTCTCCTATGACTTCTGCCTCTGCCACTTTATTTGAAAGTGAGATTGCTGTCTTCCCTCCTAACTTCAAACTCGTTGCTGTTTGTAGCTCGAAGAGCTTGAGTACCCCTTCTCGAAGCACAGCTCCCTGGTTCTTAGTTCTCTGTCCATCCCTGGTCATCACTGCTTCTTGTCTCCTTCCCAGACTTCTCTCTGCCCACCCCTTAAATACCCGTGAGGCCAGGATTCTGTCCCAGTACCTCTCTTCTCATTCCTCTCGCCTTCTTGGCCAGCTTACCTTCTCCTGGGACTCCTGCCCGTGTGCTGACCACCTCTCCAATCCCTGCCTCCTCCTCCACCTCTCTCCTGAGCACGACCCTGAACTGCCCACACCTCTCTAGCTATTGCCAAGTAACTCTTTACTATCCTTGGAACTATCTTCTATCTAAAATACCTCATCTTAAAAACACAAAAATACCCCATCTGAAGTAGATGGCCTAAAATGAAATCCTTATGAAATGAATGAAATCCTTATGAAATGAAATGAAATCCAGTGATGTCCTTTTTCTCCTATATGTAAGTTTCAATCCTTTGTTGCTGCATAACCATCCCAAAACTTACCGGTTTAAAATAGCAATAATTTATTATGTCTCACAATTCTGTGAGCTCCGCTGGGGCTGGAGCCTCCAAGACGCCTCACTCACATGTCTGGGGCCTTCGTGCTGGCTGTTGCCTGGTGCAGCTAGCTTCTCCTCCTGGTGGCCTCTCTCATGCTTGGTCTCCTAGCTTGTGGCGCTTGAACTTAAGCTCTGCATGGTGCATGGTTTCCAAAGGGGCATAAGCAGAATTTGCTATGTGCATTATGACCTTCTCGGAAAGGGCCCTTTAATGTCCAGCCTTTCTGCAATTCTGGGGGATATCTGGGCAAATTATACGTGTAAGTAGTGCTGCAAAAGAAAACCAGAGAATCCTAGAAAGAGACCTGGGCAAGCTCTGACGAACCCTGTAATACCAGGACAAAACCTGGCTTATAGTTTAAGGAAAAAATAAGGATATGTGGTGAATTTTTTTTTTCATGACAATTTTCAGCTCAAAGAATTCTATTAAGAAATCATATTTTTCTTTTCCTTTTTTTTAAGTGTTTTTTTAATGACAGCCTTTCTATCTGTGAAATCTTAACCTTGGGGAACCACTGATCTAATCTTACCTGACTTTACAGATAAGGGAGTGTAAAACAGTGGTATGTTATGTAATATTATGGAATGTGCCATATTTTCTCAAAGACTAAGCTCTTTGACTGTGGACACCATAAGGGCTGTGGTTGTGTCTACTATTTTTTGGACCCCATAATCCCAGAATCTGGCATCATGCCTGGCATGGGAGGCTCACATAATTATCCGTTGGAGGAATAAATGACTTGTTCAGCCCAGGCACTCTAGAATTCTAGGGTTTTTTTGTTTTTTTTCAAGGTCCAAAAACCAATTTATTTGTTTTTATTGTATATGTATATAAAGTTACAATTTAAATTCTATTTAGTTAGCATATAGTGTAATATTAGTTTCAAGTGTACCATATAGTGATTCAACACTTCCGTACAACAGCGGACACCCAGCACTCATCACAACACATGCCCTCCTTAATCCCCATCACCTGTTTCCCCCATCCCCCCACCCACCTCCCCTCTGGTGGCCATCAGTGTGTTCTCTGTAGTTAAGAGTCCATTTCTTGGTTTGCCTCTCTGTCTCTCTCTTTTTTTATTTTTCGTCCCTTTGCTCATTCATTTTGTTTCTTAAATTCCACATATGAGCGAAATCATGTAGTATTTGCCTTTCTCTGCCTGACTTACGTCACTTAGCATAATACTCTCTAGCTCCATCCATGCCGCTGCAAATGGCAAGATTACATTTTTTTTGGCTGAGTAATATTCCATTGTATATACACCACATCTTCCATTCATCAATTGACGTACACGTGGGCTATTCCCGTAAATTTGGCTGTCGTAGATAACGCTGCTACAAATGTCAGCGTGCACGTATCCCTTTGAATTAGTATTTTTGTATCTTTGGGTAAATACCTAGTAGTGCAACTGCTGGATCACAGTGTAGTTCTATTTTTAACTTTTTAAAAAAAGATTTATTTGTTCATTTTAGAGAGAGAGAAAGGGGGAGCGCACATGAGAGGGAGGGTCAGAAGGAGAGGGAGAGAGAATCTCAAGCTGACTCCCCACTGAGCATGGAACCCAACTCGAGGCTCTGTCCCACGACCCTGAGATCATGACCTGAGCCCAAATCAAGAGTTGGGAGCTTAACCCACTGGGCCACCCAGGCGTCCCTTTATTTTTAACTTTTTGAGAAGCCTCCATCCTGTTTTCCAGAATGGCTGCACCAGTTTGCATAGAATCCTAGTTGTTAATGATATTTGCTTTTATTAACGGAGGCAGTAGACTCCTTGAGGGACTCTCTTCTCTACTGCCCAGCAGGGCAGGTGCTCAGCGCGTGAGCCCGCTGGCCATGCAGAGATCAGACATATCCAAGAAAAGATAACCCAAGAACCTGAATGATAGCAAGAGCCACCATGTACTTCTCTTCTATTACCTCCTTTAATCTCCATGGTAACTTTGCCAGGCCCCAGTTGTGCTGCATGTTATAATTTGAAACAACAACAATTTTAAGATTCTTTAAAAGATATTGCTGAATTTTAATTCCCGAACAGGTGTGAGTTTTTAATACAGACTTGCCGGGGAGGGGGGGAGGCTGTGGAGGTAACTTTTCTGCTTCAGTTTCTTCTTCAGTGTAAAGGGAATAGTGTGACCCACAGGGTTTTGAGGTCATTTAAAGGCTTTTGTTGAAATGCTCATTTATTAAGATCAAATGCTTTTAAAGTGTCCTGGCAGTTGAAAGTTAAATAAGAAGCAAAAATTTACTCCTTTTCAGCTCTTCTGCCTAAAATTTTTAAGGTCCTCTTCTTTAGGTAGGATTTCATTATTTGCCGTAAAATGCCACTTTTCTGTGAAATACTATAAACTACTGTTTTCACGCCATAAGTTCCAATGGAATAAGGTCATGAAATCCATTTAGTGGATGGCAGTCTTTTAAAAATGGCAAAAAAGGGGCGCCCGCCTGGCTCAGTTGGTAGACCTTGTGACTCTTGATCTTGGGTTATAAGATCGAGCCCCATGTTGGGTGTAGAGATGACTAAAAAAATAAAATCTTTTAAAAAAATGTTAGGTACTTGGGTGGCTCAGTTGGTTAAGCGTCTGCCTTCAGCTCAGGTCATGATCCTGGGATCGAATCCCGTGTCAGGCTCTCTGCTGATCAGGGAGTGTGCTTCTCCCTCTACCCCTCCCCCCTGCTTATGGTCTCTCAAATAAATAAATAAATAATCTTTAAAAAAAATGTCAAAAAGATGTCAGAATACATTGTGTTGCATAAATGAGCTTATATGTATATGTTTTATGGAGACACATACATGACTTACAAGATAAAAGGTATTTCTTTTTATAGGTTACGGCCAAAAAGTTTGGAAAGATGGTTTTGTTGGGGCACCTGGCTGACTCAGTTGGTAGACCTTGCGACCCCTGATCTTGCGGTGGTGAGTTCAAGCCCCATGTTGGGTGTGGAGCCTTTAAAAGAAAACAAATTTTAAAAAAAGAAAAGAAAAAATGGTTTTGTGAATGATGCCTTGACATTATGGTATTCAAATTATACACCGGCATGGATGAAGGGACGTTTTTTGTGTCATTATGAAGAGAGAGCAGTAAGGAAAAGTGGATGCAGAGCTAATTCCTGCGAAACGTCAGGTGGGAACGTGTTTGTGCTGCCCCACACTTTTCTACTCCTGTTTCATTTGTGACAATACTGCAAGGCTCGCTCATAAGAAGTGAAAAATTTGGGGTGCCTGGGTGGCTTAGTCGGTTAAGCGTCTGCCTTCGGCTCGGGTCATGATCCCAGGGTCCTGGGATCGAGCCCCGCATTGGGCTCCTTGCTCAGTGGGGAGCCTGCTTCTCCCTCTGCCTCTGTCTGCCTCTCTGCCTGCTTGTGCTCTCTCTCTCTGTCAAATAAGTAAATTAAATCTTTTTTTAAAAAAATGAAAATTTGGAGAAGGAAACAATGGCACATAAAATTTAGGAATGTGCGTGTGTAACAGGCTACAGTGTGAAGCATTTATGCCTCTAACAGTTGTGGGTTCTGCTTTCTGGAAGGCGCCCCAGTAGTCCTAGTCGTGTAGTAACTTGAAATGTGCTGAGGCACAAATCTGAGTACATCCTAGTTGGCCTGTGAGTAGGGAAACAGTCCTTTAGCTCATGAGTGAGCCATGCCCCCCCTGCCATCCATCTCCATTTTTTCTATACTTTGGGTTTTTGTTTTTGTTTTTTTTTTAAAGATTTTATTTATTTATTTGTCAGAGAGAGAGCACAAGCAAGAGGAGCAGCAGGCAGAGGGAGAAGCAGGCTTCCCGCTGAGTGGGGAGCCCGATGTGGGACTCGATTCCAGGACCCTGGGATCATGACATGAGCTGAAGGCAGATGCTTAGCTGCCTGAGCCACCCAGGTGTCCCTACACTTTGGGTTTTTTTTTTTAAGATTTATTTTTATTTTATGGGGGGAAAGACAGAAGGAGAGAATCTAAAGCAGACTCCCCACTGAGCGAGAAGCCTAACGTGGGACTCGAACCCGATACCCTGAGATCATGATCTGAGCCGAAACGAGAGTCAGACGCTTCACCGACTGAGCCATCCAGGTGCCCCTCTATTCTTTGTTTTAAGAGCATATCTCCCGTAAGGCAATAAAAAGTTCGTTCCCATCTGAAGAATGACCATGAAGTAAGAGGTAAAGCTTGGGTATAACTGGTGATGTGAAGACACGCCAGGAAAGACAGCTTCTTGGCAAAGGTGTGATTCCCCAGAAAGCCAAAGTCGCTGCAGGTACCCTTATGTTCCACAAGCTGGCGATTCCTAGAGGTCTCTGAAGGTCGCTCTGGCGGTGGTCAGGGGTCTGTGCCCTATGCTTTGCTGCCTTTTTAGAGCCTGTGGGGTGAGCTTTGATTTGAGGCAGTATTCATTTACTGTATACCCTCTGAAAGACAGAAACTTAGTGTGTAGACATTTTCATTGCTTGTTTAAAAAGCGGAGAAATGATACGTTCTATCTACGGGCTGTGTTTTGTTTTTTTGTTTGTTTGTTTTTAAAGATTTTTTATTTATTTGACAGAGATAGAGACAGCCAGCGAGAGAGGGAACACAAGCAGGGGGAGTGGGAGAGGAAGAAGCAGGCTCATAGCGGAAGAGCCTGATGTGGGGCTCGATCCCACAATGCCAGGATCACGCCCTGAGCCGAAGGCAGACGCTTAACCGCTGTGCCACCCAGGCGCCCCTGTGTTTTGGTTTTTGCTTATGGATTAGTGCTTCTTCACCGGCGGCTTTGGGCATGACTGTGTAAAGTTCTCTGAGATTACCTGAAGTGCTTCTGCTCTTTAGGATTCCGTGTTGTCCGTCTCCAGTTTGCTGGGAGCTGAGGCCTTCGCACAACTCTGGAGGGGAGAGGAACAGTTGGGGACAGGACAGGGGTTGTCAATGGACAAATCAGGACCAGAATCTGCTTCCACTTTCACATGTGGATGCTGACTCTTTTGAAAGGATTACAATAAAGTCACTGATGGATTGACTCATGTGCCCTTTCTCTAAAACACATAAACTGGATAGCTGGACGGGGAAGGGTTCACCCCTCCCCATTCTCCAGTGCTTTTGACCTGAAGCGAGCATTTTGTAACAGGCCTGCGAGTCACAGTTGCCATGTAGAAACAGGAGGAAAAGGGGAGAAGCATGTTAGCTTATCAGGGTATGCGAAATTGTGCCTCGGTTTTATTTCACAAAAAAGTTGGGCTGGGATTCATGCATTGATTGCTGCACCCCAGATGTCACCAGGAGCCTGCCTCTGCTTTCTCAGCTCTGCACAGCCGGGGCTAGGTGGGCGCCTCACCTAAATGTGATTAGGTCCAGGGAGAACTTGTCCATACTACCCCGACCAACTGTGATCAATTTGGTGGCCATTCGTCGAGTGTCTGCTCCCTCCCGACACCAGCCAGGCGCCTTGATACAGTAAACAGTAAATATTCCTTTGGCATATCAGTGCAAGATGCTATGTTGGTCCTGGGGTGAGGGGGGCTATAAAAATGAACGAAGCATAGTCCTCGCCTCCTTGAGGCTCATGACCCAGGGATAGAAATGCAGATGACTAATTATAAGTCAAGCCCTGCGGTGTGTGTTACAAAGGAGGGAGCAAGTTCTTTGGATGTACAAGGGGAAAAGGGAATGGGCCAAAGAGGGTGCTGAGGGAAAGTGAGCAGGAAGGGGAGGTACCCGGGGAAAGGAATGCTGGGCCCTGGCAAGAACATGAGCAGAGCTGGGGAGGCACCAGTAGAATTTGAGGAACTTGGAGTAACACCATGTGGGAAGAGCGCAACAGAAAGGGATGAGGTAGGCAATGGGCTGGAGCCCACCGTCGTCGTTCCGAAGGCACTGGGGCCCCATCAAAGGTTTTGAGCAGGGAGCGAGGCACTGGATTCGTGTATTGGAAGAGGAGTTGAAGAGAATGGATTGGAGCCGGGGAGGTTCCCTTCCGGAGGCCGCCGCCATGGTTCATTGGCTAAGTGACAGGGCTTGACCGAGGCCAGTGGAAATGAAGTGGAGGTTACTCAAGAATGATTTGTACCGAGAGCCAGTCTGTGAATTTATAATAGGCATGAACCTACCCAACCACTGGAGTGATGAGGTCAGCTGGCCAGAACATAACTTTTAAAATTGACGCACATTAATAATCAAAGGATTACTTGGTGAAAATTGAGCTAAGGCAAAAGGAGTTGGATGGGCGGGAAGTACCTTTTACTCAATCTGTGGCTTTATTGTGCGGCAGTAATAATAAGGCTTCGTCTCTGGTGGGATACTTGGCCTGCCGCAGCCGCTCCCCTGGCCAGTGCTATAGAGGCTGGTGGGCAACATATTCGAGGCTCTTTTGGTTGCAAGAGAGAGAACTCACTCATAGGAGAGCGAGTAAAATGGGGAATCATTCTAAGGAAGGAGAGTCTTCCAATCCAAGTGCTAGAAAGGCAGCCAGGCCTCATGGGGCTTAGAATATCATCAGGCACTTTCTCCACCCCTCTTCCCTCCCTCCGCACCCAATGAGAATCTCTTCTCCCTGACACACTGCCTTCTTGTTCCTACCCACTTGCATGGGCCCCATTATAACTGCTCCAAAATGGCAGCCTTCACCCTTAATCTTTGCAGCCATACTGTCTGCTCCCCACAGCTGAGCCAGTGTCTGTGGCCCAAGTGCTAACATGAGCAGAGAGGATCCGATTGGTCCAGGTTGGGTCATTGGCCTTTCCATAATCTAGTTAGGCTGAAGATGTGAGGTGATAGATTGTTTGAGAAAAAACGAAATGATGGTAAGCAACGGATAACTCTAGTATGCTGGTATTAATGGTCAGCTCTTCCAGACTTTATGAATAACCCAGTGTATTAGTCGTGCATGGCTGTATAACAAAGTGCCTCAAAATTTAGCAGTTTGAGACACCTGGGTGGCTCAGTCTGTTAAGTGTCTGCCTTAGGCTCAGGTCATGATCCCTGGGGTCCTCAGATCGAGTCCCATATTGGGCTCGTTGCTCAGCAGGGAGTCTGCTTCTCCCTCTGCCTGCTGCTCCCGCTGCTTGTGCTACTCACTCTTGCGTGCTGTCTCTGACAAATAAATAAAGAAGATCTTTTTTTAAAAAAGTTAACAGTTTAATTTTTTAAAAAAGATCTTATTTATTTAATTGGCAGAGAGAGAGCACGCCTGCACGAGCAAGGGGAGGGGCAGAGGGAGAGGGAGAAGCAGACTTCCCCTGAGCAGGGACTCGATATGGGACTCGATTCCGGGACCTTGGGTCCTGGGATCATGACCCGAGCTGAAGGAAGATGCTTAACTGACTAGGCCACCCAGGTGCCCCTAGCAGTTGAATTTTTATTTATTTTTTAAGTAATCTCTACACCCAATGTGGGGCTCAAACTCACAACCCTTAGATCAAGAGTCACACACTCTACCTGCTGAACCAGCCAGGACGCCCAAAATTTAGCAGTTTAAAGCAACAAGCAGTTATGTGGGTCGGGAACCCAGGAACAGTTTAGCTGGGAGTTTCTGCCTTGGGGTCTCTCAGGAGGTTGTAATCCAGCTGTTCTCTGGGTTTGCAGGTGATGTGCTTACACAATAGGCAGAAAGGCTCAGGGCCTCTCTGACCGTTGGCTAGAGACCTCAGTTCCTGGCCTCACGGGTCTCTGTACAGACCCAGTGTCCTTAGGTCGGGGCAGCTGGCTTCCCCCAGAGTGAGTGATCCAGAGACAGCCCCTCAGATAGAATCTGCAGCCTTTATAGACTACCCTCAGAAGTGGTCGGCAATCACTTCTGCCATGTTCTGTTAGCCACAGACCACCCGTGGTACCCGGTGGGAGAGGGGTAAACAGAGGTGAATACGAAGGGGTGAGGCTCCTGGGAGTCATCTCGAAGATTAGCCATACTCGGGACTCACCATACTCAGTCAAGCATTTGTTTAGTGCCTACTTGTGTGCGGGTGCTAGGAATTCAGAGCTATGTGACCGGGTTTCTGTCCTTGAGGGGCTCCCTGTCTAGTGAGGGGAAGCCTTACAAAAACACACCGCCATGTGTCCCCTGAGCTTTCTTTCACCTCTGTGCAGCCATCTTTCACACTACCACCACACTTATCCTCGTAAAATTCGAATCTGTTCGTAGCAGTCTTTTATTTAAAATGGCACCCTGGGGCGCCTGGGTGGCTCAGTCGTTAAAAGTCTGCCTTCGGCTCAGGGCGTCATCCCGGCGTTCCGGGGTCGAGCCCCACATCAGGCTCCTCCGCTATGAGCCTGCTTCTTCCTCTCCCACTCCCCCTGCTTGTGTTCCCTCTCTCGCTGGCTGTCTCTATCTCTGTCAAATAAATAAATAAAATCTTTAAAAAAAATAAAAAATAATATAATAAAATAATAAAATGGCACCCCTTTTTTGCCTAGACAGGTGTTTGGGGGGGTTGTTTGTTTTTGTTTCTTAAGATTTTACTTATTTATTTGAGAAAGAGAGAGAGACAGAGAAAGAGAAAGAGAAGGAATAGGGGGAGGGGCAGAGGGAGAGGGAGAGGGAGAAGCAGACTCCCCACTGAGACTCCTCCCCATCCCAGGACCCTAAGATCATGACCTGAGCCGAAGGCAGACACTCAACCAACTGAGCCTCCCAGGCTCCCCTGTTTGTTTGTTTTTTAATTTTAATCGCCACCACAGGAAGAAATACATTTTTTTTTTTACTTAAGCGTAGACAAAATACCATATGATTTCACTTATGTGTGGAATCTAAAAAAATGAAACAAATGAATAAACAAACAAAAAGCAGAAACAGAACCCTAAATACAGAGAACAAACCAGTGGTTGCAGAGGGGAGGAGGTGGGGGATGGGCAAAATGGGTGAAGAAGAACAGGAGATACTGGCTTCCAGGGGTGCCTGGGTGGCTCAGTCATTAAGCGTCTGCCTTCGGGTCAGGGCGTGATCCCAGAGTCCTGGGATCGAGCCCCACATCAGGCTCCTCCGCTGGGAGCCTGCTTCTTCCTCTCCCACTCCCCCTGCTTGTGTTCCCTCTCTTACTGGCTGTATCTCTCTCTCTCAAAAAAATAAGTAAAATCTTAAAAAAAAAAAAAAAAAAAAAAAAGGAGATACTGGCTTCCAGTTATGGAAAGACTTAGTCACAGGGATGAAAGGCGCAGCGTAGGGCATATAGTCAGTGGTATTGTGCTAATAGAGTGTGGTGACAGATGGCAGCTACACTTGTGGTGAGCACAGCATAACATAGACGGTTGTTGAATCACGGTGGTGTACACCTAAAATTAATGTAACATTGTGTGTCAATCATATTGCGATAAAAATAATGAAAAATTTTTAAAAATTTAATCACCACCGCAGTAAGAAATACACACACACACACACACACATTTAATTGAAGTGTAGTTGACATATGGTATTATATTAGTTTCAGGTGTACAAGACAATGATTCAACATTTATATACATTATGAAGCGATCACCAGCATAAATCTCGCTACAATCTGCCAGCAGAGAAGGTTGTTACATAGTATTAATTATATTCCTATGCTGTACATTGTATCCTCCTGTCTTATTTATCTTACATCACAAACCAGCACACAGGTATAGACACGTTTATAATGAAAACAAATTTCACAAAAAAGTTTACACTACCTTACTACCTGTGATATAGTCAGATATTTTCTGTTCTAGGCTCTTTCATTTTTTGTGAAAGCTGTTCACAATCTCAGGAATTTTACAACCTATTGAATTGTGACCTATAGTATGAAAAGCAACAGCCTAAAGAATCATCCAGACTCCCTGCCATGCGCTACAAAGCCCCACATAAAGTTCCTCTACCTGGAGCTCTCTCCTCTCTTTCCCCACATTATTTAAAGAACTCTTATGCGTCCTTTAAAGCCCAGCTTTAAAGTGTCTCCTCTTCCCCTCTCTTCTGGCATAGAATTACCCGCCTTCTCTTGGCCCTCAGAGCATTTCACTTGGTGACTGTCCCTCCTCCTTCCAGCCTGCTCTAGGGCCAGCTCCCGGAGTCCCCAGTACATTTTCATCAAGTCTCTCCAAATATGTTTACCAAGACGTGGAGCAAATTGGCATCACACACATGACAGGTGCTGCAAACCAGCGGTGTGTAGGTGGGGGGTGTCCTTGCACGTGGGTTTCCTGTTGCTGGAGCCACGTGCTGCAGAAACAGGATCCCTCCCCCTGCGGGCCACTGTCTCACCCCTGCATGCAGCTCAGGTACTCTTCGCCCTGGAACTCATCACCCAGGTTCTTTCCCGCCGTTCGTTGTAGCTGTTCTGGTTTCTTTCTTTCTTTCTTTCTTTTTTTTTTTTCTACTTTTGTCATTCGTTCGTTTTGTTGGGGACATCCTAGTGAGAAACGGAAAGCTTCGGGCAGCACAGATAGAAAGGTCTGTGGGTCCCGCCCCCGGGAGGGGGGGTTCCTTTCTGAAGTGGTATGGAAGGAGGGTTTTGAGGTTTTTGAATATTTGCTGCTAAGTATCTAAGAAAGAGATTTGTTTGCCCACATTTGCACTATCTTGGCAGGCTAGCAACCTGACAAAATATTTTCTGGTTTTCTGCCTCTCTGTGGTTTTTATTTTTCAGGGGGAGAAGAAGTGACACCTTGGTTCAATGGTGCTGAAATACAATGGCTGTTTCCTTTTAACTTAAGAATTGATGCTAATGTGATTCCTAGGCCCAGCCTCTTGGGAGTTGCTGATAGACTATGCTGTGAGCCCTAACCAGAAAATGGGAGGGAAAAAAAAACAATTAAATTATTCCTTCTCCAGTATGCTCATTTCTGCATCTGTCAACGGCTGTGTCACTGCCCAAGGATATGTTGACTTGGTTGTGGTGTGTGCATATTTGGGGGAGGAAAAGGAGGGGTGAAGACAGACTGTAAACAGATAATTACTGCGGAATATGATAAATAGTATGATAGAGGTATGTATTGCATGCATAGAGAAAGGAGGCATTCATTCCCTTCAAGCGGTATTTTTCAAATGAGGGTCACCCCCATTAGTGGATCATGAAATCCATTTACAAGGTGGCTTAATAGCACTTCTGAAAGTGAGATAGAATAGACAGAAATACAGTTGCCCCTTGAACAACATGGGGGTTAGGGACCTCAACTCCCCCACACCCTCTACTGCTTAGTCAAAAATCCATGCATAACTCGACTCCCCCAAAACTAAGAGCCTACTGTTGACTGGAAGCCTTACTGATAACATAAACAGTCGATTAGCACATGATATGTCATATGTATTATATGCTGTATTCTTTTTCTTTTTTTAAGCCTTTATTTATTTATTTATTTATTTGAGAGAGGGAGAGAGAGAGAGCGAGCACAAGCAGGGGGAGGGGCAGAGGGAGAGAGAGAAGCAGACTCCGCGCTGAGCGGGGAACCTGACGATGGGGGGCTCGATCCCGGAACCCTGAGATCATGACCTGAGCCAAAGGTAGACGCTTAACCGACCGAGCCACCCAGGTGCCCGTATATGCTGTGTTCTTACAATAAAGTAAACTTGAGAAAAGAAAATGTTACTAAGAAATTCATAAGGAAGAGAAAATACATTTAAAGTGTTATAAGAAAATCTGCATGTAGGAGACCCTCGCAGTTCAAACCCATGTTGTTCAGGGGTCAGGTGGATCTCAAGTTGCAACCTCCATAGTAAGTGTAGGTATCGTTTTCTGAAACCTTTGTTTTAGTTGTATATTTGTTGTATGGTAATGTGAAATCTGTTTCTTGGGAGTGAGTCTCAGGCAAAGTTGTCTGAAAGCCACTTGTAGGGGATGGAGGAAGGCACCCCAGAGGAGGTGGCATTTGAGCTGGGTTTTGGAGAATGGTGAACTTGCCCCAGAGAAGGAAGGGCATTCAAAGCAGAGGGAAAATCTTATGCCTGCATTGGGCAGGTTTGTTCAGGGGCAGGCTGTCCTCCGTGATTTCACTGCAGGGTACTGGGAGAGGAGCCACTGGAGGTGCTCCTGGGGGAGGGGGCAGGTGGAGTAATTCATGGGCCATTTGAAAATATAAGTGTTGGCACCTCAGCTCTCCGCAGAAATGCCAAGCCTCCGGTAATGGGTTTGGCATTGGGAATCTGTATTTCTGATAAGCTTCCCTGGGCAGTGAGGTGCTAACGGAGGTGTGACACAACTAGCTGCTGGGGTTGTGCAAGGTGATTTTTGCAGTAATTTAGATAGAAGATGGAATGGGGAGGCCAGGCAAGAGAGAGATGAGGACCTGAAGTGAGGGGAAGGCAGTTGGAGAAGAGGGACTGGATTTGAGGGAGGTTTGGGAGGTGGGCTGTGTGGGCTAAGGGAAGTAAGAGAATGAGAAGGAATTGTAGAGGACCCTAAAATATCTAGGGGGTTGGTCTGTGAACACAGAGACTAGAGGGAAGACCAAAGTCCGAAGGGGAGAGGATTACTTGAGTTTGGGTTTTTACCCTAGGACAGGGCAGGAATAACTCCTCAAGCTTTCACCATGCCCCACGTGAACGATACCTCCAGAGCGTACGTTTCCTTTGCTCAGATTGCCCATCTCTGAACCACCTCCTAATTGTCTTAGACCTGACTGCAGTTCATCTAACTCCCAAGAGATTGATTCATACACCCACCTGCTAGCTGACTGGTGTGTGAGGGGATACACAGTGAGGGGATAGAGAAACCTTTTCAGGTGCAAGAGTACTTACCTCTTCGCTCAGGGTGTCACCTTCTTGGTATCAGAATCCCTGGGAATGGAAGCGGTCGTAGGAAGACGTAGGTGAGAGAGAATTGTATGGTCTGAGGGGTGTCGCATGTGGGCTCTAAACATGCCTGATTAGCTTTCCTGTGTTCAAATAAGAATGTGGCTCTTCAATGATCAGAATACTTGTGGAGGTTACAGTGTCTACACTCCCTCGGTATTTTCTTCCACGTTGAGGACGTATCTCAGTGCCTGTTGAGTGCCTCCTGATTTCTTTGTCTTCAGCTGGTATATACAAGTCATCTTTTAGGGGTGGTTCCTTATCAGATGTCTGACCTCTTAGTAGTTTCATTTTCAGAAAGGACGCTGACCTTTATTGGACGCTTTACATGGGACTCCTATCTTAGAGGCTGACTTTCTCAGCAAAGCCTGAGGGCGCTTTATACTAGCAGCCTGAAGCCTAGGAGAGCCCGGTTCTGCTCCTGGGCATGGTGGTGGGGAAGGCGTGCTCTGTGTGGGACAGGTTAGGAGTTCTGGCAGAGCATCAGAGGGGCTGGGGAGTTGGTGAGTGACACCTCCCAGCCGTGCCTTCCAGCCTCGCTGACATGTGGTGTCATGATAACCTGATGACTGTCCTCCCCCTCTCATACTCGGTGGGGAAGCAGGCTAGACGTGTAAGACAGCAAGGCCGGTGGGAGTGCTGACTGCCTCTTTTTTTTTTTTTTTCTTTTTTTCTTTCTTTTCTTTTCTTTTTTTTTTTTTTTTAACAGTTCTGTTATACTCTTTATCCTTGTACTAGAAGCTTGTGGGAGTTCAGACTTTTTTAAAATCTGTCAAGGAAAATAACCAACTTGAAATATGTCATGACTAGAATAGCCTTAGTCTCTACAAAGATGATTTAAAGTGTTTCTATTCATCTATCAAATAATGGAGGCAAGGTTTTGAAAACAGTTGTAATCACTCCAATAAACTGCTTGTTTACCATTGGTTTGAAAACAAGTACTTCTAATGATAGTATTAACAGTCACAACAGCAAGGGTAACTATTATTGGATATTTACTATATATCCGGTTCTAAAGCAAGGATTTTGTATACTTAATGTCATTTAACTCTCCCTCCACCAACCTGAGATACAGGTATTATTACCTTTGTGTTACAGATAAGGAAACAGAGGTGAGAGAAGTTTGAAAAGTGGGCAAAGAGACCACAGGGCTAAAAAATGGCAAGGACAGAACTCTGGCGAGAGAGGGTGGGGCGTAGGGGGAGGGGGAGGAAGAACTCCAAACCATGAGCCTCTTGTGCCGGCTATCCATTGGGCAATGGTTTTATGTGGTTCTGGGAGACTTACTGCACTCCCTTCATGTACAGGGCTCTAGATATAGGTTGATTTCTTGTGTTCTCATGCATCTTGTGGACTGGGCTGTTTTTCTTTTATCCCACAAGTACTGACTGAGAGCTAACTCTATACAGAGTACTCTGCTAGGCCCGGAGAGAATAGAAAGCCCTTGAGGAGCTCTCTATCTGGGAGGGAACATAAGAGAGAGATAATTAGGTTGAATCATATGAGATTGCCATTGGGAAATTACAAGGGACATGCTAAAATAAATTACTGATGCATAACTAAAATAAGACAATATAATATTAGCTAAATACTGTGACCTGTCCTGTTTCAGGTACCTTGCTAAACATTTTGCATGCACTAGTTCCTGAATCCTTAAAATAACTCAAGCATAATTATAATTACCCCGATTTATAGATGAGGAAGTTGAGGCTCTGAAGGGTAAAGTGAGTTGCCCAAAGCCACACACCTGGTTGTGACAAAGATGGGATTTGAACCCAGGTCAGCCTGCGTACAGAGCTAGTGCACTTAAACCCCAGAGTGTAAGTACCTCCAGAGTACGAATAAAGGTATATACCTTCTTTATGCACATTGGCGATTTTTCCATTTTTATTTCACATACACTATACAGAGCATTTACTAACTCATCTGGTATATTTTGGTGTTTCTGTGATGGGGGCACATCTGGTCACGTGCATCACCACTTAATCTCAGCATCTGCTTTCCTCCCTGTCCGAGAATGGCCCACCAACCAAGGGGAACTTACGGAGGGAAAAGACAGAAAACAGATATATTTCGACTGGTGTTATGTAGTCATTGGGCCTGTTTATTTGGACGCCCAAACACATGCTAGAACATTTCAATTATAATTTAATTACTTCCTTTTTTGTGTGTATGTGTGTCCGCTTGCCCTTCTTTCGTTCTGAGTCACACACGCAGATGGGAACCATAGGAATGACCATTTCAATCGTACATAATTAAATTACAGGCAATACTATTAAAGTTACTTGTGTACAATCAAACCATTTTAAGACGTTTCCTCTTAAAAAGTTTCCTGATCTCGTATTCGGATACCAAAATCCTGTTTAGGTAAACCATAATTTTAAATTTTATGTACAAAGGCATATCCCTTATTTAAAAAATTTTTTTAATCACATGGGAAAAAATAAAGCAGCTTTTGTTTTGTTATAGTATTAAGTAATGTCAGTTTTGATGGTGTCTGGTGAATCTGCGGTTCTCCCCACTGCTGTCCCAGGATTTTGCAACACGCCCCAAAATTTAAAATTAGATTCGGCAGCTGGCATTCTCAAAGTAGGTCGTCACAAATTAGACAGTTGTCCCGTCTGCCTAGCCACAGTACTGAACTCTGTTTATATTAAAACAGGGAGGACTGCTTGTTCCCAAGATCCTTTTCAGGCCTTGAAGAGGGTGAGTTTTAGCATCAACCTGACTTGGGCTCCCTCACCACCCCGTATTAGACTGATGACATCAGGCAAATTACCGAAACCATGGGGAGCCTCAGCTGCAAAGTCAGTCTGATTAAACCTTATTCTACCGGTTTGTGGGAAGGTTCATCCGATAACATATATAAGCACCTAGGTGGTTAGTAGGCATCCAGGAAATGTCAGTGCTCTTATATTTGGACATTCTTTTAAAAATCCTGCAATGCCCTATACTCTTTATTATAAGTATATAAATTCAGTTTTGTTTGGTGATCTGTCAAAGTCAAATTTGTGTGTCTTTGGGGTTTTGGGTGACTTGGGAGAATAGCTTTCTGAAAACCATTAATATTTCATTGGAGCTGTGAAACAACAGCTGTATAACTTGCTTGGTAGGTCCTAATTGCAATGAATAATCCATGAACTCTTTTGAAATGTAATTCTTCGAAATGGGTATTATAATTAAATTTCAGCCAATCCAAGAGCACTTTAAAACATGTTTAAAAATTTCCCAAGCCAATTAGAAAACTGGTTGGTCCAACTGTCAAGTGTGGAGAAATATGTTAATTTATGCAAAGACTACTGTTCCAGGAAGGCCTTGGCTGAATGTGAAGCACATTTTCTGAGAAAACACCTCGATGATACTATGTGATACTAAATCACTGAATATATTTTTAAGGCATGTCCAAATACAAAGCGTACATTGTGAATGACAGAGCAGCTGTTACTAGAGCAAGATATGGTTTGTTTTTTAAAAAGATTTTCTATCTTGAATATGACAACATTGTATGCCAACCTTGACATACTTATCTTGGGCAATACAGTATAGTTACAGTATCCTTATAAAAGCAAACAAGGTGTACCACTATTGTGTTTTTTAGATCTAAGGGGATATAGAAACTAAACAATTTCACTTTAATAATTTAAATCTAGAGATAATTTGATTTAAAACTCACCAAATACCTGGGGGACATGGGTCTGAACATGCTGTTTATCAGCAGGACTCCCACTGCTGTATGTATTACAAACTAATTTAAAATAATTTTAGAAGATTTCTGGAGCTTACATATGTAGTTTTTTAAAATCTGAGTCACATTCTTATACAATTCATCTTTTACCTGCCCTTGGTGTTTATTTAAAAGATAACAAGACCCTCACTATATTTTCTTGGGCATTTACAGGAAAAGTAAATACAATTAACCTAGACACAAAGGCACCCCTCCCAATCCACACTATGGTAATTAACGTTTACATAAGCGCTCTGAGGGCTAGATGGTTTATGGAGACCTCTCAACAATTTGAGATTTGAGATTAAAACCGGGTGGTAATTATATGCTTGCATCAAAGAGTGTTAAAAGATTGGGTAGCTCCCTTTTTGAGACTGGGGATCACGTGATGAAATTCCACATATTTGGAATATTGGTGGTGATAAAGGATATCTACATAAAGAGAAGGCAATAGGAATTGGATGTTTCCAGTGACTTAATCAGCTCCTCACCTTCATCTTGGCCGCTAAAGTTGTGTTTTGTTTTGTTTTCTGTTCTTTTTAGTGCTGACTTACAGATGTCACAGATAAGGTTTCACAGCATTCTGGAATGGAAAGAGAGGGTGTTGCAAAGGAAAGCCTAGTACATTTAAAAGTTAGCATGAATCAGTTATTTGCCAAATAACTAAGTAAAAGTGTTGTTTTACTTTTAAAAAAAGCATATGCAAAAAAGGTATTTACTGATTCTAATCAGAGTTCTAAACAAATACTGTGTTTTTTGTTTTTAACCCCCGGCGCCCCATCCCCCGTCGAGATAAAACTGGAGTGTGTGTGTGTGTGTGTGTGTGTGTATACAGGGCGCCTGCAGAGAATAGAACGCATCTTGTAGACCTTAAAAAAAAAAAAAAAAAGCCAAATAAACCTGTTTCTTGAATAAACCAGTACATTTCTGAAGTTAAAAAGAATCCCAAAGGAAACAGAATTGACAGCTTGGGAGCTTGATTTTTGAAAAAAAAAATTTTTTTTTTAATTAAAAAAACCCTAATCTCCACATTTTTTGCTAGGCGAGAACCGAAGTTTGGAGGTAGACGAGCAGGCGAGCGGTTTGCCCGGGCGCAGAGCATGAAGGCCGGGCGGGCGCGGGGAGCGGGCGCCCGCCGCCCGGCGCGGGGGTGAGCGAGAGAGAGAGCGGAGCGCGTGTGGCCGGCGCCGCTCGGCCGGGAGCTCCCGCGCCCGCGCCCCGCGCCCCGCGCCCGCCGCCGCCGCCGCCGCCGCCCCTGGTGCGATGGCGCAGAAACCCCGTTGACAAGGCACTGCTTTTTCATGACGGTGAGTTTCCCTTTGAGTGTATTATAATTTTGTGATAAAAATTTCAAGGAGAAAAAAAAAACACACACAACCTCCTTCCTCTGCCTCTTTCCTTCGGGGAGGGGAAAAGCGAGGGAGGGGGGGCTGGAGATCTATCTCCAGACAGACAGAAAAGAAAGAGGAGCAAATTAAACACCGAGTTGCCAAAACCAGGATATTAGGTTTCAGCCCAGAGAGCTATTGGCTAAGGCTGTGTTTTTTTTTGGGGGGGGGGTGGGTTTGTGGGTGGGTGATGGTGGTGGTGGGTGGATGTTTAATGGACACGGAGAAAAGGGGAATCGAGTGTTTATGCCTTTCCCAGCGCCGCCCGGGCCCCGGGAAGACCAAGTTCAGTGTCTGGGGCGGGGGCGCGGGCGGGCAGGGGGCGGCGGGGCCGGGCTGGGGGCGCCTCGGCGGGGTGGGGGCCCCGGCGCCTTTTTTTTTTTTTTTTTTTTTTCCCTTTTCCGCGGATGCAAATTTCTGGAGCGGGGAGAGGGAGAGCCTGGGAAGGGGGGTGGCGTGGCGGTGGGTGGTGGGGAGGAGAGGGGAGGGAAGCCTTTTAATGACTCATTGATTGAGCCGGTTTAAAATTAGTTGTGTGAGCGAGTGTGAGTGTGTTTTCCGCCCCCCGGAGCCGCCGGGAGCCGGGAAGGAGGGAGCGGGGCTCGGCGAGGGGAGGACGGCGCGGCAAGGCCGCGAGCAGGGGGCAGGGAGGGCCAGGAGTGACGGCGGGCGAGGAAGAAAAATAAGCTTTTCCAATCTCCTCCCCTCGGTTTTCCCCTCCTCATTTCTTTTCTCTCTCGGCAGCTCTTGGGTGTGAATCGCATTTTCTTTCTTCTCGGCAAAATGGACCCCGCGTCTCGGGAGGGGGAGGGGAGAGGGTGGGGAGAGAGGCGGCGGCGGAGACCGGGTTTCTTTTTTCATCCTGGCTTCCTCCTTCCCGCCGCTCCTGCGGGCGGCCGCGGCGAGAGCTCGGAGCCGGCCGCCCGCCCCAGCCGGGCCCGGTCCGGCCGGGCGACCGGCGCGCGCCCGCCGGCAGACTGGCCCTTCCCTCGCCTCGCCGCCTGGCTCCGAAGCTCCGCCGACGACCCGCGGCCGGGCCGGACGAGCTCTCGCGCCGCGCCGAGGACCCGCGGCCCAGCCAGGGGCCTCTTGCCAGGCCCGCGCGGCCGAGCCGAAGAGACTAGAGGCCGTAGCGGCACTATTTTGGCCGAGAGCGCGCGGGCCCGACGCGGTTCGCGCCCCCCCGAGTCGCCCCGAATGCGGGATCTTTGGGGGGGGGGTGCGGCTGGAAGGCGCTAAGATGGCGCTGGGCCTGGCCCGTCGCCAGGGCTGGTGGCGCAGTTGCTCCGCGGGCGCCATCTTCCCTGGCGGCGCGGGCGGCGCCCTTCGTGGACGTTTCGCCGGCCGGGGCGCGGGGAGGTTGGGGGCAACCGGGAGCTACGCTCAGGGTGTGGGATTCTGTAAATGGGGCCGGGCTGCCGAGCCCGCGTAGCCTTGGTCTTCCCCAGGCCCCCAGACCCAAAGGACGAGGCGGCCGGGTCCGAGCGGGAAGGGGCCGGGGCGGCGGTGCCTTGCTCCGCAGCTCTTGTGTTCGCGGGAAGAAGTGGGCTGGGGGTCGGGCCTTGCAGCTGGTGGGTTCCCTCTCTGAGCCCGCATCCCCCTTCGGTCAAAACTGGAGGTGAGGGGGTTCTGGTCCTCTCTCCTAGGGTCTAAAACTGGACGGCTTTGTCTTCCCCGACCTGGCTGGGGGCAGGGCATGGAGGCTTTCGCTTCATCCTCTTCCAATTAGTTTTCAAGAGTAGAGTCAAACCAGGGTACAAATTTGCAAGAAAAAGTCGAGGACAGTGTCTGCCTTCTAGTGACACGGTTCTCTGTAGGCACCCTACCTTAGTTTTCTTTCTTTAGTTGCTTTATTATAAAACAACTTTGGGGAGACATTGATATGGTCAAACTGTGGGAAGCTTATGGGTTCCAGTGATTTGAAACATCTTGTTGGCTTTCATCTTAATTATTCCAAGTAGTAGCGACTTAGAACAGTTTGTTAGAACTCTGATCTGAAAAATTAAACTCGCTTTGAAACTGAGACTTTTTTCCCCTTTCCCTTTCTAAAAAAGCCCTGTATTGTTTTGTGTCTGCTCTGTCTCAACATAATAAGGCTTCTCAGTTCCCTGACTCCCTAAAGTGTTTCCTTAAAATCACCCATACAAGTATGTATCTGTCCTATTGGAGCTCTGTATGAGGACATGTGGGGGGGGTTTAACTGTTTTCAGTTGTTACTGAAAAGATTATTGGGAGGAGGAAACAAGTCCCTAAAACTGAGCTCTCTAGTCCACAGAGATGGAAAGTAAGTAGTTAATTTCCAGTGGCTAAAAGTAACATAGTGGCACCAGTAGGTGTGTCCTTGTGCTTATAAACACAATATATATAGTGGCTGTTTTAGATGCCTTAATAAGACCTACCGTATATTGGACACTGTTGTATGTATGTGCCTGGTGCTTTATTTAACTCCTATGTATATCAGTCTTGCAATATTGATTTTATTATCTGTTTATACCAGAGGAGGAACTAGTTCGCCCAGATACACAAATTGTTCTAGGTCTTGCTGTTTTAAATGGTAGAATTGACATTGGATCCCAAAAGCCGTGTTCTTGGCTCCACGGCTGTGGTGTCCAAATCTGAGTTTCAGAAGCAAACGGGGGGGAGATACTTTTAAACATAGATTTGTAACATCCCTTTTTTCCCCATTATCTGTTAAGGCCGGTTGGGTGTGTGTGTGTGTGTGTGTGTGTGTGTGTGTGTGTGTGTGTTCAACACATCTAGTGTGTTAGGCAATCTCACTTTCAAGCTTCTGACTTTCAACTTTCCGATTCCCCTAACTCCCAGTTTTGAAGTTCTGGCCCACCCTGCATCCCCTAAATCTGACTGTGGGAGTTGTTATTCTAAATCTCTCCAGGTGATTCCACTGTGACAGATGCACATTTGGAATATCGCTGTATTACACTACGTGTTGTGCTGCTGGCTCTTTTTTGAATTGGAGTGTGAGACTTGAGGCCCATATCATTTTGAGTTTCAGCAGTTTATTGCTCATTCTCACATTTATTTTTCTCCTCTAGCTGCCATTTATCAAATTACTAAAACTATTTTCTTACAGAGAGAAGGTTTAGCTATTCTAAGACTTTAAAATCTCTGCATATTCACAAGTACATCTCATTCTGCTGAGAAGTTATATAACACACAGGCGTCTAGGTCCAGCTGGGCCATCTAGTTTAGTCCAGACAGCTGTGCAACAAAAATAGAATCGAATCTAGGATTGAGATAGAAATTAGGAATAGGGTAGAAAAGACCCTGGGGGAAAAAAAACTAGAGGTAAATCCTTGAAAGAAAGGATTCTTTTCAGAATTTTGAATTGTGACGGTATCTTTTGTGTTTTGGGAAGTAAGATGGTGAAATCATTCTAAACATGAGACACTTTCAAGAACAGAGTATGCATACAGGACACAGACGGTCAGAAAGAAACATCCAGAGCACTTGATGAATAGCTGACCTGACCAAAAAGAACCAAGTCAGTGATGAAATCATTAACTTCTCAGGAGCAAGAACCATATCTTTTGTGCTTTCCTTTCTTTATTCTCAAATCACTGTTGTGTTTAGTAATTGCTAGGGGGAATGGTTAAAAACTTTGGTTTTTGATGCAGATGACGAAATTATATTATCTTTGCATATGTCTACATTTCTCTTCCCTTCCACATTTGAAAATTTTTATAAAGAACAGCTGTTGACGGTGATGGGTAGTAAGGAGGGCACGTATTGCATGGTGCACTGGGTGTTATACACAACTAATGAATCATCGAGCCTTACATCGGAAACCGGGGATGTACTGTATGGTGACTAACATAATATAATAAAAAATCATTAAAAAAAAAAAAAAAACAGCTGTTGAATACCTGTGTGCAGTCCACGTCCAGTCTAGATCAGTAGGCAGGTGGAGGTCTAGGCTTTGACTGTCCTGTGTGTTTTCTCTCCCTTTGTGTTTCACGGTAAATGCCAAAGCAATTATATTCTTGAACTAAAATCCAATAAAGCTTGAAAGGAGGGGAAATCTAAAATAAACCTGGCTTAGACAGGAGGTATAGCTTCTGTATTTTAAAGTAGCCTTTAATGGGGGCACCTGGCTGGCTCAGTCGGTAGAGCATGCGACTCTTGGTCTTGGGGTCGTGAGTTTAAGCCTCTCATTGGATGTAGAGTTTACGTTAAAAATAAATAAATAAATAAATAAATAAATAAATAAATAAATAAATAAAGCCTTTGGTGGAATTCAAAACAGGCAAGATCTCTGCCTTCATGGAATTTATAGTGGGGAAGATAGGAAATAAGTTAAACACCAATAATCAAGATAATTACAGATTAAGAAAAATTGTAAAAAGCTAATAAGTTGGTAGATCTAAAAGGGCGTGCTATGGGGCATGGCTGTTTTGGCTAGTGAGAGTCAAGGCACATCCCTTTGAAGAGGTGATATTTGAACTGAGGCTTGAAACATGAGCTTGTGCTAGCTGTGTGAGAAGCTGGGGAGACAACGCTAGCCTGTGAACAAATGCAAAGACCTGGAAGGCCCGGAAGGGCATGAGTGTTGGAACAGAGAGAGGCAAGAGGAGAATGGAATGAGACGGAAGTTGAGAGATCCTCTGGGGCTTCCTGTATTAGGCTGTACCAGGAGTTTGGGGTCTTATTTTATTCAAAGTGACAAGGTATTAAAGGGCTTTCATCAGGGCAGTGATGTTTTGGGTTTTAAAGATCACTGCCGTTCTGTGGAGCAAGGAAGGAAGCAGAGAGGGGAGTTAGGCTCTTGCAGTGGCCAGCTCAAGATTGATGGTATCTTAGGCAAAAACAGTGGCAGTGGGGATGGAGCAAAGTGGATGGTGGGTTCCAGATATGTTTTGGAGGTGGAATCAGAAGTATTTACTAAATGGTTTGGCTGTGGAGACAGGAAGGAGTCAAGAGAGCCTTCAGGGTTCTAGCCTAAGCCTTAGTGGCTGACGGCGCCATTTGCTGGTTGGAGAAGACTGGAAGAACAGGTAGGGAGGGGTGGGTAACGAGCTCCATGTGGAACCTGTTACGTTTTTGAAACACTTGCAAGACATCCAAATGAAAAGTCAGGTAGGCAGTGGGTATTCAAATTGGACTGATAGAAGTGACTTCAATTGTGGGAGTCACTAGCAATACAGATGGTATGCGCGGAACTGGTCGAGATCATTTGTGATCCTAGAAGCCTTAAATCAAACCATAAAACACTTCTAGTGGCTCAGAATTGGGCAAAAGAGACAGAAGTTTTAGCCATGAAAGTGGAAGAGTGGATTATTCTTTTCAAGAAGGAGGGAATGGTCTCTGCCAAATGCTGCTGAGAACATGAGGATAAAGAAGTGACCACTAGGATTTGGCAACATGGAGGTGGCTGTTTGACAAGTAGTTTCTGTGGCAAATGGGGTTGGAAGCCAAATTGGAATGCACTAAGAATGGGATGAGGTGAGGTGAATGGACCCCACTTGTTGGGGAAGTTTCGCTGTGAAAAGAACGACAGCACAGCAGTGGCTGGAGAGTGAGGTGGGGTCAAAGACGTGCTTTTTAAATGATGGGGAATAGAAGAGCATTTTATTTTATTTTATTTTTTTAAAGATTTGTATTTATTTATTTGACAGAGAGAGACAGCCAGCGAGAGAGGGGACACAAGCAGGGGGAGAGGGAGAGGAAGAAGCAGGCTCCTAGTGGAGGAGCCTGATGTGGGGCTCGATCCCAGAACGTCAGGATCACGCCCTGAGCTGAAGGCAGACGCTTAACAACTGCACGACCCAGGTGCCCCTAGAAGAGCGTTTTTAAATAGACTAATCAGAATATCTAATAGGGAGGGAGAGACTAACGCAGAAGAGAGAGAATACTACCAAAGGAATTCTTAAGATGAGAAGCTCTTCAAAACACAAGAAGAGGATTTGCCTTTGGTGGGAGCAAAACAACTTTCTGAGTAGCAGGAGAGAAGGCAGAGAATATGGGCACAGTGCAAGGACGTGTTGAGGTGGGGGTAGAAGACAGAGCTTTACGTTCTGTGTTCTCAGTGAAGTCTTAGGCAAGGCCAGCAGTTAAGGGAGGAGGGGTGGGGATGGTTTGAGGTGAGAAGGACTTCTCACCTTGGACAGCAGAACTGTGAAGTAAGTCAATGGGAAACGAGGTAGGGATTGCTGCTTACAGGACTGTCTGTGAATTCAGACTCCCGGGTCTGAATTTGAAACCAGTCGATCCAGTTAGTTGAGTGGTTTTCTGCCAGTGACATCCACCTTTTACAAGGGAAGCCAAAAGCAGGCAGGGCAAGATTGGTTTGACCAGAATTGGAGTCGCGCCCCACCCCCACCCCAGTGTGACAGAAGAAAAGAGAAGATAGGGACCTGAAGGTGGTTGCAGGGGGCAAATAAAATGAGGAACCTTGGAGTGTCCGCTGGGTACCAGGAAAGCAAGAGAAGAGAATGGGGGTGGGGGCCATGAGGTTAACCATGAAGATCATTCTTGGTTAATAAAAAATGAGTTAATGAGTACAGAATCTCAGTGTGAGCTGATGAAAAATCCTGGAGTCGGGTAGTGGCTGCAGCCGCTTAGCAGTGTGAATGGACGGAAGGCCCCCTAGCCGCACACTTAAAGATGGTACATCGTGTATTTTACCGCAATAAAAATGAGTTGACTTCGAAACATTTGTAGCAGGTACAGATGTTATTTGTACACTGCCTTGGACTATTTGCAGAGTACTGTATTTTCTGTGGAAGAAAGTAACTTTAAAAATCAAATCTTAAATTCCTGAGGCTGAGAGCATCTCCACTTACCATGGTCCCAATCTTGTGTGTGCAGAAGTCACCTAGAAATTCTGGAGTGGGACCAACAAACCTTATATTTTTTCTTTCCCTGTTCACCGACTTGTTCTGACCCTTCAGCGTAGCATTTAAAACAAGCCAGGCGCTCGATAAACATTTGCTGACTAGTTCGACAACCCAGGTAGAGTAAAATGATAGGAACCAAAGGGGAGGTTTTTTCAGATAGGTTGAGACCTACAGTGCCTTATACATTCTCATCTCTGTGGGTGATGAGTAGATTACGGGCAAGGAGGGAGAAAATAAGTACTGGGGAAATCATTTTTTAAAGATTTTTATTCGTTTTGAGAGAGCATGCACATAGCGTGAGGGAGAGGGAAGGGGAGAGGGTCTCAAGCAGAGGAGCACAGAGCTGGAGCCTGAGTTGGGGCTCAATCTCATGACCCTGGGATCATGACCTGAGCCAAAACCAAGAGTCAGATGCTTAACCGACTGATCTACCCAGGCGCCCCATGGAAAATAATTTTTTAAAGACTCAAACCTGGGTGGCTCAGTCATTAAGCATCTGCCTTCGGCTCAGGTCATGATCCCAGCGTCCTGGGATCCAGCCCCGCATCGGGCTCCCTGCTCTGCTGGGAGGCTGCTTCTCCCTCTCCCACTGCCCCTGCTGGTGTTCCCTCTCTCGCTGTGTCTCTCTCTGTCCAATAAGTAAACAAAATCTTTAAAATAAAATAAAGATTCAGACAATACCAGGGCGCCTGGGTGGCTCAGTTGGTGAAGCGCCAGCTTTCGGCTCAGGTCATGATCTCAGGGTCCTGGGATTGAGCCCCACATCGGGCTCCCTGCTCAGCGGGGAGCCTGCTTCTCCCTCTCCCTCTGCCTGCTTCTCCCCCTGCTCGTTCTCTCTTTCTCTGTCAAATAAATAAAATCTTAAAAAAAAAAGATTCGAACAATACCAAGTGGAAGTGTGTAGTGCTCCCCTCAACCTCCGTCTGCATTCTTTCCTCTGAGTGATGTCATTCACCTTTTCATAAGGTCCTCTGTTCCCCAACGCACCTACAGAGTAACAGTGAAGTGAAATTAGAGAAAAGGAGAACAGGGTTAATGATAGGGTTCAAAATAGATGTCTGTGGTCTTCACCAAGAAGATAGCAAGGTCATTGTCAGGGGCAGAGACAAAAGGCTTTGAATCTAAGGAGAGAGGAGTAAATTTGTGGAATGTATCAGCTGTGGGGGGAAATGGACAAAAGAAATGGTGCTTGGTTGCCATGAGGCAACGTGAATTCAGTAACATACCAGATCTGTCTGCAAGGAGTGGTTCTCTCCGTGGTCCATAATGTTCTAGAGTAGAAGTGGAATTTACAGTAAGTGAGGGGTCTGGCAGAAAGGGAGGGGTTGTTAAATGAGTGTGGGGAAGTGGGAGAGCTGACAGAAAAGGAGTGGGATGTGGACTTTAAAGGAAGGCCTTACAATGGAAACCTTGTATGTGGTACCTTGCTTCGTGGAGGTGGGAGCCCAGCCTGTGGCTCTGTTGGGGATGGCTTGCAGTTCAGGAGAGCTCAGGGGGTGGTCCACATGTTGTATGGGAAAGTGGAAGAAAGAGGTCTTGGGGACAAGCAGCTGGGGGCTTTGTGCTTGCGCTCAGGAAAAGATCCTGAGACCTCACTGTACCAGATCTTAAACCCAGGTTCCCCTTCCTCTTAATCCTCATCGACTCTAATTTATCTGGTTGTGACTTAATGATAAATTTCTTTTTAATAAAGTTGTAAAGTTGAACATTTTCTGGTTTTGTGGGTTCTTTGGCTGTCTTGCAAACACATTAAACACTTGTATTACCTGAAATTTAAACCCCGAATGTGAGAATGTGAGGGAATGAGGTGTGCAACGTGTTGTCTTTTTAGAAAGGGCTTGTCTCAATTCAACCAAAATCCAGGATGCTTCCTTGTATCATCAGAAATTATGTTTTATGTCCTGAGCTGTAGTTGAAACATTTTCACAAGGAAGAAAATGGGGGGAAAGAGAAATAGTATTTGTTAAACCTTAACATTATTTCAGGCCCTAAGGGGTGTTTAATATTATTAAATTCTCATAATAACCCCGGAGGTAGTTTTTGTCTCTACTTTACAGATAATGAAACAGGTTTACCGAGGATAAATAACTTATCCAAGGTTGCTTTACTAAGGGTCGGAGGCGGGATCAGAATATATACTGTAGGTCCCTGCATCAGACGTTTTGCCATTGGTATTAAGCCTGTGTATAAATTTAATCTACAGATGATTGCCTGCTGAACATTTTATCTTAAAATTGGATGACCATTATTTCAATAGGAGGAGAAGGAAAAAGTAGTGTTTTAATGGATAAATAAAACTTGTGATTTAAAAAAACCCCCAAAACCAAGAGTCTCTTCTGGTGATAGTTATCTGGGTCAAAGCAATTATTCTCTTTCTGCAGATAATTCAGTTTTTATTTGCATAGTATGGTGAGTCAAACATGGGGACCATTTTAGCTCTATATTTGGTAGCAATCAGAGATTATGAATCATATCTTTCACTTGAAAAAAAGTCCTAATCAGAAAAGAGAACACTTAGGACCTTAATTAAAGATGATATGGTGCAGCTCAAGTTGTTCCCTTGCTTGGAATGTCAATGTAAGCACAGTAATTAGAAGTACAGATTTGGGGAAGAAAGTATTTAAGACGCGCAAAGTGTGGTTCACTTTAAGGAGACGTTCTTTTAAAGAGGCCATACTGTAGATCAGGACGTAGGCCGTATTTACTAAGTGTGGCCAGTAAGATAACGTGTCAGAAGTAAATTTTTTTTCTTTTTGGCTGTACGAGAAAGCACGAGAAAGCTGAGCCCTGAGAGGCAGCAGTAGTAAAAGATCATGAGGCGTTCTCACTGTAGATTTGAGCTCACCGGGGCTGGCCTGCAGCTCTTGAACCTCGTGGGGCTCACCCAGCGGTTGGAGGTAGCGCGTGAGTTCTCCATGCAAGGCTGCGAGTACTAACTAGAACTGTCCTCCTCGCCCAATGAGAACCAGCGTGTTAGCACTGCGTATTAGTGGGAAGCCTCAGCTGGGGAGATGAAGAATTTCAAAATCTTGTGGTAAGTGTCACGTCAGAGAGAATTTCAAAATTCGTTATGTGGACTGAAATATTGTGACCATAACTAAGGAGTAAGAAGATGGCTATTATATGTCTCAGAATCAACCATCCTTAAAAGTTGCTTGCAGTATATTTCAGATATGACTCTTGTAATTTTTTAAAAGATAAATCAGCTTTTGTGGTTAAATTTTTATTTTAGAATTATTTAGTGCTCCTAGGAAATTTTTTACAACGTTAGGGCCACTCCCATCAGTGTATTTTTAGCAATAAGTTTTAAAGCCCTAATCATTTCCCCTGAATTTAAAGAAAAAGTCAGACTTGTTGAACAAGTGTAGTTTCAGTGAAGTATAACTGATAGTTTTATGAATATAAAATAAATTAGGGTGGTTTATAGGGTTTTTGTTTTTCCCCCCAAAAATCATTTCTCAGGGCTCCTGGCTGGCTCAGTCAGTAGAGCATGTGACTTTTGATCTCAGGGTCGTGAGTTCAAGCCCACATTGGGCGTAGAAGTACTTAAAAATAAAATCTTCTAGGGGCGCCTGGGTGGCACAGCGGTTAAGCGTCTGCCTTCGGCTCAGGGCATGATCCCGGCGTTAAGGGATCGAGCCCCGCATCAGGCTCTTCCGCTATGAGCCTGCTTCTTCCTCTCCCACTCCCCCTGCTTGTGTTCCCTCTCTCGCTGGCTGTCTCTATCTCTGTCGAATAAATAAATAAAATCTTTAAAAAAAATAAATAAAAATAAAATCTTCTAAAAAAATTATTTTTCAGTAAACGGTAGAATTGGAGAAACCTGGATGCCATTTTGGGAGATTAAATTTTTTTAAAAGAGTTTTTATTTATTTTATCAGAGAGAGAGCATGAGCAGTGGGAGTGGCAGGCAGAGGGAGAAGCAGGCCTTCCCGCTGAGCAAGGAGCCGGATGCGGGTCTCGATCTCAGAACCCTGGGATCATGACCTGAGCCAAAGGCAGGTGCCTAACTGACTGAGCCACCTAGGTGTCCCTTGAGAAATTAAATTTAAAATCTTCGTGTTTGACAAACACATTTGTTACATACAAAGTTAGAATTCACATCAAAGAAAAGTTTTCTAGAGCAAGTTTTAGTTTTTTAAACTGGAAGTAACCTAAGAAGTAGAATACTAGATGATTTTTTTAATGTGAAGATATGTCTTAAAATTTAGAAGTAACTCTTTCCATGTAGAGACTGTTACCCACACACAAAAAAAATCAGATTTTTTTTTCTCCTGATTACTGAGAGTAAAAGTGATTTTTGTGTGGTTTTGATTTGGAAGTATTTCTTCTAGGACTTAAAATAAAAATGAATGCTGCTATATTTAGATTTGTTTTAACTCTGGCATTTCCTAGAAGTGCAAAGAAATATATTTAGAAATAGGTCACTTTTTTCTTCCTATTTGTATTCTGATTCTCCAGATCTGTGAGAATCTCAGGATTGGAGAAATCCATGGGAGCCCTTTTCTCTAGTAGTGATCACACTTATAAAATGAGTATTTACAACTCGATATGTTTGGAGTTGCTTCCCTCCAAGATGGCTTTTTTTATTTTCAAATTTTAAAACTGTTTTACTTATTCATCTGACTTTATGCGGCACATGATATTATTTTCTGTTACGGCATATATTGTTTAGATAAGACAATCTGAAAGTAGATGTCCAGAGAGAATAATACAAAGAGAAATAAAATTTAGGTAACCATGGTGTTGGAAAGAAAGGGGGTGGGGAGGACCTTTAAATCCTTAGATATGTAAAGTTGACATTATGCCATGTGAAACACCTAATGCGCCCCAAAGAAAATTTGCTTATGTTTTTGGTGGTATCTTCCGAGCACTAGTATATTACTGTATATGCTTTTTTCATTTGCACGGCCATATTCAAGTTTTACAGTTAAATTAGACATATATAATCAATTAAGAAATTACTGCACGTCCTGCAAAAGTCTGTTTACAGAGCTTCCCCACCAACCCTCACAGAAGGAATTGTGCAAGTGCTGCAGTCAAGATGAGAAAAAGATCTTTAGCTAATGTTACAAAGTTGTCTCGACAGGTTTCCAGAAACACACATGTTGTGTATGTAACACAACATGCACAATATAGAGAGTGTTCATGTAAGTGAATACTTCAGTTCTCTAAGTACCTGCATAATATAAATTTAGACAAGTTATTTTATAGAGCACATTTTCTTCATTACAGTTAAGTACTCCCAGCTAGAACTTCTACTATCATTAGATTTTTAAAATGACATAAAACCTGTTTGACACTAACCTTTTATTTTTGTCACATGTTACGTAATTTCCCAACTCATAATTCTCACTTAAAATATGTTCTGTGTTTCATATTGCCTAACTCTGAAAACATTACCTTGAGCTTGACTCTCAAGAATGTCTTCAGGTTTTAAGATGCTGTGAAAGTCACAAAGCAAGTATTTTCCTTTCAGAGCATGACATGGATTTGCTAGTGTGTGTGTGTGTGTGTGTGTGTGTGTGTAAAATACTTATATCCTTCTAAGATTAATTTAAAAGTATATATTCTAAATTTTTCTTATACTGCTTTCCAGAATGTTTCTTTTCCAAATGGAATGTCAAAAATGAATCTTTTGAAAAAATATTACTGTATCTCCTCTGAAAGAAAAAAAGCGCTGCACTGATATTTCATCATCAAATATTTGTTAAATGCTCATTTTATAGAGGGCACTTAGAGGTTACAGGAACACATTATCTAGCTAGGTGAATCGTAGGTGCACCCAGAAAAAGACACAACAGTATATGGTAAGTGCCAAGTGAGTGGTACAAGTGAGAGCAAAGGAGAGCCTTTGAAGTGTGTGAGAGCATCCATGCATTCATTCATTCAGCAATTACTGAGCACGTAATTTGGGCCAGGTGCCATTCTGGGCTCCCAGATCCCTCAGTGAACAAAAGACCAAGGCCCTGCTCTCATGGGAAGACAGACAATAAGCCCAGGTAAACACTGTAGTAAGTTATAGGAGAGAAAATAAAGCTAGATAAGGAAAATATAGAGTGCTGGGGAATGGGAAGGTGGTCATGGATCATCTGAGCAGAGGCTTGAAGTAAGGGGCAAGTCTGGGGATAGCCGAAAGAACGGCGTTCCAGGCAGAGAGCAGCCAGTGCAAAGGGCCTGAGACATGAGCATCCCTGGTGAGGTCAGGGCATGGCAAGTCAGCAAGGGATAGAATCAGGGAGGGCAGAGGGGTTGGGGGCAGAAAGAGCAGTTGTATAGGGCATTGCAGGCATTCATGGTTGAGCGTAGAAAAGGACTTGTTTTTACAGTGAAGAAAGTGGGGATTCATTGGAGGGCTTTGGCTTATGTTATATTTTGTTGTTTTTTTTTTTAAGATTTATTTATTTTAGAGAAAGAGCACAAATGAGCACGGGTTGGTGCAGAGGGAGAGGGGGAGAGAGAAACCTTAGTAGACTCCGTGCTGAGCTCAGAGCCTGATGTGGAGCCCCATCCCATGATCCTGAGATCATGACCTGAGCCAAAACCAAGAGTCAGACACTTAGTGGTCTGTGCTACCCAGGGGCCCCTTGGCTTATGTTTTAAAGGGATTACTCAGGAGGTTGGGATGAGAATAGATTGTAGGGGGTAAAAGAATGGAAGCAGAGAGACCAGGTGGGATATGATGATGGCTGGGATTGGGGAGATGGCAGTGGAGTTGGCACATGGTTGGACTTTGGATCTACTTCGGAGGTGTAGCCAAGGGGCTTTCTTGATGTATGTGGAGCATAAGGGAATGAGCAGTCAAGGGTTACATACAGGAAATGGAACTTGAACTGGAGCCTGGAGGAATTTGTGGACGATGAAAAGATGGCATAAGCGGAGGAATTTAGGTGGGAAAGAACTGAATTAGGTGAGGAGTGTAAGAAAGGGGCAAGACAGTGAGGAAAGTTCTCTGATGGAGTGAGAAGTTTGTAAAAGAGAAAGGAAAGGGGGGGTGGGGAAAGGAAGCCTGGGAAGGGACTTTGGGATCAGTTTGTGAAATGCACTAAATGCAAAGTCACAGTATGAAGTTTTCTCTTACGTGTTAAAAAAAAATCAAAAGTTTTCAAACAAGGCAGTGACGCGACTTAAAGGAGCATTGTAGCTAATAATAGCTTTGGAACCAGACAGATCGGGGTTCCACCCCTTGCTGTTTTCCTTTGTGTGCTGTCTTTGAGTAAATTACATAACCTCCCTGAGGGAATGTGCCCAGTTTCTCCCTCTGGATTCCAAGAAAGTTTGTATAGATCCAGTGAGATCATGCATATAAAGATTTACACAGTGCCTGACCCATGTGGGTCTCAGCTATCACTGCTGTTTAAAATTATCATTGCTATAAAAAGTAACATTAAAGCAGTGTTTCATTACATATGTCTGCTACCAGTGAATGAATGGTTCCTTTAGGAAATGAAATGGACTTTTTGTCTAACGTGAATTATTCCTGTCAGCCAGTATTTCCTTCCAAGACTGGGCATTACCCCTTGAAATTCCTATTAAGTTGTCCAGTAGTGTGCTTTTATCAGAACAGCAGGGGATGTAATGCAGAGTTTCCCCCCAAACATCTAGAGATCAAATCCAACAGGTTCCCATCTTGATATTCCCAGTTTAGTACAGAAAAGCCTCTGAGAAATTTAGCAGCAGAAACCTGATGTCACTTTAAAACCCAGCTGCCAAAAATTAAGGTCCTGCTGAACGCTATTCTGCAGAACACAGATTTAGAAAATGCTGGGAAAGTGAAAAAAAGCATATGGGCTTTGATTTCATTTACATATAAAAATATACCTTAAATATAAAAATGTAAGACTGAAAAAGCATGCTCCATGGTATTAGCTCAGGACGCCATAACAAAATACCATAGGTTTATGGGTGGCTTAAACAACCGAAATTTATTTTCTCACAGGCTGGGTAGTCCAAGATCTGGGTCCCAGCCAATTTGGTGGCTGGGCAGGGCCCCCTTCCTTGTTTGCAGACAGCTGTTTTCTCCCTGTGTCCTCACGTGAGCTCTAATGTCTCTTATTCTCATAAAAGCACCAGCCTTGGGGCACCTGGGTAGCTCGGTCAGTTAAGCATCCCATTCTTGATTTAGGCTCAGGCGATGATCTCAGGGTCCTGGGACGAGCCCCGAATTGGGCTCCGCATTGGGCAAGCAAGTCTGCTTAAGATTCTCTCTCTTTCTCCCTCTGCCCCACCCCCGTGACCTCCTCTCCCTCCCTCTCTTTAAAAAAAAAAAAAAAAGCACCAGCCTTATCCTATTAGGGCCCTACCATTATGACCTCGGTTAACCCCAGTTACCTCCTAAAGACCCAGTCCCCAAATACAGTCATATTGGGGTTAGGGTTTCGAACATGAGTTTTGGAAGGGACACAGTTCAGTCCATAGCAGTCACCTCTAGGCAGTGGAGTCATAAGTTATCTTCTTTTTCCTCTTTATACACTTCTGTACTTTCCAAACTTTCTGTGGTCGTAGGGGTTGAGTGAAACTAGATTCTATTTCTAGCTTCCGTTTATATGAGGTACTTAGGGGAGTCAGATTCATAGAGACAGAAAGTACAGTGGTGGTTGCCAGGCGCTGGGAGGAGAGCGGAACGGAGAATTCGTGTTGAATGTGTACGGAGTTTCAGGTTTTCCAGATGAAGACTTCTGGAGATGGATGGTGGAGGCAGTTGCACAGCAACGTGAATGTACTTAATACCGCTGAACTGTACACAAAAATAGTTAAGATGGGGGCGCCTGGGCGGCTCAGTTGGTTCAGTGTCTGCCTTCAGTTCAGGTCATGATCTCAGGGTCCTGGGATTGAGCCCTGTGTCGAGCTCCCTGCTCAGCGGGGGTCTGCTTCTCCCTCTGCCTCTGCCCCTCCCTCCTCCCTCCTCCCTCCTCATGCTCACTCCGTCTCTCTCTCAAATAAATAAAATCTTAAAAAAATAGTTAAGATGGTAGATTTTATGTTATGTGTACTTTACACACACACACACACACACACACACACACACACAGATATTCCCAAGACACCCCCCCCCATCAGAAAAAAACCAAAAAACTTCTTAAAAAAGATATACAGCTTTTGGAGTTAAACAGATGATTAAGTACTAGTTCTGTGTTGGTCTAGTGGTTCTCAAACCGGAGTGAACATGAGAATTACACAGACGGCTTGGTGAACACCCCCCGAGTTTCCGATCCAATAAGTCTGGATGGGCGTGAGAATTTGCGTTTTAAACAAGCCCCCAGGTGGTTGAGAACCACTGGCTAAGAGCAAGTCTTCGTGCCCCATTTATAAAAATGGGGATGAGTCAGATGTGAGGCTTCTGTGAGAACTGATCCGGAAGCTCTCAGCATCGGCTTTAGTTTCTTTTTAACAAATCGTTTGCTTGCTTTTATTTTCAAATAATTTATATTTGGATTTTCCCCCCATGGAATAGTTATGGTCATTTTACATAAACAGAAAGAAATAACTTATTTTTATTTTACTTTATTTTTTTTAGTTAGCTCTACGTGGCGCTTGAACTCACCCCCACCCCCTCCCCCCACCCCAGATCGAGTCACGTGCTCTACCCGCCGAGCCAGAAATCACTTACTTTTAGAAACATATATTAAAGTATTTAAATATGTGACAGGCGTGTAACATTAATTTTGTTTCTTAGATTAGGATTAGTTCAATGGCTAGACTACGGTTATCTAATGATCAACTTTTTTTCTTATTTCAAACTAAAATCTGTACATGTACGTATGGCGGGCAGGGTTATATTCTGGTGAAAATTAGGGTTATGGCCACTCCCCTCCTTCCATTCCCTTCTGTTAAAAAAAAAAAAAAACACCAACAAAACTTCTGGGAAACCCTATGTAAATAATTAGGGTAAATATTCATACCACTTTAGCTGTTCTTAATTCTCAAAGATTTCCACTTTGTGGCTATCCATAAGAGCTAACAAGGGGAAGTGACCCCCTAAGCCAGTGTTGTACCTGTACCAAATTCTGTGAACATCTCTAGGGCTGGACTGTCCAACCTGGTGGCTGCTAGCCATATATGGCCATCAGCACTTGAAGTGTGACTAGCATCAGTTGTGATATGCTCTAAGTGTAAAGTCCACGTCAGATTTTAAAGACTTTGTATGAAAAAAAGGATGTAAACTACTCATTAGTTTTATACTAATTACATGTTGGAATGATTAAATAAATATTAAATTAAAATTTTAATATATTTATATTAATATTTTTCATTTAGTCCAAAATATTGTTTGGATATTCTGGACTAAATAAAATATATTAAAGTTAATTACACTTAAAAAGTTTTGGCTACTATGGGGCGCCTGGGTAGCGCAGTCGTTAAAGCGTCTGCCTTCGGCTCAGGGCGTGATCCCGGCGTACCGGGATCGAGTCCCACATCGGGCTCCTCTGCTATGAGCCTGCTTCTTCCTCTCCCACTCCCCCTGCTGTGTTCCCTCTCTCGCTGGCTGTCTCTCTGTCACATAAATAAATAAAAAATCTTAAAAAAAAAAAAAAAAAAGTTTTGGCTACTAGAAAATTTTAAATCAGATATGTGGTTCTCACTGACTCATTTCTGTCGGACAGCTGAGCTACTCCAGACCTTTCGGGAGTTAAGAAGTGTTGGGGGTGGAGTTGGGGGAGAAAGGAGGGCTCTGTGGTAAAGTTAACATGTGAAACACTGGGTTTTAAAAAGCAAGAGGTCTGATATGCATTGTGAATTACCAAGAAATATATATAATATGTAGCATTTCCCAAAGTAGTTTCCTCATGGAACCCTGCCATCCTTTTTTGTTTAAAGCACTCCTTTACCTGCAGTCCTACACGGAAAAGATTATAAAATGCTACTCTCAGCCCGTGTTCCCAAAGCTCCTTTCTACAGGCCAGGGCCAATATATTTCTCCCTACTCATGCATACCTTTTTCTAGTGATCGGTTTAGAATAATATGCTTCATTTTTCTCAGCAAATATACCATATAACTAGTTGATTTAAAATTGTAGAATTTTAATTGATGGAATAGTGAGGTTTTTTGCTGTGGGAGAAAATGTTTTAAGATTCTCAATTGCTGTCTTTTGGCATGGGAAACGTTTCTAGAAATCGAACCTTCCAAAAATCATGATGTTTCTACCCACAGAGATGAGAAGCAGCACAAGCTTGGGAATTAGAGATTTGAGTTCAAACCTCTGTCTTGCTACTTACAAACTCTGTAATGTTGGACAAGCATCTCACATTCTCTGTAAAAATTGGGATAGTAGTGCATTCCTGCCAGGATTGTGTTAGAAGGGTTAGAACTGCGTGAAGTGCCTGGCAGAGGGAAGGCACTTAGTAAATGTTAGCTATGACAATTTTTAAAAAGATTTTATTTACTTGAGAGAGTGAGCAAGCAAGAGAGAGCACGAGTGGGGGAGGAGCAGAGGAAGAAGCAGACTCCCCGCTGAGCTGGGAGCCCGACATGGGGCTCAATTCCAGGACTCTGGGATCATGACTTGAGCCAAAGGCAGACGCTTGACTGACTGAGCCCCCCAGGTGCCCCTGCTTTACCAATTTTTATTACCTCATGTGCCTTGGTATATCGATTAATAGTAAAAGGGGGTTAATATTACTATAAATATCCATACTAGGATATGTTTATTTTCATGCATACTGTTAATGCTTTCTATGGTTTGGAAAGTTATTTCAGGTGTAGGTCTTGCCTTTCTAGTAAGATTATCAGCTACCTCAGAGCTGGGACATATTATTATATTTGTTTAGCCCTCCAGGACAAGGCTTACCTAATAAATAAATAATCATTTAATCCAGTCCTCATTATCATTAATAAGATAAATTATAATGGTACTGCTTAATATATTATGCTATATTAATGTGCTTTCTTAAAGAAAAATTATATGCATGTTAAGAGAATCATTAACAGAAGTTGCATAAGCTATCATTAGAAGTTTAAAAAAAAGTTAAATAATGACAAACCTTCATAGAGAAATGATTTTACTCAGTGAGGCAAAATCTAAGGACTTAAATATTTAGAGAGGGAAATAGGGTGTTCTTTAGGCAAGATTATGAAGACATAACGAAGCAAGAAAAAATTATTCTAATTTGTCCAAAAGAATGATACTGAATAATGGCAAGAATGGAACTATGGTTCTGTCCTATCTTTTTTTATTGAAGTATAACTGACACTGTTGCATTGGTCTCAGGTGTACAACATAGTGATTCAACAACTCTATTCATTATACTAAGTTCATCACAAGTGTAGCTACCATTCATCACCAGCCAGCACTATTACAGTACCACTGACTATATTCCCAATGCTGTACCTTTTACTCCTGTGACTTATTTCATAATCTGGAAGCCTGTATCCCCCACTTCCCTTCACCCATCTTGCCCATCCTCCCCACTCACGCCCCTTTAGCACCCACCAGTTTGTTCTCTGTATTTATGGGTCTGTTGCTGGCTTTTTGTTTATTCGTTTGCTTTTTTAGAGTCCACATATAAGTGAAATCATATGGTATTTTTCTTTGTCTGACTTCATTTAGCATACTACCTTCTAGGTTCATCCGTGTTGTTGTCACAAATGGCAGGAGCTCAGTAATATTCCATCATGTATGCATGTGTGTGTGTGTTTATATATCACATCATCATTCATCTATCAGTGAGCATTTTTTTTTTAAGATTTTATTTATTCATTTGACAGAGAGAGAGAGAGAGAGAGAGAGACAGCCAGCGAGAGAGGGAACACAAGCAGGGGGAGTGGGAGAGGAAGAAGCAGGCTCCCAGCGGAGGAGCCTGATGTGGGGCTCGATCCCAGGACCCTGGAATCACGCCCTGAGCCAAAGGCAGACGCTTAACAACTGAGCCACCCAGGCGCCCCTATCAGTGAGCATTTAGATTGCTTCCATATCTTGGTTATTGCAGATAATGCTGCAATAAAGATAGGTGTGTTTTCATTTTCTTTGGGTAAATACCCAGTAGCGGAATTACTGGATTGTGTGGTATTTCTATTTCTTTTTTTTTTTTTTTGAGGAACCTCTGTACTGTTTTCTGTAGTGGTTGTACCCGTTCACATTCCCACAAACATTTCCTGAGAGTTCCCTTTTCCCCACCTTGCCAGCACTTGTTATTTCTTGCCTGTTTTATACTAGCCGTCAGCTCTTGGGCAGTGATCTCTCATGGTGGTTCTGATTTGTGTTTACCTGGTGACCAGTGATGTTGAGCATCTCTCCATGTGTCTGTTGGCAAGCTGTATGTCTTCTTTGGAAAAATGTCTATTTGGATGGGTCTGTCCTATTTTAAATGACCCAGAAGTGATATAAGATAGGGTCAAACTAAATGAAAAGTTTTTATCTCTTTCCTAAGAAAAGGGTTGTGTTGTAGGCAGATGTCTCAGAAGATGGAACTGGGTTCTAAATCATTAGATGGTTTCTCCTAACATCATTCAGTTCTGGCACATGTGACTGCCACCTTGAGAATGATGTGGTTTTAAGTAAATAATAATGATAATGATAATTATTTTATTAAAGAATTATTACTTATTATTATTAACCACAATGAGTTGTCCTTAAAAATAAATTTAGTCTTTTATTCTTAGACCACTGGAGGCTATCTATAAGTTACTTAACTCCCTTGTTTAAGGGTCAGTAATCTCTAGCTGGATAGCCCAGAAGTGAGCGTAGAAAAAGATGTTAATTCAGATGTCATTCAATTCCAAGCACTCATATAAACACTAGAAAAGTACATGATTTATTTGTGTACCTGTCTTCCACTTTGGATGTTTGGGAGAATGAAGATGTGAATTTTGACTAAGCTTTCCAGAAGATTGTTACATATTTATCGGATGAAATTTGCCTTTGTGTCTCACTCTGGTCCAAAGTTGAGAATTTTGATGAGCTTTTCCACTGCAGTCTTGGGCTTTTTAAGTTATAAAATGTATTCTGTTGCTCTCCACTGGGCATACAAAAAATTAGCTTTACTTGATCTTTCTTACCCAGGGAATTTTTTGATAACTTTGGTGATACTGAGGAGTGTCCTTCTGCACTGTTGAATTGACAGCTTGCTGCTACCATCCTGTGTATGTGGCAGCACCTTCAACATCTTTGCATTGCAAAAGTTTTATCAGTGTTTAGAAATGACCAGTCTGTGCTTAGCAAGTATAAACATAGCTTGTGGATTATATTCAGATATTTAGAATCCCCTTGTTTGTTACTGCATTGAGTTTATTTTCTTCTCATGTTGAACAACTGCCCTGGGCCCCAGCAGTGTGCAAGGGCTCTATGGACTGACCCCTAACAGACTGTGGATAGAACTGTGGGGAGGGGGGCGCCTGGGTGGCGCAGTCGTTAAGCGTCTGCCTTCGGCTCAGGGCGTGATCCCGGCGTTCTGGGATCGAGCCCCGCATTGGGCTCCTCCGCTGGGAGCCTGCTTCTTCCTCTCCCACTCCCCCTGCTGTGTTCCCTCTCTCGCTGGCTGTCTCTATCTCTGTCAAATAAATAAATAAAATCTTTAAAAAAAAAAAAAAAAAGAACTGTGGGGAGGGTAGACCATGAACTTGGATATGAAAAAAATTGCATGTTATTTTCTCTAGACTGCAGTTGAAATTTATCATTTCCTAAATCTATGAATGAAGGCCACAAACCATAGTGGTATTAACAGTGCCTGGGAATTTGTCACTAGTGGAAATATTTTTTTATCCCCTTATGTTTGCAGATATCTAGAAAGATACTGTCTTCTAAATGACAGTAGTTACTAGACTCACCACTAAATCTTATATACTAACGCATTGACAAAGAATCACATATACAACTATATCACAATTTTAAAATATTTTTTATAAATGGATTTTTTTAAATAAATCATTTTTTAAAATCCTACATATATTATGCACCTGGAAATACTACTCCACAAAGAGACCCATAGGCTTCACCAGACAGCCAAGAGGCACACAAAGGGTCAAGAACCTTCCTCCTTCCTTTGCAAGATTTCTTCGTGCAGCCACATCTGGTACCTGGCAGTAGTTGTGGGGTAAACTGCCTCAACTTCTCTCATCCCATTGCTACCTGGGGTTCGTTTTAACTGATGAGCCCTGGGTCCTTCATCTCACTTCAGTGAGTGTCTGTCCTAAAACTGCCAGCTTGGAGAATACTTTTCCGGAAATAGAAAGGTTTTTTGATCATGGACCTACAACTAGTTATGGTCTTTTTTTTTTTTTTTTTTTTTGGTAAGAATATTAATAAATGCTTTATTTTTTATTGTTTTTATTTAAAATTCTTTTTCATAATAAAGTTTCCATTTTAGCCATTTCAACTACAGTTCTGTGGCATGAAGTACATTCACCATGTTGTGCAACCATCACCACCATCCCTCCCCAGAACTTTCTCATCTTCTCCAGCTAAAACACTGTTCCTTATGGTCTTTTGATAGAAATAAGTATAAATTCTCTTCACATGGCATTTCTTAGGCTTTATCAAAGATTTTACACCAGATAGAAGTTTATATCTCTTAAATGGAATATAGAAAGAGGAGATTAATTCAGCTTCTTTAAAATTCTTTTAGAAACTGAAATCTTGTTTGCAGTAATATGCTCCATGTATTTGTTCGTATTCTTTCTTATGTCATTTTAAAAAAAATATTTCTTCATTTTGGGGGTTTTTATTATTTTTTAAAATTAGGCTCCATACCCAACATAGGACTTAAACTCGGGATCCTGAGATCAAGAGTCCCGTGCTCTACCGGCTGAGCCAGCCAGGCGCCCCTCAAATCATTTTTATGCTTAAAAAATGTTTCTCTCGTTTTCCTCTCCTTAAATAATTGCTTTTGTGTGCACGTCTTCCTTGTGAGTCCACTTTTACAAGAGGGGACCCTGGACATCTCTTGCTTGGTATCATCATTGACTTCGTAAAATGGAATTTTGTTTGTTAATGTTGTTAGTTGTTTTTATAGGGCTTGTTTTTCTTGGAACATACCATAAACCCAAAATATTTTGAATGTTACTCATTGAGAGAGAGAGAGAGCAATGAGAGTCAAGAGTTTGCATAATAACTTTAACCAGATTGCTAATAAATATTTTTTGCTTATAACTACTGCCATTTCAAAGTATCTTTTAAAAGCAGTTCCATACATAGGGACAATAATATATACAAACTACACTGACAGCAATAGTGTCCTGTTATATTTGAGGAAATAGAGAAAGATTCATTAGTTTTTATTTTAGTAGCGTAATTATTACCATGCTGTATTATAGTGAATTCTTGACTGTGGGATGGGAAGGCAAACAGCAGTCCCTTTTACTATTTGTTGTGACTGGTACTGTATAGTAATACCCATTGTTTTTCAAAAGTAGAAAATGTCACATTGATAGGGTTTTTGCTTTTACTTCATTTAAAATGTTCTCTGGAAGAAAACCCCTTTCCCGAGGAAGAACACAAATGACTTAGATACATTTCCATTTCATTTAATAAAAGATACCGTATTTTTCTGAATAAAACTAAAGTCAGGAAAAAATGTCAGCGCAGTTTCTGTTTACCATTCAGGTATTTTGTTTTTATGGAGAGGATGCAAGTATGACTTGCTTTTGGTGCTTCTAGTTTTTAATTCCTATTCCTAAAAGTTTTGCTAATGTGTTTTTGGCTGATCCATGTTCATCTTTACGGGTGGTTAGTTTCAACATTGGCGTTGCTTCCTCTTACTAAGTCAGCTGGTCGTGGAAGCTGAGTCCCTAAATGACCTTTTTTAGTGGAAGAAAGTAATAAATGTGGCAATCGATGATTAAAACAGAAACTCACCTTTTATTTGGAAGTAAAATACAGGAATTCTTTAACTGAAACAGTAGTGTATCCGAAGAGAACTGACTCATCTTTTTAATACATACTATTCTATGTACTGAAGTACTGTGATTTATCACAAAGATAGTTTCAATTTCATTTTACTTAATATTTAATAGCAATCAGGATAGCAGCATTTCTTTGTATCATTTCTCAATCATTTCATGTATATTGTTTTCCATAGTCATTAAAATGCTCAGTCACTCTTAAAACACAGTAAATTATAAAAATGTTTTTGGCAAGGCATCTGTTTTTTTCCTGTATTATAGAGTTGTTTTTCTTTCCTGTAAAGTCCAGTGTTGGTGCCCTCAAAAAGCCAAACGTGGCCGTGCCAGAGACTCTTCGACTTAGACTCTTACTTCTGAGTCTTTTAATGAACGCAACTGTAATTAATGTAATAAATCACTGTCCTAAAGATTTGGGGACTCCAAGGGATTATTTTATATTTATGTTTAGTACATAAATCCCTGTTCGAGAGAGGTTTATTTAATCCTGAATGGATTATTATGGGAGGATACACAGTCTTTTGCCCTATGAATCTTAAAAAATGACACTTTCTTATGCCTGGGGATGGAGTCATCTGATCTGGAGCAGAGATGGGGAGTCAGTTGACTTCTCATGGCTTTTTTACACAGCAGGAATGCCTGGCTAGATACATAAGGGCCCAGCATAAGCCAGCAGATCCTGGGTGATGGACGCCCAGCCCTGCATCCCAAATCCTGTGCTTTATGATGTGAAAAAGTGCTCGTGTGTAGCCTAGCTGCATATTTTTGGAAACTAAATAATCAGGAACTGACATCACCCCTAGAAAATTTAGACCAAAATCTTAATAAAGTAATTCAATAGAGTAAAAACATTTACTAGGCACGTTTACATCAGGCGTTGCACTAAACTCTAGTAATACAAAGATGGAATGAAACTGCCTCAGCTTTCGTGGAACTTGTAAGCTAACGAGGGGATCAGAAAAACAAAGTTTTGTCACACACCTGTCAGATGCTAGTAACACATCAGACGTGCTCTGGGGATACAAATGAGTGAACAATTAAATTTTGCTTGGGATTTAAAAAAAAAATAGAGGCAGTGCAGTTTTACTCAAAGCCTTAAAAAATAAGCAGGCATCGTCAGTTAACTACTTGGAGGTGGGTGGGAGGGTCTTTTCAAAAGATAGGTGCAAAGCCAAAGAATTTAAGAAGTGATGTAGTAAGTTCCAGAATGGTCAAAATGGCAAAGAGCCAAGGGGTGGGTTAGAGGTTCAGAATGAAGCTAGATCCTATTATAATGAGCCAGTATTTCCAGTTCACTGATGTCAAAAAAACATGCAGTGTAAGTCGCTCAGCTTTGGGATGGTTGACTTACTTATATTTACATTCAAATACATTGCTCTTCCTCAGTATTCTCAAAGCACTCTAGACTCTTTTTGCTTAAATTTGGGCCGTTCTTTAGATGAGAGCAAAAGATCAGCATAATGAAGATAATCAGAGCAATGACTGATCACTATCAAAAGACATGGTTATGGCTTTTAGAATTCTTGCTAGAGCCGCCCGAAGACCGCCCAAAGGTTGTCAGGGAAGAATTCACAGAGGTAGACTCAAGCTAAATTTTGAATAATGGATGGGATTTGAATAGATATGGAAGAGGAAGAAGAGCATTTCAGGTAAGAAGATTGTCTGCTGGGGGCAGGAGAGTGGCAGTTGGGCTAGAATAGAGTGTAGGGAAATAGCGGGAAATGACTTTAGCCCCATTGTGCATTCTAGGCTTAAACAGAACTATTTTCCACTTTAGATTGTTCTTGCATAGGAATAACCTAGTCTCCAAAATAAGCATACTTTCTTGGAAAACTGAAGTAGGTTTCAGGGAAAAGGGAACGAGCACACTTTCCCTGGTGTGCCTGATCCTATTGGAGGTTTTGCCATCTTGTGGCCTACATATTGGAAAGGGTAATAGATTTAGAAAAATGTTCACTGACAACAACGAGATATCACCTCATACCTGTTAGAATGGCGATTATAAAAAGACAAGGGGCGCCTGGCTGGCTCAGTCAGTAGAGCATGTGACTCTTAATATCGGGGTTGTGATTTCGGGCCCCATGTTGGGTGTAGAGATTACTGAAAAGAAAAATCTTTAAAAAAAAAAAAAAAGAGTTGGCATGGATGTGGACAAAGGGAATCCTGGTGCACTTCGGTGGAAACGTAAATTGGTGCAGCCAATATGGACAACAGTATGGAGGATGCTCAAAAAATTAAAAATAGAGCCACTATATGACCCAGCAATCCCAATTCTAGAAATATATCTGAAGGAAATGAAATCACTTCTCTCTCTCTCTCTCTCTCTCTCTCTCTTTTTAAGATTTTATTTATTTATTTGACAGAGAGAGTAAGAGAGCACAAGCACGGGGAGTAGTAGAGGGAGAGGGAGAAGCAGGCTCCCCGCTGGGTGGGAGCCCAATGCGGAGCTTGATCTTAGGACCCTGGGATCATGACCTGAGCCGAAGGCAGACACATAACCATCTGAGCCACCCAGGCGCCCCTGAAATCACTGTCTCAAAGAGATATCTGCATCCCCCCTGTTCATTGCAGCATTATTCACAATAGCCAAGATATAGAAACAACCCAAGTGTCTGTCAATGGATAAATGGATAAAAAAATTGTTTTACACACACACACACACACACACACACACACACATACATGCAATAGAATATTATTCAACCATAAGAAAGAAAGACACCCGGATGAACATTGAGGGCATAAGCATAAGCCAAGTGAAATAAGTCAGACAAAGATCAGCAAGTACTGTGGTCTCACTTATAGGCAGAATCTAAGAGTCAGACTTGGGGAAACATAGTCAGCTGGTGGTTGCCAGAGGCTGGGGGCTGGGAAATGGGGAGAGGTTGGTCAATGGGTACAGACTTTCAGTTATAAGATGAATAAGTTCTGGGGACCTAATGCATAACATGGTGACCGTAGTGTATTATATACTTGAAATTTGTTAAGACAGTAGATTTTGAGTATTCTCACCACATAAAAAAAAATTGGTAACTATGTGAGGTGATGGAAATGTTAACTAACCTTATTGTGATAATCATTTCACAATATACACGTATATCAAATCATCACACCACACATTAAACTTACACTTATATCTCAGTGAAGCTGGGGGTAAGAAAGAAAAAATTTTTTAAGATTTTATTTATTTATTTATTTATTTATTTATTTATTTATTTGACAGAGAGAGACAGTGAGAGAGGGAACACCAGCAGGGGGAGTGGGAGAGAGAGAAGCAGGCTTCCCGCCGAGCAGGGAGCCCGATGCGGGGCTCAGTCCCAGGACCCTGGGATCATGACCTGAGCCGAAGGCAGATGCTTAACGGATGAGCCACCCAAGTGCCCCAACATCTGAAAAATCTTGATAGAATATATATATATTCTAGAACATATATCCCATTAGGAATTATGAAATTTCAGTGTTGACTGTCTCTGGGAAATTGTAAATTTGTCAGGATTAATCTAGAATTTTGTGAGTTTTTGCAAGGTCTTTGGGAACACAATCCTTGCATAAAATGCAGCTGTGCTGTATTTAAAACCTGGATATTTATTCACTATTTCTTATACTTATGTGCTATTTGCTGGGGATATGCAAATGAATCTGACAAGATCCCTGCTTCTGAGGGTAGCACAGTAATACTCTTATACTGTTAATTTCTAGATGACGGTCTATTAGTAACATTTAAATTTGAAGTCCGTCTAGTCCGTTAGTCCACTATAACTGAGCCATAACATAATACTCACAGACTTTCCCACCCCGAGCTATGCAGTGTGCATTAAGAGCAGCCTGCATTGCTGCGGGGTTTCATTACTCTCAGAGTTAGGTGCCTCTTGAACCACCCGGGCTCTGAATCTAAATTCAGCAAATACTTTTGGGACCCCGCCAACACTCTCTTTTGACGTCCTCCTTTGTTTAGACCTGGGACCCCCAAGCCAGCCACACAATTGGCAACTCAGATTGAAGGAAGATGTAGAAGAGAGGTCTGGAAAGGTTTTCCCCAGGACCATCTTTGCATCAGTCAGACAATGTGTGCACACGTCTTCTGTCTATTGATTCCTAGTGGATCTTAAGATCTTGAGAGGTTTTTTGTTGTTCTTTGTTTTTTTGTGTTTTTTTTTTATATTTTTTAAAGATTTTATTTATTTGAGAGAGAGAATGAAAGAGAGAACATGAGAGGGGGGAGGGTCAGAGGGAGAAGCAGACCCCCTGCTGAGCGGGGAGCCCAATGTGGGACTTGATCCTGGGACTCCAAGATCATGACCTGAGCCAAAGGTAGACACTTAACCAACTGAGCCACCCAGGCGCCCCGATTTTGAAAAGTTTTTAGCAAATATGTTTAGCACAATTTTTATGAGCCCTGAAGTTTTTCAGTGTGTTTATTTCTGGACGATTTTAGAATCTGTTCACCCGATTTTAGAATCAGACCACCCGAGATTATTTTCTCAGACCCCAGTTTGAGAAACACTCATTTGTATGGTTAATGATTCTATAGTCAGTAAACGTAAGGTTATCGTCACTGTGTTGGAATTTATCTTAAAGAAGTTTGATATTTTTTTTAAGCTTTTTTTATGTATTTGAGAGAGAGAGAGGCAGATAGTGACAGAGATAGTGAAAGAGAGAGCAGGAGTGGGGAGGAGAGGGATAAGCAGCACCCCCTCTGCCCCGAGCAGGGAGCCCGATGCGGACTTGGTCCTGGGACTCCAGGATCATGACCTGAGCCGAAGGCAGACGCTTAACTGACTGAGCCCCCCAGGATCTACGGATCCTCGGGTTTTCATTTTCAGATTGGCCACCGTTGGTGATCGTTCTGTCACCACACACAGCAAACCATTGCATTCTGGGGGGCGCCTGGGTGGCATAGCGGTTAAGCGTCTGCCTTTGGCTCAGGGCGTGATCCAGGCGTTATGGGATCGAGCCCCACATCAGGCTCCTCTGCTATGAGCCTGCTTCTTCCTCTCCCACTCCCCCTGCTTGTGCTCCCTCTCTCGTTGGCTGTCTCTATCTCTGTCGAATAAATAAAAAAAATAAAAAAAAAAAAAACCATTGCATTCTGGAAGTTGGATAAGTTAAATAGTTTTCAAACTTTTTTCTCCTAGTTGAATAAGAATTGAGTCACTCACATGAAAGGGAGCAGTGGGTGTATCAGAGTGTCTCCACCACCACCATTTAGGCCTTCAAGAAAGCTCCTGGACACCTTAGAGAATCCTAGGTCTCCAGGGAACAAAGTTTAACAAATCATAGCTGTGGCTGTTAACTTTCATTTAGGGATGGAAAAATGGGCCCTGAGAGATTGGAGCTTGTCGGTAGTCACACAGTAGTTATTGTCAGATATCTAAAACAAGTCGTTTGACTTCCAGATTCAGTGTTCTCTCCCATATGTCCCCCGCCTCTGTAAAGCCTTGCCAGACTTGGCCCTGACCCCCCGAGGTGAGCCACTCTTCCCCCCATGGCATAGCACATTTTGTAGCTAGCTGGATTGCTATTATGTGAGGTTGGTTTCTGCCCTACCTTATTCTAAGTAGGAGTTAAAGCAGCTTTAAGGCCTTCAAATTCTGCATTTCATGAGCTGAAGCAAGGCCAAATATTGCCTACAGTAATGATCATCTTTTCTGATGGACGAGTTTTTCAGTTCCCAAGTTTTTCTTCTAATAATATTTCTTAGTCTTTTCTACCTTCTCTTCATTGCTGCTAAAAGGCTAAAGCCAGTGATAAAATGCAGGAAGTTCTTTGTTGAAGAATAACTGAAAAACTTAGAGCCCATCTGTGAAGTTTGACCGCTTCTTCTTATTGCAAAATGGGTATAATTGTGAAAATACCGTCATGGTTTTTTTCTAGTAAAGTGTTCTGTTATTTCACCCAAAAAAAGCCCAAGGTCTTCACCTGAAGAAGCTTGAAACCCCTGCCAAAAACTCTTAGCATTTGTCACATTACATTGTAATAAACTATTGAATGTCTCTCTTTCAGAAGAAAGTGAAGTCAGGAACCATGCCAGAAGGTTTCACAATGTCTTGCGATTATAAAATTTAATAGCCCCTAACAATTACAGTAGAGTAAAAGGAGGAAGGTGAGAATACTTTTTATCTTAGTTGACGAACAGCCTGGCTAAGTGGCTGTTTTATGGCATAGCTTTTTCTCATGACGCTCATTGGAAAATCATTTGCTAAAACACAATAATTCACTTTTCAGCGTTGCTTTTACAGTCCTACAAAAATATTAAGTGTGTTTACATTTATTGTTACATTTTATGTCACGGTCATTTGATGTTCCCAGCCTTAACACAGTACCTGGCACATAGGACGTGCTAAATGTTTACTAAATGAGTCATGAGTATTGTTTTCATCCACTGACCAACTTTATTAAAGATTGGAATTAAAGAAGAAGCTTTCCTCCTTCCCTAAGCTGTTCTTTGGGGTAAAAAACAAAAGGAGGCATAGATAAAACTGTACAGTCCTCTCCCCACCCCCCCTTTCAGTATACTCTGATCTCATAATTCATGCCAACTAACTCATATAAACTGTTGTTACCTCCTAAAGTGATTTTTTTCAAATCTTAAACATGACCGTAGGGCCAAGATGGAGGGATGGGAACTGGATTTACCTTCCTGCATGAAAAAAAGTTAAAAATAAGATAAAATGTATTAAACAGTGGCTTTGAGACATGGGAAATCAGGCAGCATGGACAGGGACTCCTGAGAAATGGCAATGGATGAGGTGAGCCCTATTTATAATTGCCCCAGCACACTGTCTGGAGAGAGCTGCCAGATCACAGCATAGGGAATGGGACGCCAGATGGAGTCTGACCATCTTCCAGGGTTGAGCTGATGGAGTTGGTAGGTGAAAGTGGCTAAAACACGTGGCAGAGTACCGGAGACGAGAGCACTGCCCACAGAAAAAACCCCTGAGTCCTCAGCTGATGACTGGTCAGTACGTGGGGTGTGGGGGAGAGACCCAAGTCCTGGGAGAGAACCACCCAAAAAGGTTAGAGGAAACAACACTCGGAGCACAATTGCTATGAGTCCTGAAGTTTTTCAGTGTGTATATTTCTGGATAACTTTAGAATCTGTTAATGTTTCTTAAACTTGGGAACTCAGACCACCCAAGATTATTTTCTCAGACCCGAGTTTGAGAAACATTACTTTGTATGGTTAATGATTCTATAGTCAGTAAACCTAAGGTTATTGTCACTGTGTTGGAAGTTTTTTTAGACTTTACCTATTTATTTGAGAGAGGGGCGGGGGGCATGAGTGGGGTTGAGGGCGGGGGGGAGGGCAGAGGGAGAGGAAGAAGCAGACAGTCCGATGAGTGGTGAGCAGGGAGGCCCACGTGGGGCTCGACCCCAGGACCCCGAGACCACAACCCGAGCTGAAGGCAGACACCCAACCAACTGAGCCACCCAGGTACCCCTTACAGAAGTTTGATATGTTTATCAAACAATATTTATCCAGGGCAGAAAATGGTTTGTGTTCCTACCCGTGAGAGTGCAACAATCCTTGTAATTCATGAGACATCAAGTGAAGTACTCATCAGGTGAAGAGTATTGCCTCGGGATAGGGCAAAATTAGTCCTAGAGATTGACAAAACTTAAAAGCAAGCCTCAAGAGGCTCAAATGATTTATAAGTAACTTAATTGAGGGGCGCCTGGCTCAGTCAGTTAAGCATTCAACTCTTGCTTTCAGCTCAGGTCATGATCTCAGGGTCGTGGTGGTATCGAGCCGGCACTGGGGTGCGGAATCTGCTTGGGATTTTCTCTCTCTCCCACTGCCTCTGCCCCTCCCCCCATTCCCTCTTTCTCTAAAATAAATAAATAAATCTTTAAAAAAATGTAAGTAAGTTAATTGTGTCCTAGACAAAATTCAAAAATATCTATAGGGATGCAAAAATATCCAGTACTCAATAACATAAAATTAACAATGTCTGGCATCCAATAAAAATTTCTCGGGTATGTAAAGCAGCAGGAAAATACCACCAATAATGAAGACCAAAAAAAAAAAAAATCAATCAATAGAAACAGACCCAGACATGATAAAAATGATAGAATTAGCGGAGAAGGACATTAAATATTTATCACTATTTTTCTTAAGTTCAAGAAGGTAGAGAAAAGTTTGAACATACTGTAATGTACACACTGTTCTGTACCTTTTTCCTTTCTTTAAATTATAATTTTTTTAAGAATTTTTATTTATTTGAGAGAGAGAGAGCACAAGCGGGAAGGAGGGACAGAGAGAGAGGGAGAAGCAGGCTCCCCAGGGAGCCCGATGCAGGGCTCCATCCCAGGACCCTGGGATCATGACCTGAGGCCAAGGCAGATGCTTGACTGACTGAGCCCCCGAGGTGCCCCTGTACCTTTTTCCTTTGACAATGTGTCTGTCCTAGTCAGTTTGTATAACGCTTCCCCATTGATTTTAACGGCTGTGTAGTATTCCACTATGTGGGTAAACCAAACTGATTGAACAATTCTCTCATCAAGGACATCTAGGGTTTTTTTTTTTTAATATTTTAAATCAAGTTATAATTTATATACCATAAAATTCACCCTTTTAAAGTGTACAGTTCAATGATTTAATTCCAGAACATTTTCATCATCCCAAAAAAGAAACCCCGTGCCCGTGACATCTAGGTTTTTTACAGTCTTTTATTAAAAGCAGGAATGCTGCACTGGATATTCTCATACACATAGACTTTCATACATGTGCAAGAATATCTGTAGGACAAATACCTGGAAATAATTTGCTAAGTAGAGGGTTTGGGCACCTAAAATTTTGAAAGATACTACTAAATTGTCCTCCCCGGAGGTTATGGAGTTTACACTCTCACTAGCAAGGCATAAAAGTTCCCATTTCCCCACTTACCAGTCAGCATAGTCCTTCACCGAACCTTTTTATCTTTGCCAGTCTGATAAGTAATAGTATCTCACTGAAATTTTAATTTATATTTCTCTTATTCAAACTGAGATTGATTATTTTTATATGTTTAAGGGCTACTTTCCTTTTTTAATGAACTTATCATTATGTTCATTTAAGGAACTTATCCTTTTTTGGGATGATGATAATGTTCATACCCATTGATTTTCTGCAGCGTCACTATTTTTCTTGGTTATAGGAGCTCTTTATGTATTAGGGAGAAAAACTCTCTGTGATATGAATTGGGAGTATTTTTCTCACTTAGGTTTTTTGGAGTTTTTTTAGTCTTTGACTTTGTTTACAGTTTTTTTTTTCCTTTATCATGCAGAATTTAAAAATTTTACGTCATCAAATTTGTCAATGTTTTATACTTCTGTATCTTGTGAAAGACTTTCCATACTCCAAGATTATTAAAAAACAGGGGCACCTGGGTGGCTCAGTCATTTAAGCATCTGCCTTCGACTCAGGTCATGATCCTGGGGTCCTGGGATCGAGCCCCGCATCAGACTCCCTGCTCAGCAGAGAGCCTGCTTCTCCCTCTTCCTGTGACTGCTGCTCCCCCTGCTTGTGCTCTCTCACTCTCGCTTGCTCGCTCTCAAAGAAATAAATACATAAATAATTTTTTTAAAAACGGTTATAAAAAACAATACCTCAGGGCGCCTGGCTGGCTCAGTTGGAGGAGTGTGTGACTCTTGATCTCAGGGTTGTGAGTTTGAGCCCCATGTTGGGTGTAGAGATTAAACTTCTTTTAAAAATTTATCCCGTGTGTTATGCTAGTATTTGAAGGTTCTCCTCCCCTCGCTACCCCCATTTAACTGTTTGATCCATCTAGAATTTATTTTTGTGTAAGATATAAAGTATGGATCCACCATCTTCTCTCCATACAGCTAACATCTTTCCCCCACTGTTTTAAAATGTCACTTTTATACTGTGTCCTCTTGATTAAAAGCTGTTATTCAAAGTGTTGACTCAGATAAGGACAATTTTAATAGTAGCTTTAATTTTTTAAGATTGGTAATCAGAGGGCACCAGGGTGACTCAATCAGTTAAACGTCCAACTCTTGATCTCTGCTTAAGTCTTGATCTCAGGGTCATGAGTTCAAGCTCCATGTTGGGCTCCACCCTGGGCATGGAGCCTACTTTAAAAAAAAAAAAAAAAGAAGTGGTAATCAGGTGTCTGGGGTAGTGATTTCTGACCTCTTGGGATGCCTGCCAGGATTCTGTAAGAACTACAGTCTCCTTCTCTCTGTGACAAATCCTACTGTCATAAGCTGCTGTCATGGAGGGGAATGTGTCTTGCTCACGTGTGTTGAGCCAAGTAGTTTTTAACCATTGATCTAGGGGTTTTCCCTAAGAGGGGGACTCCTCTTTCCACGTTATCAATTTCACTTGTGGCCAGAGGCCCACTTAGTGATTCCAGGGTTGTTACTTTAAGGAGGAAAGAGTCTCAGAAAGGAAAGGGAGAACCTTTCCAAAGAGAACCGAACTCTTCACTTTTGAAGTGGTTAGTTTCTGATGCTCAGGTTGTCTTCCCACTTCCGAGTTATTGTCAGTTCTTGCACCCCTCCTTTGGTAAATTTACAACTTTGGCGGGCCGTGTGTCCTCCTGGGGGAAAGAACTGCTGGATTAGGCGGAGGATGACTGTGTTTTGGCCGTACATAGAGCTGGAGACATGGGGATAGGATTCATCTCTTTTAATTTGAAACTGTTTAAAGTCAGAAAAGAGTGTGGCCCTTTAAAAAGTAGAATTCTCAGGGTACCTCTGACTATAAAGGCTCATGGAGTTCTAACCAAAGGAGGCTAGAGGCAGAGGCCTGTCTGGTAGGACAGATGCCACTGATTGGGACAGATATCCCTGGGGAGCGGTCTGTTTGAGCAGCCCGTACGGTTTGATAGGGGAGGGTCCACAATGGCTGTTAATTTCATCCAGTATTATAAAATTGTTCTCTTATTTGTGCTACTCAAAGAGTAGCTTGTCACTTCAAACATTGGCAAATGTTCTTTGCCTGAAAGTCCCAGTGGCGGTGACACCTTGGTAGAGTGACTGATGCTGACTTCCTTTCTCAGTTTGTTACCCTTAGGGGTCTCCTCTGCTGGGAGCTTGTACAGGTATAAAATAGTGAGGGAAGCGGGGATAGTTGTGAAAGGTGGTTTTGGTAGTTTTCACTTACATTTTTCATAGTTTGTTCCAGAAACTGTTAAACACTGTAAAAAATAATTTACAAAGGGTATAGTGGGACACCATTTAAAAAGTCATGTTGAAGTAAAGAAATAATATCACTTTATAGGCTTAATGATATGTCGAAATTCCCTCATTTATTTCGTGTGATCGTGATATATGGGAGACAGGCTCGTGGCACAATAATGGGCTATGGCCGGTGCGATTCTGCCATATTAAGTGTCAGCATTTAAGGGAAGCTCTTCCCACAGACTTCTGTATATCTGTTTGATGATAGTTTCCTCGCTTTTCCTTCCTGTGACATTTTCCCTGCTCAGAAGTACGGTCGGGCTAGCATGTTCCTTTGTAACCCCACGTCTGAGTCCTCAAAGCAGATTTCACCTGGCCTGCTGTCCCTTTCACAGTTTTAGCCTGGAGGTTACCCTTGGATCAGCTTTCCCCCCTCTTCTTCCTCCTGTCTCACTGGTCATCTCGCCTCTCCACCAGAGTTCCACTCATATGGCTTCTGATCACCCCAGGCCATTCAGCAACTGAACGAATTCACACACACACCCGCGCCCCCGCCCAACGGGAAGGTCTCACATCGGGGGGATACTTACCCCTTCCAGACCCTTCCTGGAGGAAGCAAGTTTCCGTCCATATGGCAGGAGCCAGTTTTATACTTGTTTGGCCTTGTGACCGATAGGATGGGGAGTTTGGGGGAACTGGAGAAGAGATGACACTTTTAACCAAGAAAAAACATTGAGTAGAAATTATCCCTTCTGCCTGCTTCGGGCGTGTCCCTCTTCTGGGCATCTCTTCAGGATTTCATTCCTCCGTCCAACTGCCGTTCACAACTGCCCTTTCCAACTGCTCCAGAACTCTTGGCCCCGGCATTCCGTGATGTAAATTATTCCACGCATGGCTCGAAATGGGTGCGAAGCAGTGTTGCCAGGTGTCGGATCGCTAGTGTAAGTTTACCGGATCTCGGGGGAGGGAGGAGAAAGGGGGAGAACTGCTCTTGGAACTCGTCCAGCTGTTATTGTTTCAGCCAGAGCACAGTAATCGCGCTGGCCGCTGGCCGAGCTCGGTGCTGTCGGTGGCTGGGGAGAGCGGGAGCGTGGGGTTCGGCGCTGGGGGCTGTTGGGGGTTGAAGATTTTCTGCTTTAAAGATTCTAGCGATGGGGTATAGATTGTCTGGAGTCAAACAGTTGGCCGTGCTGCTGCCCCGGGGAGGAGCCTGGGACCTCGGGCCGAGCGTGGGGCAATCCTGCTTGGGGCTATGGTGTCTCCTCTGTCTCAAAATGTAGGGAGAACCGGCTTTTCTGTTTTTGTAAAGAGAGCCAGAATATGGCAAGAAATCTAGATTGCTCGCCGTGTTTGGAAACAGTCAGTCATAAAACGCAACAGGCCTCTGAATACATGAGATTTTTTTTTCTAAAACAAAAATATTACTTCTCCCCTTTTTCATGATACATTTTGAGGAAGTTGCTGTTCCTGGTTTACAGTCCCTTTGGGGAGTCTGTGTGGGCTGCCAGCTACCTTGGATTTATCTAGATTCCTTTTTGACTTGTAAGTTAAGGGTTTGCGTTCAATAAAAACAATTTAAAGTGAATATTTAGTCTCCCGAATGACCACAAAATTTTAAAAATCCCATTAAAAACAAGCAGTTAGAGAAAAAAACATACATGAATCACACAGTTACTTGCTAGGAAAGTAAAGAGTGTATTTTGATGTATCGATGCTCCTGGCTTTCATCTGCTTTGCTAACCAGCACTTTCTTTATTCCTGTTCTTATAGTTGTCATGGATGATGATGATGACTCGTGTCTCCTTGATCTTATCGGGTAAGATGCTCATTCCAAAATCAGGGTAAATCAAACGTGTGAGGTTTGCTGTACTAAAACAACCTAATAAGCATATGAAAAACTGGATAGGTTTTTGGGGTGCCGGCTGGCTCAGTCGGTGGAGCATGTGACTCTTGATCTCGGGGTCATGAGTTCAAGCCCCATGTTGGCAGTAGAGATTTTTTTTAATTAAAAAAAAAAAAAAGGTGGGTTTTTAAAATGAAAATCAACAAGAATATGGATTAGCAAATAAAGAGACAAAAATATTTGGATAGGATAGGATTCATAATATATTAAATTTACCTTCTAACAAATCCCAGGAGGCAGACATGAGTGATAATAGGAAATGGAACATCATGAAGAAATCAGTAATAAAACAACAACAACAAAAAACCCTATTAATAAAATTGTTTAAAAATAGGGAGAGAATTTTATTCAAGCTAATACGTCATTTTCTTCTTACCCTAGTGAAAATGAATCCCAAATATAGGTCACGTATTTATTTGCTGCTTTCCTTTCTTTGTTGCTGTTTTCCAGAGACCCACAAGCATTGAACTATTTTCTACATGGACCTAGTAATAAATCTGTAAGTCATACTTAGAACATCACAGATATAAATTTTGTCTCTTCTTTACAGTTAAAGTAATCTCACCTTATCGAATTTGTACCTTTGCAGAGCAATGATGACTTGACTAATGCAGGATATTCTGCAGCCAATTCAAATTCGATTTTCGCCAACTCCAGTGTGAGTATTGGAAACGGAATCTAGCGATAAAGTGTTTGTGTCTCATTGGTGGCTTGTGAATCGAGGCTTTCATTGCCTTTGGATCTTGATGAGAGTTACTGCCTTGTCTTCTGTAATTGACACGGAGGGAGGATCTGCTGAATGATGTTGGCATTGTCTCCTTTCACTTCGTCGATTCCGATAAGCTATATATGAGATTTCCTTTGCCATTTGACTCCAAAATGTGATAACCTAAGAAAGTCACATTAGAAAGTTTTAGACCTTTCACAAAGCTTTAACTAAATTATTAATTGTAGTCACTTACTAATCATACTAATCATCTGATCACGTTAGCGTGGTTAACCACATCGATCCGCCGGTAACCCCGTGGAGTGGGTTCTGTTACGATCTGCATTTGCACCTGAAGGAGCTAGAGCACAGAGAGGGTAGTAGCCACTCACAAGTCTGCAGCCGGGGGTTGCAGAGCTAGGATTCGCCCTCGGGTGGCCCACTCTTGATCCCATATTCTCAAGCTCTAGGAGCATCTAGACAAGAAACCTGACCTCTGGGGGATAGGGAAGTCCTGCTTGCAGACTACATGCGGATACCTGTGGCTAAGCCTGTGTTCCTTTCATCTTTTCAAGTGCCTTCTTCTATCGCAGACGGTAGCCCAGAGTCAGACTGCCCAGGTTTGAGTCTTCACTCTACCGCTTACTAGCCATGTAACCTTGGATCTATCACTCCGTCTCTGTAAGGTTCAGAAACCAGGAGAATAATAGAACTACCTCCTAGGTTGGTTAACATTAATTGACTAGTCCGTGGAAACCACTTGGTGCAGTGCTCAATAAATGTTAACTTACCAGAAGGGCCTTAATTTTCTTCATCTATAACACAGAGTAGTATTCGGAAGGTCCTTGGGAGTGCACAGTTCTTTCAAGTACTTGAGTGTGTGTAAGGTAGGTCGGATCGTATCATGCGAGACACCTCCACATGCTAGGGGAGGCTTTAAAGTCACAACACCGATCTCCTATAAGGCTTGTGAACCAGGAGCATTTCTGAAATTCATTCTGAATAATAACTTCATGTGGTACCATTAAGCCCATAAAGTAGATATTTAGCCTGTCCCTCAACGTTAATGATTTTTATTTACCAACCCTTCCCCTTCCATGTGAGTATTAATTCTAACTTTTCAGACTGCTTCATTCAGTATGTATGTATTGGGTATTTTTATTACATCATGTCAGGTATAGTAGAAATATTTTTAAAGCTCTGAAAAACATGGCTGATCAAACTTATGGTCTGTTAGTTTGCATGTTATAAAAACACTAAACTGTGTATGACCACTGTGGAGATGCCCATGGTTGTCTAGGTACTGAACTGTAAAACAAAAAACAAAAAACAAAAACAAAAACACACCACCTTGCTTTCAGTTGCTTTCCCCACACCCTTTCAAATGACTGTTTAAGTCCTGCCACGTTGGTCCCACTTCAACTGATGGTTGATTGAGGGTCAAATGAACTAGTCTTGGCTTTTCTACCAAGTTCTTCCCATCATCTGGCCCCCAACACCTTATTTGCCAAGAGCTCAGAATCTCTACAGTTTTACAAGTTGGAACTCTTATTCTTCACTGACCTGTTTTTGATTTTTTTCTCTTCTTTTTTTAAATTTTCAATTGTGTTTAAACATTTACGAAATACACCAGATCATCACCATTTTAAGCATACAGTCCAGTAGTGTGAAGTACATTCATATCACCTCCACCTTATCTTAAATAGCTGTTGATTCCATATATTTCCTTTTATAATCTTGACCTGTCCCCCCAAAACCAGCTGGACGGTGGAGTGTATCTTATTTATCACGTTCAGTTCTCTTCATATGCCTGTGTTGTCCCTAGTTGGAATGCCCATTCCTAAGGGCTCCTTTAAGGACAGAAACTCACACAGAAGTGGGTGCTTGATAAATAAACTATTGATGGACTTTTATTTTTGAATAGAACACTGAAGTAGTTTTGAAAGCGTCATGATAGGCTGATTCCTTCTAAGAAATCAAACGACCATTCACTCATTTTATGTGGGAAGCTTGTTTTTGTCTCGACTAGTCTTGCCTGGGGTGTTAGGGGTTAGAACTAGGGGTGGGGGTCTGAGAAGCCTCGAAAGAGAGGGCTAACTCTGGGCTACCTTCTAGACCTCTAACAGAACAATACCCAGAACGCCCAAAACTCACTCGGACTCCCATCGTACAGAGGACCAGCCATGGCCATCTCCTGGATACACACGCACCCTGGGCTGAGTCCCACTCAAGCCCTGGACTGGGGGCAGTTCTGAAAAATCAAATGTGTGCCAGTATCTCAAAAAATGAAGCTAAACTCCAGGTAGTCATCAGTATGTTCCTGCTATTTATGTATTTTCAATAAAATATTTTACCAGAGCAATGAATGCGTACACTTAACAGAAGCAATGTCAGACATTACTGAGGAAATAGAAATAGCAGAATAAGCGGAGCACTTTGGAGAGTCGTGCCTGAAAAGCAGACTGTTAGGCTTTATCCTATTCAAAAGGGAGGTGCTTTTTACTATTATTGTTTGTTTGCTTGGTTTTTGGTTTTATCGCTTGTTTGTTTTTAAGAATCTCTTTCGAAGGTTCGCTATGCCAGGTAACACACTGCTTATTGTTGTAGAATGCTGATCCTAAGTCATCCCTCAAAGCTGTAAGCAACCAGCTTGGAGAAGGGCCCAGTGATGGACTGCCACTCTCAAGTAGCCTTCAGTTTCTGGAAGATGAACTTGAGTCTTCTCCTCTTCCTGATCTCAGTGAGGACCAACCTTTCGACATTCTTCAGAAATCCTTGCAGGAGGCCAATATCACTGAACAGACGTTGGCCGAAGAGGCATATTTGGACGCCAGCGTAGGGTCAAGCCAGCAGTTCGCACAAGCTCAGCTTCATCCTTCTTCATCAGCATCCTTTACTCAGGCTTCTAATGTTTCAAATTACTCAGGTCAGACGTTGCAGCCTATAGGGGTGACTCACGTGCCTGTGGGAGCATCGTTTGCAAGCAATACGGTGGGTGTGCAACATGGCTTTATGCAACACGTGGGGATCAGTGTTCCCAGCCAGCATCTGTCTAACAGCAGTCAGATTAGCGGCTCTGGTCAAATACAGCTAATTGGGTCATTTGGTAATCAACCTTCCATGATGACTATTAATAACCTAGATGGATCCCAAATCATACTGAAGGGCAGCGGGCAGCAAGCCCCCTCAAATGTGAGTGGAGGGCTCCTGGTCCATAGACAGACTCCTAACGGCAACTCGTTGTTTGGGAACTCCGGTTCCAGCCCGGTGGCACAGCCTGTCACCGTTCCGTTTAACAGCACAAACTTTCAGACATCTTTGCCCGTGCATAACATCATCATTCAGAGGGGTCTTGCGCCTAATTCAAATAAAGTCCCAATTAATATCCAGCCAAAGCCTATCCAGATGGGTCAGCAGAATACGTACAATGTAAACAATTTGGGAATACAGCAGCACCACGTTCAACAAGGGATCTCTTTTGCCTCTGCCAGCTCACCCCAGGGCTCCGTAGTTGGTCCGCACATGTCTGTGAACATTGTAAACCAACAGAACACAAGAAAACCAGTCACCTCACAGGCAGTGAGCAGTGCCGGGGGTAGTATCGTTATTCATTCTCCCATGGGCCAGCCTCATACACCCCAAAGTCAGTTCCTCATACCCACAAGCCTTTCCGTCAGTTCCAACTCGGTACACCACGTCCAGACCATAAATGGGCAACTGCTTCAGACTCAACCTTCTCAGCTCATCTCCGGCCAAGTGGCCTCAGAGCATGTCATGTTGAACAGAAACTCTTCCAACATGCTCAGGACCAACCAACCGTATTCTGGGCAGATGCTGACCAACCAGAATGCCGCCGTCCAGTTAGTGTCTGGGCAGACGTTTGCCGCCTCTGGAAGCCCAGTGATAGTCAATCACGCCTCTCCTCAGATCGTCGGTGGACAGATGCCCTTGCAGCAGGCGTCGCCAACCGTGTTACACCTGTCCCCCGGGCAGAGCAGCGTCTCCCAAGGAAGACCTGGCTTCACCCCCATGCCCTCGGTGACCAGCATGGCAGGACCTAGTCGGTTCCCTGTTGTCAGCTCCTCCAGCACTGCCCATCCCAGTCTTGGGTCTGTGGTTCAGTCGGGCACATCAGGATCAAACTTTACGGGAGATCAGCTGACCCAGCCAAACAGGACTCCAGTACCGGTCAGTGTGTCTCATCGTCTTCCAGTTTCTTCTTCCAAATCTACCAGCACCTTCAGTAACACACCTGGATCAGGAAGCCAGCAGCAGTTCTTCTGTCAGGTATGTTTGCTTTATCACGCGCGTGTTTGGAGGATTACGGAGCAGAACAAATGGAATGTGTATTTCACAGAATATCGTTTTCATTCTAGGCTCCCAGTTTATTAACTTCCAGTTTTCACCCTATGATTGGTTACCTTTACTCTTCCTAATTAAAATGCTTTATCTATCCTAGCATTGTGTTTTGGAGTGGGGACTCGAGTCAGACTCGGATTTGACTCTAAGCTTTATGACATAGAGCAAGTCTTAACTTACCTCACTAGACCTAGTTTTCCTCATCAGTGAAATAGACATATACTAGTACCATTCCATGGGGTAATTGGGGCGATTAAATGAGGTAATCCAAATAAAGCGCTTAGTGGAGTCCCTAACAGCAAATAGCAAATACTCAATGAGAGCCCACTGATACATATACTTGAGGAAATGTATTATGGGCATTTAAAATGAAAGCTTAGTGTAGATTATGTACTTACATCATGGAGTAAGCCACTAGGTCATATAACTGTGGGCTGGGCCAAGAACTTGGGGCTGCTTCTTAGGTGCCAACGGGAAAGGCCCAGGGACTCAGTGTGACTCATCAGTGGGTAACTGGCCTGCGCCAGAGGGATGCATATAGAGGGAAGAATCCCAAATTACCATGGGCAACTGGTAAACCCACAGAAGGATTATGTTTCTGAAAAGCATCTCAAATGTCATCAGCTTTCGTTCCCACTGCCCTGCCCCCATCTGCCCGCCGATCCTTGAACTCCTCTAGCTTCTGCTTCCTATTCCTCCTGAGCACGGCCCATCGTTCCAGCTCCACACCCTGCCTTCACCCCTGTGGTTGACCTTCCTTTGTCCTCCTTTTCCACTGCCTTGCTCCTCCACATTTACAAGTATTCAAAAACCTCTCTGTGCCAAGTACATCAGTATATCCTAAGGAAACAAAGATTATTTATGATCAAGGATATCCAATGCATTACTTTCAGTGTCAAAGGTGTATTGTGTGTGTGTTACGAAATAATGCCAGACTTCTAGGAAAGTTAAAGTTGCAAGAATAGTATAAGGAATTTCATATACCCTTCACCAAGATTCCCCAAATGTTAATGTTTTACTACCATTCGTTTTATCCTTCTCTTCCTCTCCCCCTGAACTCACTCTCTATCTCTCACACACACACACACACACACACACACACACACACACACACAATTTTGAGAGTAAATTGCAGGCAGAATGCCTCTTTACCCCTAAATATTTTGGACTTCAGTATGTATTTCCTAAAAACGGAGACAGGACTTCGGTGTGTATTTTCTAAAAATGGAGACATTCTTCCATATAACCATAGATTATACAGTTATCAAAATCAAGAAATTAGCATGATTACAATATTATCACCTTATCTACAGACCTTATCCAAATTTAGTCCGTTTTCCCAAGAACAGTCCTTACGGCAAGAAGGGAAAAAAATTACATTGTTTTGTGTTTATGCTCCAGGATCACTGTCTAATTTTGTCGTCATGTCTTTGAATCTGGAACAGGTTCTCCATCTTTCTTTGTCTTTTATGACCTTAATATTTTCGAACAGTACAAACCAGTTATTTTGTAGAATGTCCCTCGATCCAGGTTTCTGTGCTGTTTCCTCATGATTAGATTCAGGTCATACATTTTTGATATTATTGACGTATATGTTTACATCAGAAGTGGCATGTCCTCACAATACGGACTTGTCCCATTACTGGTGGCGTAAACTTTGAACACTTGCTTGAGATGGTATCTGATGCTTCTTAATAAGTTTCTTCTAGGGGATACGTTGACTCTGTTTAGGTATCCAGCTGCTCAAACTTGCACACGCTATGTTAAGCTTCCATTGATAAATCCTGACCGAATCCGTTATTGCGGAATCAGCTATTACTGTGATGGCCACCAAATAGAGATGGTCTAATTCCGTCAGTTGTTCTACATTAATTGTTGGCATTATTACTCTAAGAAAGTTTTCCTTTTCCCCTTTTACTTATGTGTTTGTCTATATCAGTATGGACTCACAGATTCTTTTTTTTTTTTTTTTAAGATTTTATTTATTTGGTTAGTTATTTGAGGGAGAGCACAAGCAGGGGGAGGGGGCAAAGGGAGAGGGAGAAGCAGACTTCCGCTGAGCAGGAAGCCCCAGTGCGGGCCTCGATCCCGGGACTCTGAGATCATGACCTGAGCCAAAGGCAGACACGTAACCGACTGAGTCACCCAGGTGCCCCCTCATAAATTCTTATTTTATTCAGTCAGTTATAAATTGTTGTAGTCACTTATCTTGATGCTCGTGCCTTTGATGGCCATTGGGCACCCCTCCAAATTGGCTACTGGTCCTTCTGACACGTTTCCATCATGCCTTGAGCACTTTCTTTAATTTCTGGCAAAACAAGATGTTCCATGTTCATTTTTTACTTTCCCGCCTCTGCCCTGGAATCAGCCATTTCTTTAAGGAGATTTATTCCTTCTAGTGGAGAACAGTTTTTAAAAACCAAGATCTGAGCACTGCATGTTCATTGCAACTGGCCTACATATCTTTATACACACCCAACATCTGTAGCTATTTATAGATCAGTCCATATTAAAAACAGTGAGTTCAGGGGCGCCTGGGTGGCTCAGTTGGTTAAGTATCCCACTCTCGGTTTTGGCTCAGGTCATGATCTCAGGGTAGTGAGATGGAGCCCCATGTTGGGATCCGCGCTGGGCACGGAGTGTGCCAAAGATTCTCTCTCTCTCTCTCCCTCTGCCCCTTCCCCCTGTAAATAAATAAATAAAAGGAAGAAAGGAAGAAAGAAAGGAAGGAAGGAAGGAAGGAAGGAAGGAAGGAAGGAAGGAAGGAAGGAGAGAGAGAGGAAAGAGAGAGAGAGAGGAAGGAAGGAAGGAAGGAAGGAAGGAAGGAAGGAAGGAAGAAAAAGAAAAGAAGAAAAGGAAAGAAAAGAAAAGAAAAGAAAAGGAAAGGGAAGAAAGAAAGAAAGAAAGAAAGAAAGAAAGAAAGAAAGAAAGAAAGAAAGAAAGAGAAAAAAAAGAGTTCATATTGATACTTCGAATTCTAATCCAGGACCACTGGGTTCATTATTCAAGACTCCTTCTTTTCCATTTCCAAACATCTTCCATGTTTCCTCTTTTCTAACCGTGAGAAAGCAACTCCACAATATATTTACTTATTTGCTCAATCCCAGAATACACAGAAAATAGTTTCAGAATTGCTCATCCATACCACTATGAAAAACAAACCTACTGATGAGACATCAGCACCAGTTTGCAGTTCTGTCTTTAGCCTAAAGGTATATCATCAAAATACTGTGTTCATGGGGCACCGCAGTGGCTCAGTCGGTTAAGCATCCGACTCTTGGTTTCACCTCAGGTCGTGATCTCAGGCCATGAGATCGAGCTCCACATTGGGCTCTGCGGTGAGCAGGGAGTCTGCTTAAGTGTCTCTCTCCCTCTCCATCTGCCCCTCCCTGCCCCGTGCATGTGTGCTCGCTCTCTCTCTAAAATAAATAAATAAATCTCTTTTTTTTTTTAAAGATTTTATTTATTTGTCAGAGAGAGCACAAGCAGGGTGAGCGGCAGGCAGAGGGAGAAGCAGACTCCCCGCTGAGCAGGGAGCCCAACGCGGGACTCGATCCCAGGACCCTGGGATCATGACCTGAGCCGAAGGCAGGCACTTAACCTGCTGAACAACCCAGGCGTCCCTAAATAAATAAATCTTTCAAAGTACTGCATTTGACAGTTACTCGTCTTAGTACTCCCCCCCTTGGTGTAGTTATGCTATTCATTTGAAATGTAGTTCTGCTTAGTTGCTTCTGTTCATATTTCATTGTAGGCGTCTTTCCCCACTATGCTTGTTGATTTTGCCTATTTAATTTCTTTTGAAAGTGTGACCCATTAGCATGGTTCCAAAAGCCAGGGCTCTGCAGAAAGTGTACCTGGAGCACCTCACTCTACCCTTCTCCCACCCTTCCATCTTTCCCTGCCAGTTCTCAGCCGCCTCTGTCGTCACCGATCTCATTCATCTCTAGTTGCATTATCCTATGTTTATTTTCACACACATGAGCAGACGCATGTATGGTTTCTTACTTCCCTTGTTTTCTTATTCAAAGTATAGGGTGCTGTAGATACTCTTCTACACTTTGGTTCCTAAAAAGTTTTCTAAAAAACTTTTAGGGGCGCCTGGGTGGCTCCGTTGGTTTAGCGTCTGCCTTCGGCTCAGGTCATGATCTCTGGGTCCTGGGATCAAGCCCCACATCAGGCTCCTTGCTCAGCAGGGAATCTGCTTCTCCCTCTGCCTGCTGCTCCCTCTGCTTGTGCTCTCCCTCTTTCTCTCTCTGACAAATACATATATTAAACATTTTTAAAAATTAAAAAAACATAATATAAATTAAAAAAATAAAAGCCCAAATGTCTAATAATAGAATCATCAGCTGTGATGAATGGTATGCAGCTATTTAAAATGTTTTTTGGGGAAAAAAAATGTTTTCAAAGGGTGCCTGGCTATCTTAGTCAGTGGAGTGTGGGACCCTTGATCTTGGGGTTGTAGGTTCAAGCCCCACATTGGGCACAGAAATTACTTTTTAAAAAAAATAAAATCTTGGGTCACCTGGATGACTCAGTTGGTGAAGTGTCCAACTCAATCTCAGCTCAGGTCTTAATCTCAAGGTCGTGAATTCAAGCCCCCTGTTGGGCTCCACACTGGGCATGGAATAAATAAAATCTTTGTATATGAAAGTAAGTAAATAAATAATAAATTAAATAAAATAAAATATTTTCAAAAAATAACTTGGTCAGTTGAGCCTCCAGCTCTTGGTTGTGGCTGGGTAGTGACCTCAGGGTCGTGAGATCGAGCCCCACGTTGGGCTCCGCATTCAGTGCAGAGTCTGCTTGGGATCCTCTCTCCCTCTCCCTGCCCCTCCTGCTTGTGCTCTCTCTCTCTAAAATAAATAAATAAATCTTTAAAAAAATAACTTAAAGATTTGGGGAAAGGCTTACAAAATATTTTAAATGTACATTTAAATTTGAAATATTTAAAATGTGCTTTTAAATGTTTAATGAAGAGGGGTGCCTGAGTGGCTCAGTCAGTAGAGCATAGGACTCTTTAACTCAGGTCGTGGGTTGAAGCATAGAGCTTACTTAAAAAAATAAATGTAGGGGTGCCTGGGTAGCTCAGTCAGTTGAGCGACTGACTCTTTTTTTTTTTTTTAAAGATTTTATTTATTTATTCGACAGAGATAGAGACAGCCAGCGAGAGAGGGAACACAAGCAGGGGGAGTGGGAGAGGAAGAAGCAGGCTCCTAGCAGAGGAGCCCGATGTGGGGCTCCATCCCAGAACTCCAGGATCACACCCTGAGCCGAAGGCAGACGCTTAACGACTGCGCCACCTAGGCGCCCCCTGAGCGACTGACTCTTGGTCTCAGCTCAAGTCTTGATCTTGGTGGTTGAGAGTTCAAGCCCCGCATCGGGCTCCATGGTTGGTATGGAGACTACTTTTTTTAAAAAAATGTATGTTTAATAAACAATTTGTTTTCACTTTAGAAAAATGATAGAGAGAGACAGTATGTTGAATTAGAAAACAGAAAACGTTTTTGCTTAAAAAACACCCAGAAATTTCATTAGAAAGAAATGCAATATAACATAAATAGAAATGCAATATAACATTAATAGCAGTTCTCTGGATAGTATAATTAGATTATTCTCATTTTCTTCTAGTTTTGAAAATTTGTCCCACATAGAAGGGATGATACCTGGACAGCGTTTATCAAAACATGTTTACGTATTTTTTAAAAATAAGTAAAACATGCAGTTGGTAAAAACTTAAAACAGTTCCAGCATAGTTTACGGTGAAAAATAAGTCTTCCTGCCAGTGCCCACGTTTTCCTCCCAGAGGCCGCCACCGTTTCTCGGTTCTTCATATTCTCCCAGAGATGTCCTCTGCGTACACAGTAACGAATATCACATAGCCCTACTTACGTCTGCAGTGCACTGCCGATGTTTTTACGTAACTACATAAATTGAGGATCATTTTATATCAGCATCTGTTGATCTGCTTTATGTTTGTTGTTATAATTAATTATATATAATCAGCCACAGCATGATCTTTTTCTCTTGTTTATTTTCTGTATATAAGTAATGGCTTGATGAAGGAGAAAAATCTGACTCCCAAAAGTTTCAATATCCAAAGGTAATAAGAAGCCTCTACTGGCAGCTCCTACGTAATTTTTTGTGACTTTTAATGCCAGAGGGAATTGGGAACTGGGTCATTTGTATTATGTCAAGTGTGTTACTGTTGTAGGTTTTCTGGAACAATTAAGGTGTCAGGTGTATTGGAATAAGGAGGATACAGCCTTGGGGGCAGCATGAGTTAGAAAAGTAGTACTGAGGTGTTATCTAACATTTAAAGCCTCGGGACATCCAGAAACACTTATAGCGACTCTATTTTACTTTATAATTTTTGTGTAAAATTTCTGTACAAATTACTTTATAGAATGCCATAATAAACAAAAACACAGTCACAGGGACTTTCCATGTTTGTCTATTTGGGAAAATTTAACACAGCAAGTTTTGATCCTGAGGCAAGGTAAAGGGGTTAAATCTAGTGAGAAATAAGTTTCTAAATATAAATTTTGGTTTCAATATAGAAAATACATTTATTTGGTTCAAAATTCAAAAGGTACAGAAAGGTATATATAATAGTGAAAATTTCCCTCCTTCTATCCCCCAGCCACCCAGTTCTCTGCAGGCAACCAATGTAGTCAGCTTCTTACAGAGTGAATATAAGTCCTCACCCCATTTTTTGTAGTGTGAAAACTTCCCAAACCATAGAAAAATTGGAAGAGTACAGTGAACCCATTCATCTAGATTTACCATTGTTTTTTTGCAACATTGGCTTAAACTGTGTGTCTCTTTTCTGTCCCTCTCTCTGTCTCTACACACACACACACACACACACACACACACACACACACACCTTTTTTCTCTGAACCATCTCGAAAGTAAGTTACCAATGTCATGACCCCTTAGCCCTAAACACTTCGCGAGCCATCTCATAAGAACAAGGATCTTCTTCAATACATCCACAATATCACTATCACACCCCAAAAAATTAATATTAATACAGTAAAGTTGTATCAGATGTCTTCTGATTGACCCAGTAATGGCCTTTACAACAATGTTTCACTCCAGAATCCAGTCAAAGAGCACTGCTTTCACCTGTTGTCACATCTCTGGTCTAGAGCAGCCCAGGTCATTTGTCCTGTAGAGTGGCCTCAGTGTGGAGTCGTCTGATTGTGTCTTCGCGAGCAGAGGCAAGCTGAACAGTTGCGGCAGACACAAAGTGCTGGCTGGGCCTGTCGTTGGTGCTTCTGGGTGTGGTCGCTTGGTGCAGGTGGCTTCTACCAGGTTTCTCCTCCAGGTTCTCAGAGGTACCTTTTCCCCTTTGTAAAGTGGAAATGACCTCTAAGATGGTGCTTTGGGACCATGTGACTGTCCTGTTTCCCCATCTCTCACCGGTGATTTGAGACTCCATCAGGGAGCCTCACCTGAATATTACATTGGTGGTTGCAAAATAATTTCCTAACTCTATGATCCTATCTAGAGTTTTTGGCTGGGACTGTTCCGTTAAGAAGAGCTTTTTCTTCTTCTCCCTCTGACTTTCCCTCTCTCTCTTTTTGGGGGTGTCACCTTCAGTGCTTACCAACTCATGGCTGTGCTTATTCCACACATCCCCAGCTAACTCTCCCTCTTCCTCTGCCCAAAGTCATTTGAGGCTAAGCCAGTGACACTAAGATATTTTAGATCTCTAAAAGATCATGTCTTCATTTTGTAGTTAATGTTGCAGTCTGCTGCTTCATTATTCATTTTAATGCCTACAGTGTCCCAAATGTCGTCAGTGGAGGCCTGCTTAAGCTGGCTTCTATACCTTTGACGCGGCCCCATCTGCTTTGAGCGCTTTGTGGCCTGAGATACTGTGCACATGTCTTCCGATTACCTTGCCTCAGACCTAGAATCAACCATTCCTCCAGAGAGCCCTATGAACTTAAATCCCTTAATGCAGAGAATAGTTTGCAGGATTTAAACTTTCTTGGAAATAGATTCATATTCAAAAGTCGGCGATTAAAGGAGGCGATTTACAAGAGTTTAGCCTATTAAACAAAAGTAAATTATTTTAAGTCCAAATCTCCTTAGATCACTAGAAGATTTAGTCAGTCGATTGTAAATCCCTTGAGAGCAGCACCCACCATGGCTGTCGCCAGAGTGATCACAGCCGGTCTCCAGCCCCTCCCTGCCCCTTCCTCCTTCCCTTCCTCCCTCTAGCTCAGCCTGACAACCTTACTATGGAGCCACTGGATTTTCAGACACCCAGACTTCAAAATCTAGGTGGTGTTTGTTCTCTCCTTCTATACTTTTAGTAAGTTACTAAATTCTACAGATTTGTCTTTGACTGTCTCACACCTGTTCTTTCCAAAATAATAAAAGTAATGATCATATTATTAACAACTGGTACAGTACCCAGGGCTCTCCATATTATTGCTAACCCTTACCTTGGGGCTACAAGTAGTGACTATTTCCATTTCCCAGTCAAGGAGATGGAGGTTCAGAGCATGGCCAAATTGCTCAGAAAGGCAGACTTCACCTGCTAGCTGGCTCTGCTGTACTCTTTCCCATTTCTCTCCTCTTCTGCATCCTTACCTTGAGCTAGACTTTAAGAGGGACTGCAGGGGCGCCTGGGTGGCACAGCGGTTAGGCGTCTGCCTTCGGCTCAGGGCGTGATCCCGGCGTTATGGGATCGAGCCCCACATCGGGCTCCTCCACTGGGAGCCTGCTTCCTCCTCTCCCACTCCCCCTGCTTGTGTTCCCTCTCTCGCTGGCTGTCTCTATCTCTGTCAAATAAATAAATAAAATCTTTAAAAAAAAAAAAAAGAGGGACTGCAGTGTAATGGGAAACACAAGGGTTGGGTTAGGAATCAGAGCTCGCTTGTAGGTCCCGCTCTGCCAGGGACTGGTTTGGTGATCTAAGTGTGTATCTTAAACTCTCTGAGCCCTGATTTTCTCTTCTCTAAAATGAGGAACCCTAGCTATGCAATTGAACCACCTGGGGAGCTTTTTAAAAATATGGATGCCTGGGCCTCTCCTCCATAAATGCTGATTTAAATGGTCTGGAGAATGGGCTCTAAGCATCAGCATTTTTCAAGAGCTCCCCAAGTGATTCTAAAGAGTAACCAGGATAGAGAAGCGCTGGGCTAGATGATTCCCAAGGCCCATTCTGACCCTCACATCAACATATGTAGCAATTACCTGGGTGATTGATTTGCCTCTGGCCTCTTTCTAAGGGCAGATGTCCACCGCATTAAAATCTTCCTAAAACATTTGCTTAGTGACCTGAACCAAATCATCTGAGACTCCCCATTGCCACAGGAGAAAAGTACAAACACCTGCCTGGCAGTTAAGCCTCTCTGGTTGGAAACCCTCCATTTTAGCTGGGCTAACCCCTCCTCCTCACCTCCCTGACTAGGCCAGACTCATTGTGAGCCCCATGTCATTACTGACATGGGTATTCATTAAACTTCCTTTCCTAGCAGGTAGAAATGCTTCCCATCGTTCAGCGCCCCCGCAAAGCCCCTAAAAGAAAGAAGTCTTTTCCAGTCACCCAGCTATCTTCTCTGTACTTGTCGTTCATAGTGCTCACTAGGTGCAGAACCACTGACAGTGCTCCCTCCCTCCCTCCTTCCCTCCCTCCTTCCCTCCCTCCTTCCCTCCTTCCCTCCCTCCTTCCCTCCTTCCCTCCCTCCTTCCCTCCCTCCTTCCCTCCCTCCTTCCCTCCCTCCTTCCCTCCCTCCTTCCCTCCTTCCCTCCCTCCTTCCCTCCTTCCCTCCTTCCCTCCTTCCCTCCCTCCTTCCCTCCCTCCTTCCCTCCCTCCTTCCCTCCCTCCTTCCCTCCTTCCCTCCCTCCTTCCCTCCTTCCCTCCTTCCCTCCTTCCCTCCCTCCTTCCCTCCTTCCCTCCCTCCTTCCCTCCCTCCTTCCCTCCCTCCTTCCCTCCCTCCTTCCCTCCCTCCTTCCCTCCTTCCCTCCCTCCTTCCCTCCTTCCCTCCCTCCTTCCCTCCTTCCCTCCCTCCTTCCCTCCTTCCCTCCCTCCTTCCCTCCTTCCCTCCCTCCTTCCCTCCTTCCCTCCCTCCTTCCCTCCCTCCTTCCCTCCCTCCTTCCCTCCCTCCTTCCCTCCTTCCCTCCCTCCTTCCCTCCCTCCTTCCCTCCTTCCCTCCCTCCTTCCCTCCCTCCTTCCCTCCTTCCCTCCCTCCTTCCCTCCCTCCTTCCCTCCCTCCTTCCCTCCCTCCTTCCCTCCTTCCCTCCCTCCTTCCCTCCTTCCCTCCCTCCTTCCCTCCCTCCTTCCCTCCTTCCCTCCCTCCTTCCCTCCCTCCTTCCCTCCTTCCCTCCCTCCTTCCCTCCTTCCCTCCTTCCCTCCCTCCTTCCCTCCCTCCCTCCCTCCTTCCCTCCCTCCTTCCCTCCCTCCTTCCCTCCCTCCCTCCCTCCTTCCCTCCTTCCCTCCCTCCTTCCCTCCCTCCTTCCCTCCTTCCCTCCCTCCTTCCCTCCTTCCCTCCCTCCTTCCCTCCTTCCTTCCATCCTTCCCTCCCTCCTTCCCTCCCTCCTTCCCTCCTTCCCTCCCTCCTTCCCTCCTTCCCTCCCTCCTTCCCTCCTTCCCTCCCTCCTTCCCTCCCTCCTTCCCTCCCTCCTTCCCTCCCTCCTTCCCTCCCTCCTTCCCTCCCTCCTTCCCTCCCTCCTTCCCTCCCTCCTTCCCTCCCTCCTTCCCTCCCTCCTTCCCTCCCTCCTTCCCTCCCTCCTTCCCTCCCTCCTTCCCTCCTTCCTTCCCTCCCTCCTTCCCTCCTTCCTTCCCTCCTTCCCTCCTTCCCTCCCTCCTTCCTTCCCTCCTTCCCTCCTTCCCTCCCTCCTTCCCTCCCTCCTTCCCTCCCTCCTTCCCTCCTTCCCTCCCTCCTTCCCTCCTTCCCTCCCTCCTTCCCTCCCTCCTTCCCTCCCTCCTTCCTTCCCTCCTTCCCTCCTTCCCTCCCTCCTTCCCTCCCTCCTTCCCTCCTTCCCTCCCTCCTTCCCTCCCTCCTTCCATCCTTCCCTCCTTCCCTCCTTCCCTCCTTCTCTCCTTCCCTCCTTCCTCCCGCAGTATGTCAGTACCTGCCACAGCCAGCCCTGGGCCAAGTCCCAAGGAGACAACAGTCTGTTGCAGGGCAGGAGGCAGACAGATAAACTGGCAATCACAGTGCACTGTTTTCCGATGCTCTGGGAGAAGTAATCCGGAGTGCCAGGCTCAGAAAGGAAGCCTCTGGGGGCGCCTGGGTGGCGCAGTCGTTAAGCATCTGCCTTCGGCTCAGGGCGTGATCCCGGCATTATGGGATCGAGCCCCACATTGGGCTTCTCCGCTAGGAGCCTGCTTCTTCCTCTCCCACTCCCCCTGCTTGTGTTCCCTCTCTCGCTGGCTGTCTCTCTCTGTCAGATACATAAATAAAACCTTAAAAAAAAAAAAAAAGGAAGGAAGGAAGCCTCTGACTCAGATGGGACGGTTGGGGAAGGTTTCCTTGAGATAGTGGTTTCTGACTGAGACCTACTAGGGGAGGGAAGAGTTAGTTACCCAGGTAGCAAGGGCCTGAGCAAAGAACTTTCCAGCAGTAGGAACAGCCGTGCAAAAGCCTGGTGAGAGAAGAGACCGTGATAGCGAGGGGACAGGAAAACCGGTTCAGGTGAGGTGCAGAAGATTTAGGCGGGAAAGGTGAGCAAGGACCACATCACACAGGACCTTGTATGTCATGTTAAGGAGCCGGTGTCATAATCGAAGCATGAAATGCTGAAGCCTAACACCAGCCTGGTGGCACGAGAGATGGTGAGAATGGAATGGATTTGAGACAGTTAGGTTAGATAGAACTTGCGATGATTGGCTGTAATGAAGACATAAGGATGACACATAAACTCGACCGTGACACCAGCTTCACTGAGCTAGAGAACGTGAAAAGAAACTGTGGTTTGAAGGGAAGTTAGGAGTTTAGTTTAGGATTTGTTCGCAAGTCTAACAACCCGTGGGGCAGCCATGCTGTATGATGGCAGCTGTAGACCCCGAACAATAGGACCGAACTGTGGACTCAATGGGACTGACCAGCCTCTTGTAACTGAAGTGGCAGAAATGGATGAAATGGATCAGGGAGAGCGTATGAGTAGAAAGAAAAAAAAATAAGTGGCCAGAAGAGAATTCCAGAGCACCTCAATATCTAGGGGACGGACACAGAAAGAAGAGTCCACAAGTGAGACTCAGAAGGTTCCAGAGAGGAGGAACTGATAGGGTTCAGCATTTTGGAGGCTGAGACAAGAGAATGTGACAGGCAGGAGGGCAGAGGCCTGCAGAGTGAGTGCCGGTGGAGGTGAGGATCGGGGTGTCTCACAGGTTTCACAACGCGGACGCAGCTGTCGACCTCGGTAAGACTTGTTTCCCTGGAGCGCTAGGTGCAGAAGCCAGACTGGAGTAGACCAAGGAGAGAGTGGGAGGTGTGGTAAGAGTACAGCCAATATTCAGAAAAATGAAGGTACCTGATAGCCACAGGATGGCTGGGGTCAAAGGAATTCGTTTTCAAGATATGGGAAAAGCTTGAGCCTTTTTTTCAGAGCTGATGGCAAGGAGATGGATGTGAATTCCAGAGCACTGGTGGGATTCTTTGTAGAAGAGAGGAGGGGTGCGCCTGCCGTTGTAGCGGGAGAAGCCAGGGAAGGTCGCCTGGGGATGCGGGGAGGTTGTGGCTGTGGTGGGAGAGAGTTGAGTGAGCTCTCCCCTGGCCTACAGGTTTGACGATGATGAAATAGCATTCAGTGGAAAATGGGCAAAGGAGCTGGCTAGAGGAAAGAAAGGATTGCTGGGCAGGCACGAGGGCCCAGTGGAGGTTGGAGGCTAGAATGGCGGTGCACTGGGTCATTGCGTTTGGGTGGCCTGGTGAGCTTTCAGAGGCCGGACACAGTGTTGGTGCCCTCAGCTGCCTTCTCTGTGATTCCCACAGTGCTGGGTACACATGCCTCAGTCAAGGGCTTTGGGCCGCAACTCTCGGAAACGTACCCTAACACGCTTAGCATCAAGGGAGAATGTCCAGGAAGTATAGTGTCCCTCCTTATAAGGTTGAAATCAGGCTGTCTGCTCTTCTTTTGGCCTATTCAAGCTTCTTTTGGCCTATTCAAGATCGCATGGCCTTCTATCTGTCTTCGCTCTCTTTCACTCTTCTCCACCAAAATGGCCAGTCCAGCTGTACATTATTACCCAAGCACTTAACAGAAACTGGCAAACGCAGCGGTTTCCAAAACGTAGCAACACATCAGAATCAACTGGAGAGCTTTTTAGGATTGTGGATTCCTAAGTGCCACATCGGATTTCTGAATCTTAAGGATGGAACCGGAAACTTGGTATTTCAGAAGCTCCCCAGGTGATCTTGATGCAGCTAGTCTATAAAAACCTGCATCTGAGTACCAGTGCCCTTGGTACCCACTCCCCAGCACCACCCTAAATTCCCAGGAGAGTCTGGATGGTGGTGCGGTAAGGCGTGGCCAGGCGAGCCGGGGCTTGGGTGACGTGAGGAAGTAGCCAGACAGAGCCTCTGCTGCTCTCTACAAGGCCTTTGTTCCAATTAAGAAAAAGTGCCCCCCTGGGTAGAGAAACTGCTCCACTGGCAGCCTTGGCACTTTGATTGATGATTGATTGACTGATTGATTGATTGATGGGGGGGTTGAGGGACAAAAGGAGAGGGAGAGGGAGAATCTCAAGCAGACTGCCTGCTGAGCACGGAGCCCAGTGATCCTGAGATCACGATCAAGAGTCGGATGCTTACCCCGCTGAGCGTCCCTAGGCGCCCCAGGCCTGGCACTTTTAGATGGAAGAGAAAGAGTTCCTTCCCTTCCGGAAGTTTAGCTCTTGGTGCCTGTGGCAGGTCACACACCTTTGTGTGTTCTCCAGCCTTGCTGGCTCCAGCCCGTTTCTGTGGCAGCGCAGCAATTCCCAGATGAGAGTGTGGCTGGGCAGACCCAACGTCTCCCCCATTCGGTAAATGCCTATTGTTGGATGAATACCGTCTTGCTAGGTTGGAATTGGTTTCTTGAAGAGCGCAGCCAGGTGAGGCGTGTGGCACAGCCAGTCGCAGGGCCTGGGAGCCTGAGGGCCAAGCTGCGGACAAACTGGTTTCTTTCAAAGTGTACCACAGAAGGGGAAATTGACATACTAAATATTTTGATTTGTTGGGGTTTTTCTATATGTTTACATGGTATCTAGATAATCCATAGGATCTAATCCATAGACATCTTTAGATGTCTACTGATGTCTACTGATATTAGCAGAGTTCTTAGAGCCAAGTTCTCAACAAAGTATCCTTAAATAGTCCATTTGTGAAGTGTATATATTATATATAATATATATTTTATACATGTATATATAAAATTATTTTTTCCCTTGTGGTTTTGTTACTAAGAATGTTTTACCTGTCTGCCTAGAAAGGTGCAGGTCTGACCTTCCCTGCTAATGGAAGGACGAGCAAGGTGACCATTTCCAACTTTGTAATGACCTCCTCCAGTCTTTCTTGGGTAGTGTCAAGTCCTTCTCCACTTTTATATTAGAAAAGAGAACCAAATAATTAATTGTTTCAAATAATTGTGTAGAATAGAAATGGTAACAGGAGCTTACTTGGCCAATGGTCAGGTACTGCCAGGGTCTCACATAAATGGTTGGTGGGAACATTTTCATCGGGCCAAGGTCATAGTTTAAGTCCCCCATGGGGATGGTTGGACTAAATTCTAAATCTACGATTGGTATACAAAATATAAAACTAGAGAAACAGCTCTGAAAACTTGCTGCACTATGAAGTGGTAATGACATAGAAGGTTAAAAATTGAGAGTAATTTAAAAGCCCTTTATCATCTTTATTTTTTTAAGATTTTATTTACTAGAGAGAGAGGGCAAGTGCGCATGTGCACGAGCAGGGGAGGGGCACAGGGAGAGGGAGAAGCAGACTGCCCGCTGAGCAGGGAGCCCCACGCAGGACTCTGGGATCATGACCTGAGCCACCCGGGTGCTCCTGTCATCTTACTTTAAATGAATAACAGATTTTTTAAGAGCTAAAAGGAACTCGCCAATCCTCAAACATCATCTAATTCATCTTCCTCATTTATAGAAAAGAAGCACACACCCATTAAAACATCAGATTACTTTTTCTAATAATATTTTCCTCAGGCTAATATTCAGCTGAATTTACATTTCCCAGTTACACCTGATGTTGACATGACATGAACGAGAGACATACCAGTGGCAGGGGGTGACACATACTTTAGATTGTCTACACAGCGAACAGTGAGTGCTGACAGAAGGTTTGGAGTTGGCACTTGGGTCCTGACCAGGTGCTCAGAGTCCGTGGAGACCCCACGTAGGATCCGGTAGTCGGGGTCGTAATCCCTGCAGGCATGATAGAAAATTACTGGGGCTAGAAACTGTTAGGGATAGAAACTGAGTTTGGGGCTCAGCCTTTGCCTCTGAGCACCACAAACACAGTGGTTCCAGGGGCAAGAAAGCAGTCCGGCATCAACTCAGCATCCCTGTGAATGGCGTCCAGAAAATTCAACATGCCCATAGATTTTTAAAGGGTGCTCTTTGCAATCCTCCCAGTGTGATAGGAGAGTAAAGTTAAATTCTTGTTTTGCTTTGTAGTCCAACCTAAAGTCGATGCCACGTAGGCATTAACAGGCTTGATTGGTTTTTTGGGTAATCTATTAAAGATTTTAGTCATGAAGTTAACTTTTCCTCTTGGCAATATTTTTCACAGGCTCAGAAAAAAGGTTTGAATCAGACTTCCCCCATTGCTGCTTCCAAGACCACAGATGGCCTGAGGCAGGCGCAGATCCCTGGCCTCCTGAACACCGCACTGCCAGGTCAGGAGCCTTTGTAGTAAGCTCCCCTCTGCTGTCCCCTGTCTCCCCAAAACCAGAGGACATCTTCTGCCATCCCTCCTCTTGCCTGCAGCCTTTCCCGTTCCACCTCGTCCACACTCTGACCATGCCTCCTGTACCCCTTCCCCCCAAAAGAGACCATGTTGCGTCTGAACCTTCCTTTTATGTACTACTAAGAAAGAAAAAAAGCACTTTGAATTAAATTATGACACACTAAATTATATGGAAAAAATGTGCTGCTCAGAAACAATAAAATCTCGTACGATATGACACAGGTGACTTTGTAACTATCCTCATGTCGCTTTATTTATCTGTATTTGGAATTCCCCCCCAAGACTAAAAATACTGTGGGCTGTGTCTTCCATTTCTTCTAAAGCTTCGAATATCTGCACGGCTCAGTAAATACTAGCAAAGACAAAAGCAGGAGCGCTCCTAGTCAGCCCCCTGTTTAGGCCTCCATCCCTTACTTTGTGAGGGGGTTCGGTAATCCTGACAGATTACTGGTTTGAGGCCTACTCCTGAGACCTTAGATAATTTGAAACTGTAGTATTGACCGCTTTTATTTCCTACCATTTATTTATGTATTTGTTTCTATTTACTACCTAAATAGGCTTTACTAATCCTGACCTCTGCCTCTAGAGCTTTGGAGATAAATGTACTTCCTGTTCTCCTTCCTCAGAGCAAGCAGCCATGATAAAGAAATCCCTTTCCGCATGGTCAGTGAGCCATACACATTGGACTGTACAGGTTAGATAAGGGGCTTGATTGACTGTTTCTGTTGTCTTATGTGTTCATTCTAACAGGGCAGGATTCTGGAAGCAAAGTTATGCCAGTGTCCTTAGGGACCACACAGCCACAGCAGGAGAAAGTAGCTGGATCATCTCCTGGCCAGCCAGCTGTGCAGGTAGAAGACCGTTTGCGTCGCTACTTCTTAATACCGAGCATAACTGAGAGAAGATGTAGTCATGTCATCTCCAGCTTGGTAGTAGCTGCCTGCCGTCGTCTGCCCACAGAAGCGTGCTCGCTGAAGACCTTCCCCGCAGGCCAGGCCGTGTTATGTTAATGTTTATGGGATTAATGTGTCTATTCTAGTTCTCAAATTACAACACTGTCGTTTCCTCACGAATTAATAATATACTAGCAGCCAATACATAGTAGGTACTCAAAAAAATGTAGTTTACTAATGAATGGTCACTCATTCAAAGTGGATTGTTCCCCCCTTTTTTTTTTAATTTATTTATTTGAGAGGCAGCGAGAGAGCACACACCTGCAAGCGGAGGGTGGGTAGCAGATTAAAAGAATCTCAAGCAGACTCCCCACTGAGCACCGAGCCCTACGTGGGGCTCGATCTCACAACCCTGAGATCATGACCTTAGAACAGAAATTAAGAGTTGGCTGCTTAACTGACTGGGCCACCCAGGGGCCCCTGGGTCTGTTCATCCTAGTTATAGAAGAGATTTTTTTTTTTTAAGATTTCATTTATTTGAGAGAGAGAGAGAGAGAAAGCGAGTGTATGGTGGGGTGGCGGGGTGTGGGGGTAGAGGGACAAGCAGACTCCCCGACTCTCCATTGAGCACAAGCCCAATGCAGGGCTCCATCCCAGCACCCCAAGATTATGACTGGAGTGAAGTCAGACACTCAAACCACTGAGCTACCCAGGCGCCCCTATACTGAGTGTGTTTTATGTTTCTGCTGTAGCAACCAGGATCGTGTTTTCAGCTTACTGAGCCCTTAGTTTCTTCTCCATCAAACACCAATTAATAGTTTCATGAAGCTTGTCATAGTGCGGGCCTGCCTAGAATACTCAGTGAAGGATCTGGTTCAGTTCTCAGGTTCTGACATAAGTCTTATTTGTTTCCTTAACGTGGATATAAGAAGTGCTACTAGGGGCGCCCGGCTGGCTCGGTCGGTAGAGCATGTGACTCTTGATCTCAGGGTTGTAAGTTCGAGCCGCAGGTTGGGTGTAGAGATTACCTAAAGGGAAAAAGAGAAAAAGATGCCCTACTAGGGTCACACACCCAGACTATAGCAGCCACTGAATTCTCAGATGTTTGTGGAGTTCGTACCCACAAGATATACTTCTCCAAAAATCTAATGGTACGTTTAGAGAGTTGGGGATTCAGGCTTTAAATACAAGCTGAGTCCTTCCAAGGAGCTGATAGTACAGCTTTCCGTGATCTTGACACAGTGTGCCTTTGTGACGTGGGTCTGTGGCCTTGCTTCTTTTATTTCTTAGCAGGGTACCTTCTACATTCTTAGAATATGCCCTTGATAAGGAGTTGAAAGTGTTCACAGCACAGCGTCCTTCATGTGTGACTGTATTCGGCGTAGTTTCTACAGAGGGAGTGATAAGCGGTGTGTTTTGTCTTTAGGTGGACGGCCACTCAGGAGGACAAAAGCGACCTGCTGCGAAACAGCTAACTAAAGGAGCTTTGTGAGTGACCCTTGGAAATGACTCATTTTGAACATTTCTCTAGGTTCCTAACCTTCAATAACTATACAACAGAAGTCAGGTTATAATAATATAGAGCTAATATTTCTTAAAATACACTTTGAGCGTGGAGCGCTGGGTGTTATACGCCAAGTAATGAATCGTGGAACTTTACATCAAAAACTAGGGATGTACTGTATGGTGACTAACATAACATAAGAAAAAATTATTATAAAAAAATACACTTTGAAAATAACTTCCTGCAGTTTGCTTCTGTTAGGACCCGTAAATACAGTGACCCCTGAACAACACGGATTTGCACTTTGCAGGTCTGCTTATATGCAGACGCTTTCCGATAAAAATACAGTGCAGCACTGCAAATGTATTTTCTCTTCCTTACAAGGTTCTTAATAACGTTTTTCTTAGCTTCCTTTTTTGTAAGCATACAGTATATAATACATGTACTGTTCAAAATATGTATTAGTCAACTATGTAATCAGCAAGGCTTCTGGTCAACAGGAGACTCTTAGTAAAGCTTTGGAGAAGTCAGGTTATATACTGATACCTGATTATGCAGGGGGTCAGCACCCCAAACCCCCTCATGTTGTTAAAGGGTCAGCTGTGTACCAAATATAGTTTGAGTCTTCTGTTTGCTCTTTTGTTCTCAAGGAGACTAGTTCTCTGTCTTTTTAGCAGTCCACATACCCTTTGATTGGCCAAAGGGTCTCTGAGAAGCGTGGTTTGAAAAACTCGTGTGTTTGGAACAGAAATACTAGCATAAGCTTAGTTGGCCAAGATCTGTGTGAGCACCCCCGTGTGAGGAGTTGGTGGGAACACCGTGGTTTTGAGGACGGGGTCATGGTGTGAGTCCCCTGTGGAGACAGACCAAACTGTACTCCCAGCATGGTGTACAAAGTAGGAAACTGAAGAAAACACGGAACTGCTGTCCTACGAGTAATAACGTTCCTGTAGGTCTTATTTTCTTTGCATGCAAATAGCCATCACGATTAGATTTCCTGCCGTGGATCTCCACTGATGTCAGCCATTTCTCTTTTAAAGCATTCTCCAGCAGTTACAGAGGGACCAAGCCCATGCCGTGACGCCTGATAAAAGTCAGTTCCGATCACTAAGTGACGCGGTGCAGAGGCTCCTCTCCTACCACGTGTGCCAGGGCTCCATGCCCACAGAGGAAGACTTGAGGAAAGGTAAACGGGCTGTCACCCCCGAGCGCCCCTGTGACACCAGGCACCGTCCTGTGGATGCCCCACAGGAGAGCAAGAGCCCTGTGGCTCCCAGAGAGTGGTCGTCTTTGTATTTTTCATCGTAGACCTAACTTGTTCCCGATTTACTCAATGTCCTGGTCCCTGTTTAGGGTTGTGACTTCCTCTTCTCAATATTCCGTGAAGGGACACACAAATGTCAGAGCATTTTATTGACCAATTTGGGGGGGCAGTGAACCCAGAGCTTTGTTTGGGCTGCCGGCCGCAGATGGGATGGCTCTGAAGTCGGTAGTCTACACAGTGATTTCTCGTGTTTAGGCAGAACGCAACCCCTTAGCTGCTACCAGCAGTTTTATGAATGAGGTAGATACTTCAGCCCCCCAAAAGCGTTCTTCGAGTTCCACAGTGAGCCTAGGGCATTGCTGTATGTCAAGAAACTGGCGAAGATGGTGAGGATAAAGGCCCCTTCGTGCCAGCCCGGAACCCCGTCCATCCTGATGCCTGGCCCTGCTGTGCCGCTTCGTTCTCCCCTCCTTCCCGACACCGTTCCCAAGCCTGGGCTCCATCAGTGCCCCTCCGCTGCTTACCCCTCCCTCACCTAGCCACCGGTCTTGCTTACCTGGCTGAGGTCTCTGATCTGAGCACAGATCGGTCCCCAGTCAGTCCCCTGGGAGCTTTCCTGGCCGGTCCAGGGAATAGGGGCCAGGTCCAGCATGACACAGGGATGCAAAGACTCGGAGTGGTTAGAAAATGTGAAGTCTTTGGAGACAGGCAGGCAAAGGACAGTGCCACAGCACCGTGACCTGTCATGAACTAGTTTGTGTCCTTACGTAAAACCGGTCTGCCCAGCCCAGACTGTAGGACCTCCTTGTTCAGCTCCTTTCTCGTTTTTCATACCATTGGAAGGGAGTGGAGCTTTGACCATCTAGACCAACAGATCCTTCTCTATTCATTGATATTTATTGCATGTCTGTGCTGTATGGTTTTCTTTTATAGGTGATGTTAAAAGTATTCTGGTTTTGGCCCCTAATTAAAGTTAAAATAAGCTAGTACTGCAGTGAGTTGCCCAGTCACCTAACAGTGGACAGCGAGGGAAAGTGCGAAAGCACGTTTAAACAAGGAACGCTAATCTAAGAAGTGAAGACTGGCACAGGCAAGCCGTGTTGGAGGGATGGAAGAGTAATACATTTTGGTCCTGAGAAAGAAAAGACCTAGTGAGTGATTTGCACTCTCTTACCATTTTCTCTCTCTCTCTCTTTTTTTAAAGTCGACAATGAATTTGAAACAGTTGCCACTCAGCTCCTAAAAAGGACCCAAGCTATGCTTAACAAATACAGATGCCTGCTTCTAGAAGATGCCATGGTAAAATTCATGCTACCAAGCATATTTGTTTTTTAAAACCCCACAGGTCACAGCTAGTAATTCAGAGAGAAAAAAGCTTCAGGAAATTACATTGTCCCAACATAATTGCAAAGGCACAGATGCTGAAGATTGTAGAAAACCTTCCACCTGACTGGTGCTCCTGACACTTGACATTTGCTGCTCTTGACATGCTTGCTCACACCTGATGAGTGCTATGGTTCTGCTGGTTCCAAATGAGGAAACCAGGGCTTTGGTTAAATAATTTGCCTAACATCCTACGGCTCATGAGTTTCAGAGCAATTAGCAGAGCTAGGGAACAGACCAGGACCATCTGAGACCCCGGCCCCCATGCACACTCTGATGCTGTCAGCTGCCTCTCACCAGCCCAGAGATGTGGGGAAAATTGTTCACAGTAACATCTGAAAAGACCAGGTGATGACAGATGTTAAAATAGCTGTATCTTGTGTTTAACGGAGTGGTCAGTAACATGCCATAAAGCTCATGCATGATTTAAAAATGTACAACTTGATGGGTTTTAGTATGTTCCTAAGTTTGTGCAGCCATCAGCCACTGCCTAATTCCAGAACGTTAAATGTAGTTTTAATGTGCCAGTTCATTAGAGAAAGAAGATACCTCAGGAAATGATAGAAAGACCAAAGCTATTCTGAGATTTTAGAAGCAATCTGAAATCATACAGTCTTTCACCTATAAATTGGCCTCTTAGAAGCAGTTTCCAGTTTAAGATCAACTTTGAAATGTACCTGGCGAGCTTAGTTGAACTGCATTATTACATATACAATAACGTGTAAATATATGTGTGTCTGTGTGTGTGTTTACATATATATATATATAATTTTTTACATATATTTACATATATATAATTTATATTTACTTAAAATTGTGCCTCCAAAGTGTGAAATAGTTGTTCTTATACTGACAACCATTTTAGAAAAAAAATGCTGAGATATCAAAAAGACTTAACTCTTATCATTTTTGAGGAGAGGACCACTTATTTGGTCAAGTTATCTTATGTCTGCTATGAATTTTCATGTTAAATAAGACTCACAAATATAATTTAAGCTTTGATTCTGTAGAGCAAAAAAAAATTTTAAGGAAAGCCTTACTAAAAAAACACAATGAAAGCACAGTGAGAATAGGAAGAAAAATGTCATCCTAATGAAAAGATTTCTAACATATTATTAAGCAGAGGGGGAAATAAGAAAGATACAGGCCAGTGTGTATAGTTGCTGCCATTTGCTTGCAGAAATAAACAGAGAAGAACGTCAATGCATGTGTGTGCATAAAATCAGTCTGCATAGTATGACACTGCTAGGTGCGGTTCCTGCAGAGAGAGGCGGGGGAAGCAAGGAAGGCAGGCTTAGTTTTCACATCCTCTCTAGAAATCAATGGAAATCACCTTTTCCCCAAAAATACAATTTAAAAAAAAATGCATCCCTATGTGACAAGGATAAATGGGACTCCATGGGACGTGACTAGAACCTAGACACCAAGTCTTCACATCCGGTTGCTTCGTTTGTCTCAGAGATTCAGTGGGATGTTTGCACTTGGGAAAAGGCATCTGAAGTGACCAGACTCTCTCGTTTTCAGCGGATCAACCCGTCTGCTGAGATGGTGATGATCGATAGAATGTTCAACCAGGAGGAAAGAGCTTCTCTGTCGCGAGACAAGCGTCTGGCACTTGTAGATCCTGGTAAGACACGTCAGCGGAAAAGTAGAGGAGAGGTGCTGCCGGGGTTCCGGGCCGTGGGCCTGTGGGGAGTCTGTCCGAACCACCTGTGGGTACGAACCCTGAAGGTACAAAATGCATTCTGGGGACAAAAACCCAGAGCAAGGACAGTGCGTGGATACTCTGTGAGAAGGTCCGTAGTCAGCGTTCCTTATGTGATTGTGTTTCCCCATTATAAACGTAAAAGTCTCATTCCTTCTCTGGTTCTTGAGAACTCAGTTGAAGTCAGAAGCCTTCCCAGAAGCGTTTAAGCCTCAGCGAATTATCGAGTTGTCTTACCGTGTGCAAGGCGCCGGTAGGGGCCCTGCCCGCGAGCTCATCAGTTAAGATGCTCCGTTCAGTCCTTTGCTCTTACCCGCCGGTTTCCCACGGACAGCGCCGAAGGGCAGGAAGACATTCTCCTCCAGCCAAGGTTTTTCTAGCTGGACGAATTAAATTTACGTGAGGCGCATTAACAGGAGGGAAAAAAACTTCTATTACATGTGTACAGAGGCCCAGTAACGAAATTGAGACACAAAGAATGACCAAGGCAGGCAGTTGGTGTACTTTTTAGACAAACAATAAATCTATGAGGAATCGACGGGATAAAGAAGACTTAACTCTGGGAGCTTCAATTAGTAAGGAATTCTAAACAGAATTTGGGCTGGAGTAGTAAATTAGTGAAAAGTAACAAGGGCTCTTCCTACGCCTTCTGGGCCCTGAATTCCCCATTGCTGGTGATGAGGATGTCTCTCTGTCTCCTCGTCCAGGGTGGGCTCTTTTCAGGTGGAAGATTTATTTCCTGCTCTCGGGGACAGAGGAGGGTCTAAGTGTCCTTCTTGAATGGGCTCGGGTTTTGTTTGTTTGTTTGTTTATGTGGTGTGGGTTTTTTTGTTTTGTTTTGTTTTTTTCCCCCGAGAGAGAGAGTGTGTGGCTAGAGGGGGCGGCGGGCAGAGGAGAAAGAATTCTAAGCAGGCTCCACGCTCAGCACACCGCAACACAGTCTGCCTTTTAAAAATGAATCCTCGGGGCGCCTGGGTGGCACAGTCCTTTGAGCATCTGCCTTCGGCTTGGGGTCATGATCTTGGGGTCCTGGGATCAAGCCCCATATTGGCTCCCTGCTCAGTGGGGAATCTGCTTCTCCCTCTCCCTCTGCCCCCGACTCATGCTTGTTCTCTCTCTCTCAAATAAATAAAGTCTTTAAAAATAAAAAAATAAAAGGGCCGCCTGGGTGGCTTAATGGGTTAAGCATCTGCCTTCAGCTTGGGTCATGATCTCGGGGTCCTAGGATCAAGCCCCACGTCAGGTTTTGCTCAGTGGGGAGTCTGCTTCTCCCTCTCCGTCTGTCCCTTTGCGCCCCCCCACACTCATGCTCGTGCACACACTCTCTCTCCAATAAATAAATAAAATCTTTAAAAAATAAATTAAAAATTAAAAATTAAAATAAAATAAAAATTAATCCTCCTGGGGCGGCATCTGGGTGGCTCAGATCAAGCCCTGCATAGGGCTCCCCACTTAGCAGGGAATCCGCTTCTCCCTATGTCCCTTCTCCCACTCGTGCTCTCTCTCTCAAATAAATAAATAAAATCTTTTAAAAAATAAATAAATAAGTGAATTAAAATGAGCCCTCCTGTGAGCACCTGGGTAGCTCAGTTGATTAAGTGTCCAACTCCTGGTTTTGGCGTAGGTCACAATCTCAGGGTGGTTAGATCGAGCCCCAAGTAGGGCTCCCACACTCAGCAGGGAGTCTGCTTGAAGATTTTCTCCCTCTGCTTCTCCCCCCACTTGCTCGATCGCTATCTTCCTCAAATAAATAAATCTTTCAAAAATAAAAATAGGGGTGCTTGGGTGGCTCGGTCAGTTGAGCGTCTGCCTTCGGCTCAGGTCATGATCCTGGGGTCCTGGGATTGAGTTCCGCATGGGGCTCCCTGCTTAGTGGGGCGTCTGCTTCTCCCTCTGACCCTCCCCCTGCTCATGCTCTCTCTCTCTCTCTCTCAAATAAATAAATAAAAAGCTTTAAAAAAAAAGTCCTCCTTGGGACGCCTGGGTGGCTCAGTCAGTTGAGCGTCTGTCTTCAGCTCAGGTCATGACCCCAGGGTCCTGGGATCGAGTCCCACGTCGGGCTCCCTGCTCAGCGGGGAGCCTGCTTCTCCCTCTGCCTGTCATTCTCCCTGCTTGTGCTCTCTCTCTCTCTGACAAATAACTAAAAAAAACTTCGAAAAAAAATCCTCCTTACTTTTTTCTGGCCTCTAAAATTTTTTAAATCAAATAACAGTATAACAATTCATGGAGTATAAATCTTACCCATACTTGCACCATCCTATAAAAGAAAAGTTCTTATTTCTCCCAGTTTTCTTCCGGTTCTGATTCCATTTGCATACATCATTTATGTATAGTTATAATCATATGCTAGATATGATTTTGTTATTCTGATTTTCTTCCATTTAACACGTCTGAAGTTCTTATCATTTGCTAGAGTCTTAAATAATATTTCATCAATTTTTAATACATTAATTAACCATTCCCCTACTGTTGTACTATTATTTTCCAGTGGCTTTATTTCCATTCCCCTAACTTCTTTTCTGATTCTTAAATATCAAGATTCTGCCTTATGTTTGGTGTGGCTCATGAAATCCCTAAAGAGAATAAATGATCCTTACACTTAGTCAAAAGGGAGAGTCTGAAAGAAATGCTATGTAGACAGGAGAATCCTCAATCTTTCCAAAAAGGAAGAGAATGATGGAGGATATATTTCTGTCCTTTTTTCCTAGAACCGGCCATCTCCTATTGCCTTATCTTGAATTGGGCTTATGGATAAGCCCTCCCACTTTGTCACAGCTCCGCAGACACGAGTGTCCCGAGGACACGGATGTGCTCCATCCCCCGTGTATTTGCCTACACAGCCTGTGTTTGTTGAATGGAGTCTTCTTTTTAGATGTCAAGGCTGTGTCCCCTACATCTCACATTTTGTGATTTGGCGAAGAAATTGACATTTTGGCTTTACAGATGTCATCAGAGCCCTGTTTCACCTTTTCTGCCCTTCTGTGACAGCGGGCTGCCTCTGTGCCCTCAACCTCCCAGATCCTCCTAACATTTCTCTTGCATCCTGGGCCCCTCAAGCCTGGTGCCGGGCAGTGCTCACTCACAGACCTAGTTAACCCACACGCCATTGTCCTTCCAAGCAGATACCATTTCGAATGCGTGTTGACCATTTGTTTGTTGCTCCTGGCAAAGTGCAGCTTTATAAAGCCTGGTCCCTTCACACATGTCTACAGGGACCGAAGTGCCATCACCCAAAGACAAGCTGTTTTGTCCACTCCCGCCCCCACCCTAAAGCCTCATTCCAGGGCCCTCTGCTCCAAGGGAGAACCCAAGCTGATACTAGCGTCGAATTTCTGTTTTCAGACTGTTTCAAAGCAGCCATTAATAAAAAACTAGCTAAAGAGAACACTAAGAGGGGCCCCTGGCTGGCCTAGTTGATAGCGCATGCGACTCTTGATCTCAAGGTTGTGGGTTCAAGCCCCAGGTTGGGTGGAGCGATTACCTAAATAAATAAGTAAATAAACTTTAAAAAAAGAGAACACTAAGAGATCAAGACAAGTAGAGCTTTTTGCCCACCCTGGTTTCCCATTTGTCACCAAGCAGCTACCTTTTCAAACAGGTTTGACTTTCTTGTCTGGAAGCCACGGCTGCTGTTACGGGAAGGCCCCTCGAGTGTCACGCCCCTGCACGTTCGTAGACACGCAAGACTGGCTCACGGGGCTGGGCTGGGCTTGCACCTGACCCACCGGGGGGTCTGCTGCAGTGTCCTTCCTCTCGCGTTCATTCAGTGTTCTTTTTGTTCCCATTTCCAGAGGGTTTTCAGGCTGATTTCTGTTGTTCCTTCCAACTTGATAAAGCTGCTCACGAGACGCAGTTTGGCCGCAGTGACCAGCACGGCAGTAAAGCAGCCAGCTCTCTACACCTGACGGCCAAGGCCCAGAGCCGAGACCGAGCCAAACCAGGCCTGGCAGAACCAACGAATCATGACCAGTTTCATCTAGTGCCTAATCACATCGTGGTCTCCGCAGAAGGAAACATTTCTAAAAAAACTGAATGCCTCGGCAGAGCACTGAAATTTGACAAGGCGGGCTTAGCTCAGTACCGGAGCGCATCCGAAGAGAAGAGCAGCCGGAGAGAGTCCGTGAAGGCCGGCGAGTGCTCCCCCGGCCCCGAAGGGCACCGGAAAACCTCATCCCGAGGGGATCATGGTACTGAGAGCAAACTCTCCAGTATCCTAGTAGATTCTCACTTGGAGATGACGTGTAACAATTCCTTCCAGGACAAAACTCTGAGGAATTCTCCAAAGAATGAAGTTTTACACAGAGACATCATGAAAGGGTCGGGCGAGCCCCAGCCAGATCTGCAGCTCACTAAGAGTTTAGAAACAACGTTTAAGAACATCTTAGAACTTAAAAGGGCCGGGCGGCAGCCCCAGAGTGACCCCACGGTTAGCGGCTCTGTTGAGTTAGACTTCCCCAACTTTTCTCCAATGGCTTCGCAGGAAAACTGCCTGGAAAAGTTCATCCCGGACCACAGCGAAGGCATTGTAGAAACTGACTCCATTTTAGAAGCAGCTGTAAATAGTATCCTAGAGTGTTAATAGCAGCAGCCCTTCCCCACCCCGCCCCGAAACCCCGCCCCGGACAAGTTACATTCTTTCCTGGCAAAAGCAAATGGAAGTGGTCTCCTGTCTCCAGCCTGCTGGATCTTTCATCACAGGTTGTTCTTTCTGATCTCGATCCCATTCTTTGTTTCAGAGCAATACTCGTCGTGGTTACAGGGAGATCCTTTCGCGAAACGATTCCTTGTTAGAAAGCAGTCTGATAGGCCCGACACATTTCAAGTGTTAGGAAAGTGCTTATAGTCATTTCTGTGTTTGTTTACTTGTTTTAATTTAAAACAAAACACCGTATAACTCGCTGAGATCACAGTACACTTGGCCCTGGGTAAAATTCTGACAATCATAAGTCATTTGAAAAGAACAGACTTATTAAAGAAAATCAAACAGGACTGATAGAAGCTACTTTTTAAAGAATATCCCAGTGCATCTCCAGATTTTGCTGTTTGGGGTTTGTTGTCGTGGTCGTTGGGAGGGCGGACCGCCGGGTCGCGCCCCCTCAGCCTTCTCTGAGCGGTGAGTTGCCGGCTGCTCTACCAGGGATGCCACAGCCCCCGGAAGCAGCCGGTAGCGCACAAACAGGGCATTTGTAGGGTTTCCTTGCTCATCGTTCAAGTTCAAGTGCTTTTCTGATGCTCCCGGAGCAAAGCCTCATGCTTTTCAGCCGATGCGCGTTGAGTTTCATCTAGGGAATGCTCTGTTCTTAGTTGCAACAGCATGGCTTGAGATCATTTCACCAGGCCAAATAAAGGAAAACGGAAACCAGTTAAGTGGCACAGTGTACAGGGGAGGCCGGGATAGATAGAGCCTTGAGGAATATAATATGTATATATGTAAAAGCATATATATGTGAACTATTGAGGAAAAAAAAAAAAACAAGCGTTTTGCATTTTCTAATTGGATATAGTCAACATATGCTGTATGTTTTTGTTTGTTGCTGGGTTTCCTTTCATTTAATCTCTCCACCCCCTCTCCCACAAATAGCCAAGCGTCCAAAGCACTTTCGTTCGAAAACTATGTTGTAATTTTTCAGTTTAAACTTTAAGGGGACTTTGGCCTTGTTTTTGCTTCTTGTCTGAGAACAGTAGTCACCCCCCCGCCCCGGCAGCAATCATTACCAAAACACAGACAAACCAAAGTAACCAGCCAGCCCCCCCACTGAAAGAAAAGATCTGAGACACGGGATTCCCACTTGAGAGCCAAAGGACATTGCCCTGTCGTGGTCTGTGTGCGGCCCGTGTTCGTATTAGTGAACATGACTTATTGCTTTATTTATTTATATTTCTTTTCAGGGAGATTTCCCCGGTTTCCTTCCTTGTGTTCCTGCCCCAGGCCATCCCATCTCTGCTCTTCCCTTCATCCTCGGTGTCATTATGACCAGCCAGTCTCTCCCATCATTGGGAAGGCGACATAACGGTGTTTCATACCCGCCCTCCCCCACATGTGCCTGCATGTACCTGAGCTGTTCAGATCCCGAGGCCACTCTGGTGACAGCATGGACACACCCACTCTTCCTCCCCTGTGTGCGCACTCTCTCATTTATTCTGATCTCTCTGGCTTTAGAGGTGCGCCCACTCGTCTCCACTCCCACACAGTGCCAGCATCTGTTTCTGGCTGTTGCCAGAACGGGGATGGACCCCCATTGTCATCATGTTGGGCGCTTCTTCTCCAGATTGGCCTGTGATGGAAAGGAAGGCTTCTGGTTATTCAAAACACGGCAACAGAAGACCCAGTCTCTCCCTGTCCCTCTCTGTCCCCACACTGCCTTCAAAGGAGCCCCCTCAGACAGCCAGTCTTCATAAAAGCAAAGTACCTTCTCCCCAGCCCCAGCCCCACCCCGGCCAATAGAACTTGGAAAATCTGGGCCATTTTAGGGTTCCCATTTTTTCCTTATTTGTGCCAATGTCCAAGTTGCAGATTTCCCCTTTTCCCTGTATTGTAACATATTAGAAGATAAGTTGGTATTGCCAGTTGGAACTTTCTGTTTGGGCAGCCCTGGGGTAACACCCTGCCCTGAACCCTGTGATTTCATAGGCTCTTCTCTTAGGACTCATGCTTCCCTCATTCCTAGCAAGACTTAAAAATGGCCCCTCCTAATCAAATTCTTCTCATTGTGGAACTCTCTACCCGGAAGCCTTCATGTAGGCTACTTAATGGGTTACATTAATTACTGCCAATCAGTGGAATTCTTAAGAAAAAGATAAACTTCATGTACATTTGTCACCTCCCTTTCTTCCCTGTCCTGCCCTGCTACCCCAACCCCCGCCTTTCTAAGCACCATCTCAAAGGGTCTTTTCAGCCCTGACACTTGTCTAGCAAACTGAGAGCCTAATTTACCAAAATGAAACTTGTAAATTCTTGTGTCTTTGTATGTAAGTTTACTTTCTATGGAGGAAAGATTCTAGATAATGACAAATGAAGATTACGAAATGTATTTTACTCCTGTGATTAGGTTAAGCGCACATGGGTCCTAACTCGCATGTCGAGCCCCCTCTGGCGAAGGGTAAGAGAGCTCCACCTCGGACGGCCAACTTTCAGTTGTTCAGGTTCATTAGTCAAGGTTAAGTTTTAGAACTACTTGTACTCAGTAACAAAAATCATTTACTTCCCTTTTTTTTTTCCGTTGTTGTTGTGAAAAAGTGTGTATTTGTTATTAAGCATTTGATTTTCTGTGTCCTTAAGTACTGCCTAAAGATAAAGCAAATTTTAAACTGGCAATTACGAAAAAGAACTATTTTAGCTCTGAAGAATTGAGTAGATTTTGTTAGATTAGGGAGGCCTTACAGACTGACTTGACTTACAGAGGACGCGTCACTCACTGTCAGCGTGGTGTGGGCTTTATTTGCTTAAATACCTTCATTTGTATAGTACGTCTCACTTGAAATTGCTTTGTATACATTTTGTAAAAATATTTATAAAATGTTTTGTAAAAAAAAGTATAACAAATTGCAGTTTATTTTGTTATGTTGGATAAATACTGTTAAAAGAAACCAGTCAGTAATTATATTGTTAATCCATGGTTAGGAAATGTTTAGTTGGAGATTACGAAATGAAACAACCATTGCAATACAGCCAAAGATTTGGGAAAATGTGCAACTGTGATTGTCTTGATTTTGCAAATAGGAATGGCTCTTTCCCCAGAAGAAAAGGGTAAGTAAGTGTTCAGTGGGAGTTCAACCGAAATAGATTTACCATCCCAAACAGGAGACGAACTAGTGAGGGAATAGGATTGTAATTGATCGGCCTTTCCAAATGATTTCAAATTCAACAGGGTGGGTGGGTGAGAAAGTTTAGTCGCGTCTGTCTCCGGCCTCCGTCCTGGCTCTTGTTACATGGGTCCTTAACTGAGGAAGGAAAAAGAAGGAAAAATGGGGTCATTTGAGAAGTTACATAAATGAGCCTCGATCTGCAGGAGGTTTTCTTCAGTATATTTATTTTGTTTCAGTTAAGGACAAGAAGGCTAAGGGATAGGGACAGAAAACTATTTTACAGAAGACTTATGCCAGAATTAACATGCTTCTCTCTGGATTCACACATTTGAGCCATTGAGAAATACCTCTGTAACCTTATCTGTAAAATCAGCCCCCTTGAGGCCCTTCTGAATTCCTGCCCTCATAAGTGGGACTCTGTCCCAATTGTTAGGGAAACTACCATAGGGTGAAATGTATTTCTGGGGGTGAAGGTAGAAGGCTCCTTAAATTTTTCTTTGGGGCCTAGGATTTACACTAACATTCCTTATGGTTTAATTATGCCGCCCTCACACACACACACACACACACACACACACACCTTAAAGCAGTAGCAGTTAGGAAATCAGGATTCTGCAGTAATCAATATATAAACAGGAAGTTGTTCTCCTATAACTAACAGCAGTCAGAGTCATTACTGATAGAATAGTTACATCAGTCGATGGATCCCTTAATGTCTTTTGCAGTGTTGCCCTGATGTCAAGATTCTCTTGCTAAGGACAAATGTGTACCCAACATGACCTTCCTTACCCCCTTCAGGCGATTTGCAATGGGAGTGCCCCATGAATGAAGAAGGAAGGATGATCTGGCTGCTTGATTAGGACCAGTGTCTGTTCCCCAGGGCCATGCCCAGAGGAAAAACCAGGCATCGTCTCTAAGGATGGTTAAAGCCCTCAGTCCTGTGTATGGGGGGGGGGGGTTCCAGGAAGGGGGCCAGTGGATTATTTGGGGACAAAGAGAAAAGGAAGAAACCACAGTCTGGGGGCGCTGAGACACCACTGCTCAGGCTGGACGGCTGTGCTGTCCTCCAGGGGCTGGCTGGTTGCAGGCTCTGACTTTCAGCCTTGTGTATGTTCTCCGAGACGGAGTGAGAGTCCTGGGTGTCCAGCTGCAGGTGGAGAGCATCAGCCGCCATACGTTGCTTGAGCGCTTGACAGGCACCGTGCTAGGCACTAGGGACACGTGGATAATTCAGGTCTGACTTCTACTTGCGAGGAGCTCACAGTTTAGAGAGGGAACAAGCACACGAATAACTGCATTACATTTGGGAATTGACTGGAGTTCGGGAGAGAAGGCAGTAGGGCTAAAATTCTTCCAGCCTCTCACTTCGGTAGAGTTGCAGTCTGTATTCCAGCGTCCTGCTTCTTGGTACATCCTGAGTCACATTTGAGAAAAATGTACGATACTTTGTGCAGGAGTAAAGGTAAAGGCATTTTGTTATCAGAGTGTTAAATATATGGAGAAGTCTGGTTCACACAAATGGCAGGGGCACCTTTGTGCTCGAGTGGATTCTGTAATATGGATAGCCTGTGTCTATGTTGCTGCCCGTAAAAGGCCTTGAAGCCCTACTCTACATTCCCCATGGGCATGTGCTGGAGCCCGGCCTTTGAACACACTTGCAGAGGCAAGAAGATCCTCAGGGGGGAAAATCAGTTCTGTGAGGGTCCAGGGAAGCAGTGCAACAGGACGGGCAGAAGTGCTTCTGGCCGCAGAACCTAGAAATGGGTTCTAGGACCTTATCTAACACGTAATTAGAGATCTTAGTTTAAGTTCCTCTCAGCCTCGACTTCCTTGCCTATAAACTAGGAAGATTTGTCCCGGCCCCCCACTCCTTAAGGTGTAAAATGAGGTGTTACTAAAGTGTGGAAGGTGGAAGAAGCTAAGGGCCATCATCCCTGAAATAATTCCGGGGAGGTTTGAGTTTTTGTTTTGCCTTTGGTCATACCTCCCGCACACAGTCTGCTTCCTGCTCTAGCTTTCCTGGGTCTAACCTGGCCCCTCAAACGGCTGCTGCCCTTCACAGGTTCTCTCCTTTTTCCTTCACACTTCTGCCCCCGTCTGCTTGTCTTTCATCAGAATCAAAAGCTGTTGGCCACGCTGTCTTCCCCAACTCTAGGCTCGGCTGGCTGCTCTCACCCTAACCCCTTTCCCTCCTCATTCCTCCTAACCCCGTGTCACTCTCTGAGGAAGCAACAAGGAAAACGAAACAAAAGAAGTCAGCTTCCAGAAGGCTCCTTAGACAAGAAAGAGGTTTGGGGCTGATGGGAAATTGCAGATGGCGCCCCCTTTTGGGTGCGGTGGGTGTGGTGGTTTTACCTCACTGAGAAGGCACTGCTTAATTATCTCTTAAATGATTCCAAATAATCCCAAAGTGCAGACGATATAGAAGTAACCTGTGGTGGAATATGCTAGGAAAGGAACCCTGGAGTCAAGCCAGAGAGCCAGAAAATGTCCTGAAAGGACTCTTAAAAAAAAAAGAGTCAAGTGGTATCTAAAACAGACAAATCAAAATAATAAGCAAGTAGATAAATAAAACAGGCAAATCACAAGAACCTGATTCCCTAGACAGTTGTTTTTTTTTTAAGATTTTATTTATTTATTTATTTGACAGACTGAGAGAGAGGGAACACAAGCAGGGGGAGTGGGAGGGGGAGAAGCAGGCTCCCCACTGAGCAGGGAGCCCGATGTGGGGCTGGATCCCAGGACCCCAGGATCATGACCTGAGCCGAAGGCAGACACTTAATGACAGAACTACCCAGGCACCCCACCTAGACAGTTTTCTCTTTCTTTTTTTTTAAGATTTTTTTTTTTTTTTTTTTTTGGCTTACTTGTGAGAGAGAGCAAGAGACCACAAGCAGGGGGAACAGCAGAGGGAGAGGGAAAAGCAGACTCCCCGCTGAACAGAGAGCCAGACTGGGGCCTAAATCCCAGGACCCCGAGATCCTGACCTGAGCCTAAGGCAGATGCTTAACCAACTGAGCCACCCAGGTGCCCCGACAGGTTTTTTTTCTTAAACCAATACACACGGAATAAATGAAAAACATAGCACAAAATGTAAGTCTTCCTATTTCAGGCCCCACTCCCATTTCCCAAAAATAACCCCCATCAACACTTTCTTGTATATACTGCCAAAATTGTTACATACAAATACATCTATAGCCAAAAAACAAAAACCACAAAACAACAAGGGACCACTCTCTTACACCCTAGTCTGTATCTTGCTTTTTCAAATGTAACCAAATATCTGAGAGTATTCTTTGGTTGCAAGAAACCGATCTCCTTGGTTAACCAGCATAATGGAGTTTTATAGGAAAGATAAGGATTGACCAGACAGGAACTTCCTGTCTTCCCCAGACAGGAACAAGGAAACTCCAGGTTTTCGTACGTAGAAATTCTTAAAAGACTTGCCCCAAACCTCCTTTGTTTCTTCCATCGTCACCCTGCTCAAGATTCAAAACCCAGAGGGGGGGAGTTTTTTGGTTTTTGTTTTTTAAGATGATTTATTTATTAGAGAGAGGGAGGGGGAGAAAGCTCGAGCAGGGGCAGGAGCAGAGGGAGAGGAGAATCTCCAGCAGGCTCCCTGCTGAGTGTGGCGCCAACTCGGGCTCAACCTCACCACCCTGAGATCGTGACCTGAGCTGAAACCAAGAGTCAGACGTATAACTGACTGAGCCACCCAGGCGCCCCCCCCCCCCCCCCCCCCGCCCAGAAGAAAGAAGTTTATAGCATTTCATGCCTCCTCCTACTGAGGAGATGGAAGGAGTTGAAAAGATCTTCCAGAAACCCCTTCAACTTATGTATTGGGAGGACAAACATTTAGATTTGGCACCCCACTCCACTCCGCAATTGTACATGAGGAAGGAGAGACCAGTCCACAAGAGAAATAAGATACTGTTAGGAAGTGGAAATGGAGACCAGCAGGCCAAAAAATGAAAAACACCATTAAGATTTTGGGACGTGAAGATCTACCTCATTGCATATAATCGTATAGTCTTCCATAATTTATTTAATCATTCCCTCAAGATGGACAACTAAAGCGGTCAAGAAAAGAGGCCTATGACAACAGGCTAAAAAGAATAAGATTCTTGGGGCACCTGGGTGGCTCAGTCGGTTAAGCGTCCAACTTAGTTTCAGCTCAAGTCATGATCTCAGGGTGGTGAGATCAAGCCTGTGTGGGGCTCTGCACTCAGCGGGGAGTCTGCTTGAGATTCTCTGCCTCTCCCTCTCCCTCTCCCCCCACTCTCTCTCCCTCTCTCTAAAATAAATAAAATCTTAAGAAAAAAAAAAAAAGTGGGGCACCTGGGTGGCTCAGTCAGTTGAGCATCTGACTCGACCCCAGCTCAGGTCGTGATAGCAGGGTTGTGGGATGGAGACCGTGTGGGGCTCCGCCCTCAGCGCAGAGCCGGCTTGTCCCTCTCCCTCTGCTCCTCCCCCTGCCCTTGCGCATGCACTAAATAAATAAAATCTTAAAAAAAAAAAAAAAAAGATTCTTGAGGCTGTAAACAGTTATTCCTCATACTCACTACCCCCACTTTGAAATAAAGTCTTGTATCTTGCCTAGTGTGGAGCATATGGTCAATGCTCAGTAAACAACATGTATTAAGTTGGTGAATAATTTGGGGTTGAAGATGTCTGGATGTCTTTTCCTCTGGATCTTTGTGGAACGAGGGCTTAGGCACTGAGAATAAGTACTCTCCTAGCACCATCTGCTGGCATTGGAAAACCTTTCCTGAATCATGGCCTCCACCTCCCTTTCGGCCAATATTGTTAATAGCCATGAAATTCCTCTTCTTAAGACCTTCAGTACCGCAGAACTTTCCTTTTATCTGTACATAGAAACACTTATAAAATAGTGACTTATTTTTGTTCCTTGTTTACTATCTAATAAATGTTTTACACTTTGGTGATCTTCGTTTTTGCCTTTTTACAAAGTAAGACACATGTGAGATGCTAAGTGAATGAGAAGGAGCCTCACACCGTCTTTGACTCCAAAGACTGTGTTGTCCTTTGACATTTGCTCCTCAGGTAATGAGCTCTGTGTATGGCACTATCCTTCTGGTGGAACTAGTTACATATCACATTCCAATATGATGCTTTGAGCTTAGTTAAAAAGCCCCGCAGGTGCCCACTATGGGGGCAGGAGCTGTAGAAGACAAAGAAGTGTAAGTTCCCTGCAGAGCACCCCATCTAATCAGGGAAGCAGTATGTCAAACAGTATAGGATAAAGTCTGTGGTGATGCCTGTAGGTGCCCAGCGCCGGGTGATGACATTGGGATACATACTGTGCTAGACATCCAATGCCTGGAGATATTTTTGTTTGCCACATTTGGGGTGGGGACGCTACTGGCATGTAGTTGGCAGAAGCCTGGGATGCTGCTAAATATCCCACAATGCACGGGGCGACCCTCCATAATAAAGAACTATCTGGCCCAAAAAAAGCCGATAGTGCCGAGATTGAGAAGCCCGCGCTGGACCTTTAGCAACTGCCATGAGTGAGGCAGGCATGATCCCTGCCCTCCTAGTATCATGGAGAAATGTTAAAAATATAATGTGTTGACGGAATTCAGAGAAAGGAAAGAGACTACCCTATAGTCTTGCTAAAGTTCAGTCCATAGACCTGAAGCATGGCATCACTTTGAAGCAAGCAAAAAAAGCGGAATATCAACCCCTCCCCCATCTCACTGAAGGAAAATCTGCATTTTAACAAGACTGCATATTAGTGCTGGAGACAGCGCTGCGCTGGAGGTTTCCAGAACACAGGACGTGGGTTATTTTTCATTGTTTTATGAAGACCAGGAAAGAAGGAAGCAAATTCCAGGTGGTGAGAGCTATATGAGGGAAGATTCTGAGATGGCGAGGAGGAATTTCTAGTTTTCCATCCAGCACTCATAACTAACATAGTGTCGCCCCCTTACAGTCAGACATTGTGCTAAGCGCTTTATTTGGACTATTTCACGTAATCTTCGTAACGCTCTGGGTAGGTCCATTTGAGGGGTAAAGCAAACCAAGGTACAGAGGAGTTAAAACTGGGACCTAGTGACGGCAGATGGAATCGAAGCTGCATTCTCTCCCACCCGAAATCCTCCACAAACACCTCCACCCACACGTGAGAGCCGAAGTCACGGCCCCAGCTCTCCCCACCCAGCAAAAAGCCAACAAGCAAGCCAGCCAGCCCTCCTTCCCGGACTCGCGCCGCCGAAGAGGAGCCGGAGGAGCGGCGCGCCCTCCACACCGGAAGTCGTAGTGCAACGTGGGAAGCGTCTTTGCTTATTAGCCCGGCCACCGGCATTAAACGAATATAGCGTAAAGGAAGACAGCGGGATCTTGAAGATGACACAGACCCTAAAGTGCTTGGAAGCAGTGCGAAGAAAGTTTTGTGCAACATTCGGCAGGCATCTGTGTTAGCGAGACCTCAGCCGTTCACTGCAGTTCCCTGGCTGCCGGGGTGGTACGACCGGGAGCTAGAAAACACATCTCTATGGTCAAGTGAATATAGAGCGGTCCTCTCTTCCCCCACGTGGTGGGGCTGCGCATGAGCAGTAGCCGCAGCTTCGGAAACATGGCGGAGCAAGAGTGAGTGTCTGGGCTTTGAATCTCTCGAGTGGGGTCTTGAGCATCTGGTGCCATCCACGGTGTTTATTCTTCGGCGGCGCAAAATAAGGCTACTTGGGGACTTATGGAAGAGAACAGAAAAGACTCCAGATTACAGAGGGTGGGATGAGGAGGAAGGAGCCGTAGGGCTCGGGCTGACGGTCAGACGGAGGGAGCCGCCGTCAAGTTCGGGTTACCTGGAGCGGCGAGGATTGAGTTTCTGGCGGCGGGCTGAAGAGTGCCAGTCTTGGGTTCACTCAGCCTGACTTAAGTATTACTCCTGCCGATGGGTCTGCACCCGTCCCAACCCCACGGGGCTTTACTAGAATCACGTAGCTGCTAGTGTTTTTACAAGGCTGTGGCAGTAAAAGCTCCATGGAGGCATACGAGGGCCAGGGGCCAAGGGGTTCATGACTTTTTACTGCTTTAGGAAAGAGTGAACGTTAAGGGGTCCATTTTGAGGACTGAAGTCAGAAACCACAGGTTTCAAGGAAGTCTGTCTTTAGGAATTTGAAGAGAGTGATGTTTGTCGAAGCCCAAGAGGTGGTTTAGAAATTCATTGAGATTTGTTTTTTAAACACTATCGCTGATTCCAATTTTCTGTATCAGGCAAAGAAAAAAGATTCCATTGGTTCCAGAAAATCTCCTGAAAAAGAGGAAGGCCTATCAGGCCCTTAAAGCCACTCAAGCAAAGCAGGCACTTTTGGACAAGAAGGAGGTAATGATGGGGAACCAGAAGAAGGGACTTAGAATGTGTATTTGGTGAGTTATATCTAGCATATGTTGAACTGGATTTGGTATCGACAGTCCTTTCCCCATCGATTCCAACAGGTATAGGGTTCATGTGTTCATTTAACAGGTATTTATTAAACGCTTTCTGCAGGTAAAATACTGAAGTAGAGTTTGTAAAGGAAAAAGTGGAGAAGAGATTGTACTATTTAGGTTCATACCAAGTGATTTGATAGACCAAACTTGCTTGTGTACCTGGAAGAAAACATATTTTTTTAAAAATACACCAGTTTTTGCTATTTGCTAAACATTTTTGGAAAATACATATTTTGGAGTCAGGAAAATGAAACAAGCTAATGCTTATTCTGTACTTTATGATACTTAACTACAGTGTTAGGTTCCATAAACGTGTGTTGGTAAACATTGGCTAACAGCATGTAAACTAACTTGTTTATTCATCAGAGGCTTTTCCTAGTAGTTTCTGAGTTTTCACCACTCCACCTTTACTTGGGTGTCTCATTTTTCCCTTATATAGAAGATGTGCTTCCGTTTGCGGAACCCAGTGGGAAATACACTTAATCGATAGTGACTAATGAATTACTGTTGTAGAAATAAAAAGTAGAGGCGCAAAATGGTGACGATGGTCTGCCTTCTCTGTAGCAGAAGAAAGGAAAACAGCTCAAGTTTAAGCGACTGGAATGGTTCCTACACGATTCCTGGCGGCAGCAACGTGACAGGGTGCGCCTCAGACGGCTGGAAGTGAAACCTCATGGCCTGGAAGTGCCAGATAAACATTCCTTGGCCTTTGTTGTCCGCATCCAAAGGTGGGGAGCTTGCCAGATTCCATAGGCCGGATCAGACTATTGGTTGCGCTTTAGACCCCTTCCTAGGGAGATGAACTACAGTAGGCTTTAAGCCACTAAGGCAAGTTGTGCTGGGAATTCAGGGCTGAGCACCACATAGTTTTCGTTCTCAAGATTAAGGAGGCTGATCTTAGACAGACATGAAAATGTACCCTGTGCTCTGTGAGGGTCCACTGCTGCTGGGGCATTACTGGTTCAGGACATGCTCTAAAGCAGAAACTTAAAGCTGAGACCCGCACACATGGTAGGAATTCACGAGCGTTAGGGGAAGGCTTTCCGGGCATGAGAGAGCAGAGAGCTGGGGGGCTCAATCCCAGGACTCTGGGATCATGACCTGAGTCGAAGGCAGACACTTAACCAACTGAGGTGCCCCTCAAGGAGTCTTTCTAGGAACTGAACCAAGGTCAAGTAGATGGAGCATATTCAGTGCTGGAGAGAGTTCATAAAGCTTTTTCTTCCTTTAGTTGTACTTCACCTGGTCTGCCTGCATGCACAGCTGCCTCTTCCTGTTTCCCGCACCCAGTCACCCAAACCAGAAACCCGTGGGCTTTAAATATTTTTGAGCCCTCGTTATTAACCTTCCTGGCACTTCCCATAATCTCTTTCCTGGACTAGCGCATTAGCTTTCCCACTGGTTGCCCTGCCTCTGGTGTCACACTTCCACATCTATCCTGTATGCTCTTGGTGAGTGTCAAAAAGAAAGTGGATTGTGTCGCCTTTACCTAAAATCTTTCCTGCTTTTACTGCCCACAGACGCGAGTCCAGCTGCTTTTGCTTGATATGCACAGCCTTACACACACACTCACACACACACCCCCAAACCCACACACAGAATCAGGGCCCGTCTCTATTCCTGTAGCACCGCAGGCATTGCTCCACGTCAGTCTGTTGTTACAGCTGCCACCTCTTGGCCTCACACATCCATGTCTTGCTTTCTGGATGCCCTGTGGTGGCAGACATGTCGTAGGTGCTTGCTGGACTGACATACACTGACTAAAACCTCCCATCCCCTGCCGTTCGTTTCAGGATTAATGGGGTGAGTTCACTGGTGCAGAGGACCATTGCAAGGCTTCGCCTGAAGAAGATTTTCAGTGGTGTCTTTTTCAGAGTAACCCCGCAGACCATAAAAACGCTGCGTGTAGTGGAACCTTATGTGACCTGGGGGTGAGTAAGTTTTGTGTGTGTGTGTGGATTCATATCAGATTGTATTTGAGCGTGATGAGAACATGAGGATGCACAGGAAATGAGCTTGCGTCGCTGTGTTGAAGAAACACTTTGCTGTGACCACAGTCACCAGAAGGCAGCTGTAGATCCCTGGCACACGGGGCAGGTACCACGAACAGTACCCCACAGGGCTTGTTCCCTTGCACGCTAAGGCTGAGTAAGCGGTAGAAGAGAAATTAATTCTCCGAGTCTTGAAGCAGAGCTGGGGGCCGTGCTTGTGTAAGAGTAGTGTGCCTTCAAACATGAAAACCCAGTAGAGGCCGGGATTTAATTTCAGACTCTAGCACCATCTTGAGTAGAGGGTCGTACAAGACCAGAGTCCTGAACTGTAAGTCAGCATTTGTTTTATTTTTGCCTGGGAAAGTAAAAATTTTTTTGCATGGTGAATGTTTATATCCATGCATTTTCATTTCTTTTCTTTTCTTTTTTTTTTTTTTTTAAGATTTTATTTATTTATTTGATAGAGAGCCAGGGAGAGAGGCGACGCCAGTAGGGGGAGTGGGAGAGGGAGAAGCAGGCTTCCTGCTGAGCAGGGAGCCCTGATGGGGGGCTTGATCCCAGGACCCTGGGATCATGACCTGAGCCAAAGGCAGACACTTAACGACTGAGCCACCCAGGCGCCCCATATTTTAATTTCTGACTCCACAGTCAGGGCCACTCTGGTTTTCTACTCCTTTCACATGTGTACTTCCAAGCATCCCGGCTGCAGCGTGATTGCAGGAGATTTCTTGGTGGGAAGAAGGGGTAGTGGGAGAATCTCTCCTAGCCAGGCTGCAGGACTGATTGGCCAGTGTCATGCAGTGTGCCAGGGGCTGATAAGGCTGTACTTTATTCGGCCATAGATTTCCAAATCTGAAGTCTGTCCGGGAACTCATCTTGAAACGTGGACAAGCCAAGGTCAAGAATAAAACCATCCCTTTGACAGACAACACAGTGATTGAGGAGCACCTGGGTGAGTGTTGCGCCTTAGGGGTCAGTTGGGGCAGAAAGTGAGGATCTCTGGTGGTCTTGATGTGGGATCTAGGTCATATTCTTTTTCTTGGGGTCCCAAGAACCTACCAGAGTGCCCAGCTCTGGCATGTTAGAGCCTTATAGTTTATACTGGGCCAAATGTTGATTGAAGGAATCTGTACCCTTATGTTTCCCAGGGAAGTATGGTGTTATTTGCTTGGAAGACCTCATTCATGAAATTGCCTTTCCGGGGAAGAATTTCCAGGAGATCTCTGCGTTCTTACGTCCTTTCCATCTCTCAGTGGCCCGTCATGCTACCAAGAACAGAGTGGGCTTCCTGAAGGAGGTGGGCTTACCTGGCTATCGAGGTGAAGGCATCAATCAACTCATTCGGCAGCTGAATTAAACCCAGGTGAGGCTGGAAACTGCCCTTGGGCTGACTTGTGATCGGCCATGCCTTGCCAGTTAAAAATCCTTTTGCATTTACCAGTGTCTGAGAGTAACTCTGGTACTGGGGGGAAAGAAGAGAGGGTAGCTACAGGTCTAACAGATAGAAATGTGCTTGGGACGGTGAATGCCTGGTAGGACATGGGGCTATGTGTATTCCAACAGTTACAGGCTAGAAAATGTTGAGTAGCAAAAAAAAAAAAAAAAATCTGTATTGCTGTGGTCATTTACCTAGAAATGGGGAGAGAATATTAAAAACCAATTTCAAAAAGGGTGTGAAGATCTAAACCATCTATTTTGTTGAAAGTATCTTAACTTTTTGAAATTGCTTGTTATTAATTCGAGGTGCCACCTTTCATTAAACTTTTGTTAATGAAGTTGTGTTTTTCTTCCTCAGAATATCTGAAAGCACAACGCATTGGTGGCATGTGTTTTGTCTTTTGGAATTATTACTGGTATCTTCAAAGAAGATTATTTTCTGTTATATCTTCAGAAACTAGAGGGAGGGTCAAGGAAAAGATGATGGTGCTCCCGGCAGGCACTTGTCATCACAGCCCAGTTCCACGGGAAAGTTCCAGTGTGTTTTCCACGTTGGCTGCCTCCACCACCTCTGAACTCAGCAGAGGATTCCTGCCACGGAAGAGGGAGTCCTGCTATGTCACATCTTCTATCCTGGAATTTAAAGGTGGTGAACAAATGCCCAAGCATGAGTACAAGACAGCAGTGGACCAAGCTCAGGGATGTACTTGAACCTGGGGGTTCCTGGGGCCTTGATTTGGTAGGAACTTGAAATACAATTACAAAGAGTCCATGTTCTCACTCTTGGTGACAGCTTGGCAAGTTCTCAGACTCGGCTGGCCCTGAGGTGTATCTGGTGGCTTCCTTAGCCTGGCCTGCGATTGGCTTAGTCCTTTTCTTTAGCTGGGGATCTTAACCTATCCTTGGGTCTGTGAGAAGGGACGGACCTTTTCCCAGGAAAATACTTAACACTCAAATTTTTGCTTAGACATTTCTATGTTCATAGACTCTTCTTAGGGTCCCGTGCACCTTATGTGAGGAAGTCTTGCACTACCTGGATTAGTCACCTGGGCCCAGACCTTGTTAGTCTGCTCTGGTCCCATGTCCTGTGGAAGACCAAAGCTTACCAAGATAGCTTTTCCCCTTGGAGCCAATTGGGTGTTTCCTGTTACGAACAGAGTGGTAGATTCCTGAGCGCTCCCCCCCGCCCCATCTACCTCCAGGAAATGCCCACCATTTCTTTCTGCTGGGCTTCAGGATGGGATTTTCTTGGTTTGGCATGGATGAAAGTAGTACTATTAGGTCTTTTAGGCTCCAGGCAGGCTTAATTGGACCCTCTCCTTGCATAGTCTGGAGTCCAAAAGTATTGCTGTCTACCCTGCTGGTCATGATGTAGTAGACCCAACACTGTGCTTCCAGGGACCTGAGACCTAAAGGGGGATCTGATCTTGCTTGTTTATCATCTGTGTCCCCTTCCTAGGTGGGCCTTCCTCTGCTCCTGTCACTTTGTGGCCTCAATTGCCGTCTGAGTAGTTGGTGAGGATGTGCCAGGTATAGGTTAAGACTTGAAAACATGCTTAACCGTTGTGCGCCCTGGTCCCATAAGATAGCTTTGCTGCACTTTTGGCTCATGGGGCCCTCAGACATACCTGGGAGGTTGGGTTAGACATAGAACAATGCCTTAATATGTGCCATCTTATGAGGTAATTAATTAGGTGGGTTGGCTCAAGAGTTAACCTGCCAGGAATAGATGTTAGAGCTTACACTTATACTTTAAAGCATTGTGAAATCAACTTATTTTAAAGTGACGTATCAAAAAGCCATGGGAAAAGAGCATTTGTGAGTGTGGAAGCCCAGGGTTTCTATCACAGATCTGTTTTATACTAAATACAAGAATAATGTTTCCATTCCTCCCTGCAAAATGGGGCTCTAGTCCAGCACGTGCGCCTCACTCGACACAGTTGTTCAAAGGATTAAGCAAAAGAATGGTTTTTAACTTAGAATTGTATGGAAATAAATAAGTTATAAAAATTAATGTTCTGCTGCATCGTGTACCATGATGCATCATTCCCTAAACAAGTTGTGGAACCATCATCGTTTCTGGGAAAAACGAGTCCTGTCGTGTGATCTGTAGATCGTGTATTTATGTGAATTGTTCGTGGCCACCAGCGTATATTCCCGTCAACATGTACCATCTGTGTATGTGGAAAACAGAAACCTCAGTTTCAGGAAGCAAGAGCAGGGGCAGTGAGCCACGTGGCCTGTTTAAAGAGTCCAACTTAAGAAAGTGGTTGTTGGAGCTTTTCCTTTGTTCTAAACTTAAAGCCTGACCCAACTAGTTCCAGATGGGCTTTTTTAATGCTTTGGCATTTTACTGGCTTAATGTATCTTTGAAGTCATCTGGGGCCAAGTGTAATCATCAAGCCTTGTATTATTAGCTGCTGATCTGGAGAATGGCTAAAATCCACACCGCCGGGATCCCAGATTCATTTCCACAGCCACCAGAATGAGCTGAACCAGGGGATAACCACTGACGTTCTCATTCATTACTAACCAAACTCCCCAGTGGGCCAGACCCCGTTAGTGTGTCCTCAGTATTTTAGAAACGAAAATACGTCCATGCATCTCAGTGAAGGATGAGGCCTGTCAAATACCTATAGGGACTGAAATGGGATTTTAAAAAACATTTCTTTTTAATGAGGACCACGGTCCAGAAATACGGATACAAGACAACCCTGACGGCGCTCGCAGGAGGCTTAAGTCCAGCGGAGACCGGTTGGGGCAAATGCGCAAAAGGTGAAGAACGGTGGCCTGGATCCGGGGTCCGAGTTCATGCAGGACAGTCACTCCTTCCAGGTCTAACAGGCAAAGGACCTCGAGCCTCGGGAGCCCACTCCGTGCCATCAGGAAGGCGCAGTTCCTGCCTCCGCCGAGCAGGGTCCCTCCACGATGTTCTTCCACCGGGACCGAGGGGCGGCGGCATCTGGGGCCCCGGGTCTAGGGCGGCGGCGCGCGGGCCTCGGCCGATTCCCCGGCCTCCCAGGGCTTGGGCCTCCGCGGGAGCCGGGACGCCGTGGGCTCGCCGTGGGTCGCCGCGATGTGGCGCCTCTCCACTCCCGGGAGCTCCCGGCCCTGCAGAACCAGCTGCTGGAGCTGCGCCAGGCTCACCGAGGCGGGGGCTGCCTCCGCAGGCGCGGGGCCCGGGCCCGAGCAGCTCCGACCGCCGGGCCGCTCCATTCCGGCCGGCGCGCTGAGCACACGCTTCCGGGTGGGGCGGGTGCAACCACCGTCGGAGGAGAGGAAGGGGGGTTCTTAGAGCGTACCAAGCCGGCCCGGAAAGGGGGGAGCACTTGAGAACCGCTTCACACACACGGAAAACAGCCAAAACGGAGCCTGCAACGTGCAATGCTTTAGAAGGACCTCGAAGGCTTGCACAGAACAGGCCGTGCATGTGGACACGCTGATGCAGGCAAAAAGACCCAATTTGGCACACATGCATAGGCACCAAGCGCAAACCTCTTTTCTTTCCTTTTTCCCTTTCTTTCTTTTTTTTTTTTAAAGATTTTATTTATTTATTCGACAGAGATAGAGACAGCCAGCGAGAGAGGGAACACAAACAGGGGGAGCGGGAGAGGAAGAAGCAGGCTCATAGCGGAGGAGCCCGATGTGGGGCTCGATCCCCGAATGCCGGGATCACGCCCTGAGCCGAAGGCAGACGCTTAACTGCTGTGCCATCCAGGCGCCCCTTCCCTTTCTTTCTTAATTTCTTTCTTCCTTTTTTCTTTCTTTCTTTTTCTTTTTCTTTCTTCCTTTCTTCTCTCTCTTTCTTTCTTCTTTTTAGAGAGAGTGAGCAAGAGAGAGCAGGAGCAGGGGGAGCGGCAGAGGGAGAGGGAGAAGCAGGCTCCCCGTTGAGCAGGGAGCCCCATACAGGGCTTGACCCAGGATCCTGAGATTACGACCCCAGCGGAAAGCAGACACTAAACCGACGGAGCCACCCAGGTGCCCCACCTTCTTTTCTTTTTAAAGTAATCTCTTGGGGGCCGCCTGGGTGGCTCAGTCAGTTAAGCGTCTCCCTTGGACTCAGGTCATGATCCCAGGGTCCTGGGATCAAGCCCCATGTTGGGCTCTGCTCAGCCCGGGAGTCTGCTTCTTCCTCTCCCTGGTGCTACCCTTGGTTGTGTTCTCTCTCTCTCTAATAAATAGAATCTTTAAAAAAAAAAATTTTTTTTAAGTAAAGTCATTTCTTGGGGCTCAAACTCACAACTCCCGAGATCAAAAGTCGCATGCTTCACCAACTGAGTCAGCCAGGCGCCCCAGGTAGGTACCTATTTTCACACACGCGCGGAAGTGTGCGCCTGCAGGGACACACGTAGGGACACATAGCAAGGGGAACATCTCCAAGGCAGACTCCGCAACTCCACATGGAACATAGCTGTGGAGAGATTGCCAGTGGCCTCAGGAGAACTGGGAATAAGCGACAGCACCGAAGAGCCTGCCACTCTCTCCCCATTTCCTGCCGGCGTGTTTGCAAAGCGGATGAGAAAAGATGAAGACAAGCCAGGTGTGCTACAGTCCCTTTGGCTGCTGGCAAAGTCAGTGCCCGCAATTCTCGGGTTTCTCAGTGTATCAGAAGTTCCCCTGACCCGGCAAACACTGCCCTCACCACGTATCCGAAGCGCAATCACTATTAACGAAGGAACTGGCACTGTGTGTCTCCTGCTGTGACACGCTGGGAAGGGGGCTATAGATGATGGAGGAACACCCCGTCTCCCCTGTAGTATTCCTGCCCAGAGGTTCACTCTGAATCTAAAGGAGATGACCAGACCAAGCAAAGTGAGAGACATTCTGCAAATGACTGGCCTGGGTGCTTTATAAATGTCACTGTCATAAATGTCTTGGGATGCCCACGAAGACGGTTATTAAAATTCTGATCAGATGGGTGACTATGCAGACTGTCTTCTGTGGTCCCTCCAGGTCCTCTCTCCACCTTTATCCACCCAGCTTTCTGCACACTGACATCTACAGACATCGCAATGGGCTCCCTTAACCTCCAGCTTCGGGAGTTGGCTAGTGGAGGCCCCGCAGAAGAAAGAAGGAGAAGAAGGTCAGCGTCTTTATTCCTCAGTTTCCCTCCCTCCAGGATCCCCTCTGGCTGCAGGGTCCCTCCACGAGCTCCCTGGCTTTGGGGCCTTGCCATTGCTCCCTCACCCCTTCAGGCCCGTTACCAGTTCCAGGTACCACATTATCACTTGGGCTCTCCCTTCATCCTGCCACACCTCTATAAATAGTCCCTTTATTAAATTCTCAAATTTCCCGGGATACACGTGTCCTCTGTTTCCTGTCCGCACTCACCAATAACGGAATGGGCTGCAGGAAGGGCCTCATGCAGAATACTGAGACCGGACCGGTCATAAATTCAAAGAGTCCAGGGGAAAGGTCCTGGCTGAGGGGGCGATGCGCCCAGGTAATCCACTGTGTGAAGAAGTATCGCCATTACCCAAATCCTCATTGGGGGTGGCAGGGGTGAAGTGGAGAACACTGCGTTGTTGAGGTAGGGGGATGGCAGGCGAAATGGCTGTGGTTCATATGGCTGAGGACTGGCACCAGGATGTCATCGTAAGGGTTGCCAAGTGTTCGTGCTAATTAAGTGTGCAGCCCTTTAGGGCAGCACAAGAGAGTGTGATGGGGCAGGGGTGGGACTCTGAGATGAGACGGGGACGTGTGGGCAGACATGGGCCTCTGTCTCCCCGGACCTCAGCTTCAGGACTCGCCCCACCTCCAGTCTTCCCTGGCTCTTCTCAAATTGGGTCCCAGAACAGCCTGGGCAGAGAAGCACAAGGCCCACGCTGAGAGCAGAACGCCCAGACGGAAGGAAGTACAGACCTTGCTAAACTGCCTGGGCCGGAGCCCCAGCAGTACGTGTGGGGATGGGCTCTAAGGGAAACAGACCCCGGAGGGCGGAATGTAAGGCTCCATTGGCCAAACTCAAGGCCATGGATGCTCATCCAGGATTTGAGATTTAATGTGTTGGCTCGAGCACCCGGGAGAGGCATTGACAGTCTATGAGGTTGGTTAATTAGGGCCTGGACTTACTGGCAGCCTACGGTTAGTAAACTTGAAATGCCAGAATTTCTCTGGCATACTGGAGAGGAAGGAATCCAAAATCTCAGAGAGCTGGGAATGCTGGATGGGATTCATTATGTGCGACCTGATTAGCCATCCCTCACCACATATTTTAAGGGGGTCTGGAAAACCCTCCCTTCACCAAAGCATTAAGAAATGCTTTGGTGAGGGGCGCCTGGCTGGCTCACTCAGAAGAGAAGACAGCTCTGGTTCTCAGAGTCGAGAGTTTGAGCCCCAGGTTAGGCGCAGAGTTTACGTTTAAAGGAGGAGGAGGAGGAGGAGGGGGAGAAGGAGGAGGAGATGAAGAAGAGGAAGACGGAGAAGAGGAAGAAGGAGAAGGAGAAGAAGGAGGACAAGGAGGAGGAGGAGGAGAAATGCATTGGTGAGAGCCACCTGCGTCCTTGACTTGCTCTGATGGCTGTCCTCTGTAGGCTGGAGGTGCTGGTGGGGGTGCTGGATGGATCAGTGGAACTAGAGTCTACGATCTCAATGCGAATAATGGTACCCTGGTAATGTAAAGGCCAGGTGGTGACGCTCAACAGCCAAAGGCCAGGTAGCTATAATACCTCACATAAAGACGTTGGAAACAGTGGTCACCCACTGGACACAAGGACCGTCCTGTGGACCCTGGTCAGCCTCTTTCCCTAGGCACTGTAGGCCTTGTTCGATGGACCCGCAGCGGCAGCGGTGGGAGCTCTGCTTTGGCTCAGTGACATGGTCTTCCCTCTCTGAGGCTAGCTGGCCGTGGCCGGTGCCGAGCGCGCGTCTTACTTATAGCCCAGGCTGGGTCCCGAGTTGGGCGCCATTCTCACCTGCTCGTAGACTGAGCTGACTGGGCCCTCCTAGCGTGGAAGGGCTGCGCTTTATCCTGAGAACAGACACATGTTCCAGGTATGAATTCACCTTCTCTCCCTCCGACTTCTGTCAGCACCACCTTTCTGCCAGCATCAGGTATCCTGATGGACAGAATCCCTTACCCAGCGCCGTGGCATGCCGCGTCACATCACCTCCAACCGGGGCGCGCATGTCGTTGCCAAGGAAATGTACAAATGAGCTCACTCCCGAGGAATTCGCTGGTCTTACCGTGTGCCCCGTGACCCAGAAGCAGCTGGCAGGATGAGATGGTGGCTTGACCTGCTGAAGGCTCATCTAGAGCGTAGCTGAGAAGCTGCACCGAGCCAGGGGCTGGGGCTGTCCTACTGGAGGCAGTGTATGCTCTTCACCAGAGCCAGGCACAGTCATCGAGAGCCAAGAGGTCGGGGTAGTGGCAGGGTCCTCACTATTACACCTCAAAGTCTACAACCTACTGGAAGAACTTTTTGCTACCCGTTCCAATAATGGAACGGACTCAGGGAGCTTGGTGACCCTAGTGCCCAAGGGAGAAACATTTCCACCATACGATCATCATAGTACTGATGACTTGGAAGCTGATGGCCCCTGGCCATTTTGGTTTCTGCTCCTATTGATCCAACAGGCAGAGAAAGGTGCCTCTGGAACGTCTCAGTTGATTAGACCCAATTACTAGAGAAAATTATGTTGCTACTGCCTCATAGAGGTGGGGCTGGATCTGGGGCCCAGGGGGTTCACTGAGGTCCCTCTTCATAATCCTCCAACCAGTGGTCCAGGTTAACGGGAAACTTCAGCAGCCCGACAAAGTCAAGGCCTCCTAGGGACTCAGACCCTCTAGGAATAAAAGTTTGAGCCACCCCTCAGCCGTTAGGCGTCTGCCTTCAGCTCAGGTCATGATCCCAGGGTCCTGGGATCGAGCCCCACATCGGGCTCCCTGCTCGGCGGGAAGCCTGCTTCTCCCTCTCCCACTCCCCCTGCTTGTGTTCCCTCTCTCGCTGTCTCTCTCTGTCCAATAAATAAATAAAACCTTAAAAAAAAAGTTTGAGCCACCCACCAGCTAAAGAATCTGGTGCTGGCAAAGGATAGGAAGAATGTGTCACTGGGGGTGAAAGCAGACAGGTGTGAGTTGAACTTAGGCCTTGTAACTCCCAGTTCTCCCCTGCTAACTTAGTAAAGAACACCGGTGGTGGCTAACATTTTAGGTTTCAGTGGCAGCATGGTCACACGGACATCCCCTCTCCCTGACATAGTAGCTGATGGGACACGGTGTGTCCTCTGTGCTGGGGGCATGGGTTTTTCATCTGGACAAGAGATAAGAGGCGCTTCCCTGTGGCCCTTCAGAACCACCCCCACACACCCCCACACACACCAGCTGTGCTCTGGGAATCTGAACTGCACCAAAGGATTCCTACACCCTCCACATGGATTCAGCCAAGGGGGGCAACGGCCGGGGTCAGCAGATGGGAGGGTGCCCAAGTCAGGGAATGTATTCTCCCACTTTCCTACCTGCCAGAGCAGCATGGACCATGCCCACTGACTGAAGGTCGCAGCTGTTGCCAGGAGCCCTCTCCACACAGCTCTTTCTGGCTCTGGGTGCCGGTAAGTGCTCCCCACCTCCCCTTTTCAGACCTCAGGTGCTGACACCCCGCCTTATAGCTGTGGGGTGCTGTTTCAGCCATTCCTCCATACCCTACCCACACCTTTATAAATAGTCCTTTTATTTTTTTAAAAGATTTTATTTATTTATTTGAGGGAGAGAGAGAACATGAGTGGGGGGAGGTGCAGAGGGAGAGGGAGAAGTAGACTCCACACTGAGCGCGGAGTCCGATGCGGGGCTCGATCCCCTCTCTTCCAATTCCCCATCTGTGTTCCTGCTACCTGCTAGGACCCTGGGACATACACTATGTCTTTGAGTTAGGGTTAGTTTTGGCAGTGAGCATCAGAAAACCCAAAATAACAATAGTCTACGCAAGATGAAACTCTCTAAACTCTTTCTCATGTAAATCACACTTGGTGTTAAGCAAGCCAAAGCGGGTGGTGGCCCCTGGACATTAGGTCATACTACACATACGCATCTTAATCGTCTTTAAATTGGCATCATGACTGAAACACTTTTCCATGTCATCATCAACTCTTCAGAAAGAATCAAGACTTGGCTCAGGGTGTCATCTTCCTGAATCACTTTTCCTAATGCTCACACCAACTCCAGAAGGATGATCTCCCTCTCCCAAGACCCCAGTCTCTACCCCTGCACACACACACACACACACACACACACACACTCACTCACTTCAGTCATGGTGTCTCTTATGCTCCAAGTCCCTTATCTGTTTGTGGGCCTGTCTCCTTGCTTGACGCCTGGGAACATCTCTTTTTGTCTTATTATCCCCAGCCCCAATTCCTGGCATAAAACAGACACCAGTAAATGACAAGGCTATTTTAAGACCTGCATAATATTTCATCATATAAAGGCACCCTAGTTTGCTTAGCTGCTTCCTCGGGTTTTTTTTTTTTTTTTTAATTTTTATTTATTTGATATAGGAGAGAAGGAGAGAGGCCAACACAAGGGTGCGCATGGGCCAGGGGAGGAGCAGAGGGAGAGGGAGGACCAGGCTCCCAGCTGAGCAGGGAGCCCCACTCAGGGCTTGATCCCAGGACCTTGAGATCATGACCTGAGCCAAAGGCAGCCTCGCCTAACCGACTGAGCCACCCAGGCGCCCCCTTAGCTACTCTCCTGTTACTGAACATTCAGGTGATTTTTATTTTGTATTATAACTATCCTGCTAGGATTTTTATCTGATCGGTGAAATAGATGCCCCTGTCAGTAGTAACTGGAGGAGACTTTTCCTTGCTGCTGCTTGCGCGTGCACGCACACACACACACACACACACACACGGATCTGCCCCTCTGGTTGCAGTCTTCTAATTGGATGGGTCAGATTCACAATCAGTAATCGCTTGGTCATAACGGTGGTCTTTTTCCAATAAACACTACTACTTTTCCTTAATTTTCTTTTTCACGTCCTATGCAGCTTATTTCAATTTAGAAGGGCCCTTGGTTTTCTCTGTGCATTTGACAAAAAAGGGGGAGACAAGGATAATCTGCTGTGTGCCAGGCACTCAGATGGGTACTCCGATTGGACAAGCTCCTAAAAAGAATCCAGGGGAGAGACCTGTAAGCATGCTGGTCCCTGTAGTGAGCTCCCAGCTCCAGTGCTTGCTGCGAAGGAATCTTCAGCTATATCACTGCCTTTTCCTGAGTCTGTTTCCCCAACTGGAAACAGGGATGCAGACACCTGATAGGTGATGGTGGGGATCAAATGAGCCGTCTGTGAACAGGACCTGGCTCTTAGCAGCGGGTCAGCAAATGGCAGCTTTAATCCCAAGTGAGGAGCTCAGAGAAAGATTTCAGCTCTGAGATTCAAGGCCGGCGTGTCGGGGCGACCTCTCCGCCCTGGGCAAGGCATCTTTAGGGTCAGCAAGACTGTGGCCTCAGGGGGAGATTCTTGGGGTTCCTGGAAGGAGGGTACCTATGAGAGAGCGGGCAAGGAAAGCTTGCAAGCCGACCTGCGGCCGGGAGCGGGGAGGGGGCCAGTGGAAGCGTAGCTGAGCCGGCAGGGCCCCCCCACAATCCTGCCTCCCCATCCCGGGGAAGGTCTTCAAACCCTAAAGAGGCCAGAGGGCTCCTTCCCCATCTGTAATGTGGTAACGGAGCCCGAGCCAGCACCTCCCCAGGCTGGAGGGCGGGAGAGTCGTTAGGGACACCTGCCTGCCCAGCCCCCTCCCGGCGGGAGCCCGCGCGGATCGAGCGCACCTGGGCGCCGGCTGCGCCTGGGAACACGTGGCTCCCCAGGCCTCCAAGCCGCCCGAAGCGAAAGGGGGGTGGGGAGCCCGGCCCGCGCCGGGGCTCCCACCCCACGTCAGAGGGTGCAATCCACACACTATTAAAGCAACCGTCCCGACGGAAATGGGGTGACGCTGGCACCAGAATAAAGAAGTCGGGGAGCCAGGAAGAAATAAACCCGCCAGCATAAAAGATATTAACGTAGAGAATGTTTCACAAATAATAGGGACAGGAAGGATTATTCAATTAGTAATCCTGGGGTCATCGATTAGATCTTTAGGGGGGAAACGAAATTTAGATGCATATCTTCTATCCTACACCAAAATTAATCCCTGATAGTGTTAAACGGTGGTAGCGTCGTGGGGATTAAAGGTCACAGGCACAGAAAGACAGTAGAATGTATGGGTTCTCTAGCAGGGGAAGGACTTTTCTAGACTTGACAGGGATGAGGCAATTCCCATTAGGAAAGATGGATGCGTTGGTTTATACAAAACAAAAAATCGTCAGTTAAGAGAAAAAGTGAAATATTTTTTAAAGATTTTTTAAAAAATTATTTGAGAGAGAGAGCCCAGAGATAGAGTGGGAGGGAGAAGCAGACTCCCCACTGAGCAGAGAGCCCCCATGTAGAGCTGGATCCCAGGACCCCAAGATCATGACCTGAGCCGAGGCCAGATGCTTAACTTTGAGCCACCCAGGGCCCCTGGGGAAAAAAGTGAAATTAAAAGTAGCCAATGAACTAGGAATGGCTTCAGCAAGTGCAATATACCAGGACTGGTATGGTTGCTATGTGAAAGCTCTTACAAAATTAGTAAAACACTAGGACGGCAAGAGGGCAATAAACAATACAATGAAGGAAACGAGGAAATGAGCAAAGAATGTTGTGGTCGGAGAAACGAGATACCATTTTTTAACTGATTAGATTAGGATTTTTTGTTTTTTTAGGGAATGCCAAATGCTGGGGGGACAACGTGGCCTTTCATACATGGTGGTGGAATATAAATTAGTATAAAAGATGTTTATCAGGGAGACTTGGATGCTCTGCATTTAGGGAAATGCAGATTGAGGTCAGAGTGAGATAACACTTCACCTTCCCTGGGATGGCCACTATTAAAAAAAAAAATCACAAACGTTGGCAAGGATGTAGAGAAACTGGAACCCTTGTACACTGTTGTAGGAATATGAAATGGTCCAGCTGCTCTGGAAAACAGTATGACAGTTCCTCAAAAAATTAAAAACAAAGTTATCATGTGATCTGGCAATTCCACTTCTGGGTACATATACAAAAAGGATTGAAAGCAGGGTCTTGAAGAGATATCTGTACACCCACGTTCACAACAGCATCATTGACAATAGCTAAAACATGGAAGCAACCATTGAGAAATGACCATTGAGAGATAATGGATAAGAAGCCAAATGTGGCATAGGATGTGGGAAACCAAGGCAGAAGAGAAATTATTACATTTCCTCACTGCCTACAGCCCATTGCCAAGTCCTTGAAACAGGCAGAGTGACATTCCTCTAGGGACTACACTGCCTCTGATGTTGACACTTTGCTAAGAGCAAAAGGCAATCCTAGCCCTACCACCCACCCCCAGGATCCTATAAGCCTACTTTAATGTGTACAAGTTCCTTTAGAAATTTCCTTTATCTCTACACCCCCAAGATACATGTTGGCGATCATCCCCCAAGCGTATGCCCCACCGATACACATCTGAAGGGTCTCATGACTAAGGTTTTATTAGACGGTGATAAATGACCTTTTCCCAACAATAGCTAGCCCTCTCCAGGTTCTGGAAACCTTGCTTCCAAAATTCCTTAGAGACTTACGCTATCCCTAACCGCTTCCAACTTGAAAGTATAGAATGGGCCACTCCTCATGACCCCATTGCAGCTCTTTCTGCCCACGAGTCCTGTCCCTGTGCTTTAATAAAATCACCTTTCCGTACCATAGACGTCTCAAGAATTCTTTCTTGGTGGTCGGCTTCAAACCCAAACATCTTTTCTACATCAGTATATACGTACAATGGAATATTATTCGGCCCTACTAAAAAGAAGGAAATTCTGACACTTGCCACACATGGTTGATGACATTATGCTATGCGAAATAAGTGAGGCACAAAATGACAAATTCTGCATGATTCCACTTTACCGAGGTAGTCAAATTCATAGAGACAGAAAACAGAATGGTGGTTGCCATGGGCCTGGAGGGAGACAGAATGGTGAGTTAGTGTCTAATGAGGACAGAGTTTCAGTTTTACGAGATGAAAATAATTCTAGAGATGGGTGGTGGTGACGTTCTAACAACAATGTGAATGTACTTACTACCGCTAAACTGTACACTTAAACATGGTTACGTTGGTAAATTTCATGTTGCGTGTACTTTACCACAACTGAAAAAAAAGGTTTTTCGTTTTGTTTTTTTAAAGATTTTATTTATTTATTCGACAGAGAGAGACAGCCAGCGAGAGAGGGAACACAAGCAGGGGGAGTGGGAGAGGAAGAAGCAGGCTCATAGTGGAGGAGCCTGATGTGGGGCTCGATCCCGTAACGCCGGGATCACGCCCTGAGCCGAAGGCAGACGCTCAACCGCTGTGCCACCCAGGCGCCCCCGAAAAGAAAAAGTTTTAAGTTAAGTGAAAAACAAACAAAAATCACAGAGGACTTCAAGGTGATATTTTTTTTAAGGAAATAAGGAAGAATTTGGAAAATACTTTATGAAAAAGATATTCATTGCTCCAAACTGGAAAACCCAAATGTCTAACAATAAGGAAATTGCCAAGTAAACTATAGTACGTCTGAAGTTTTTAAAAATAATATTTATTTTCCCAGTTTTTAAAATAGTACAAGTTCATGGTAGAAAATTTGAAAGATAAACAATTATAAAGAAGAAAATTAGAACTGTCCACAATTCTAACATGCAGAGATAATTCTTGTTAATATTTGGTTTGCTTTCAGGGCTCCTGGGTGGCTCAGTCCGTTAAGTGTCTGCCTTTGGCTCAGGTCATGATCTCATTGTCCTGGGATTGAGCCTGGAGTGGGGCTCCCTGCCCTAGAGAGAGCCTGCTTCTCCCTCCGCCCCTCCCCCCTCCTCGTGTGTGCTCGCTCTCTCTCACTCTCGCTCTATCTCAAATAAATAAATAAAATCTTTTAAAAAACAATGTTTAAAAGCTGCTCTATTATATCCATTAATACAGATAAACCAAACATTAATTCATTTAGCCCTTCCCCTATCATTGAGCAATTACATTGTTTCTCTTGTTTGTTGAATATAATACTTCGAAGAATATTTTTGGGCATAAATCTTTGTCTTATCATTTCATTAGGATATACACCTAGATGTGAAGTTGCAGAGTCAAAATGACAGCTGTAGCTAAAATTTAGTTTTAGAGTCACTGAAAACAGCATTTAGAAAGAGGTTTTTTTTTTTAAGATTTCATTTTAAGTAATCTTTACACCCAATGTGGGGCTCAAACTTACAACCCCAAGATCAAGCTCTACCGACTGAGCCAGCCAGGCATCCCTGAAAGAGTTTATTTTTATTTTTTTAAAGATTTTATTTATTTGTCAGAAAGAGAGAAAGAGAGAGAGCACTAGCAAGGGGAGGGCCGGAAGGAGAAACAGGCTCCCCACTGAGTAGAGAACCTTATGCGGCTCGATCCAGGGTCCTGGGATCATGACCTGAGCCAAAAGCAGATGTTTAACCCATTGAGCCACCCAGGAGTCCCAAGAGTTTATTTTATTTTTTAAAGATTTTTTTTTTTTTTTTTTTGACAGAGAGGTAGAGAGAGCCAGAGAGCACAAGTGGGGGGAATGGCAGAGGAAGAGGGAGAAACAGGCTCCCCACCCTGAGCAGGGAGCCCGATGTGGGGCTCAATCCCAGGGCCCTGGGATCATGACCCGAGCCGAAGGCAGATGCCCAGCCAACTGAGCCACCCAGGCGCCCCATCCCAAAAGTTTATTTTTAAAAGGGGTGCAAGGAAAGAGGCAGGGAATATATGGGAAATCTCCAAAACTTCCCCTAAATTTCAAGGTAAACCTGAAACTGCTCTAAGAAATAAACTGTATTTTTAGATGTGTGGGTGTGGGGTGTTGTAACCACAGGGAAATAAGCGCGTGGGGCTTTTTGGCTATAGGAAGGCCAGCCATCAGGAGACGGTTCAAGCCCCGACTCTGCCACCTGCCAGCTGTGAGGCCTTGAGCAGGTCACTCAATCTCTCTGAGCCTCCCCGGCCTCACCTGTGATGTGAGCTCACAGCAGTTGCAAGGACGGGCTGAACGTGAGGCCTTACATACTGCCTGGTGCCCTGTGTCCTGTAGATGGCAGAGCCAGTGACTGGGGAAAGGCTCTACAGGAGGGAGTGGGGTGTGGGAGTGGCACCTTGCGATCCCGGCCCCTGAGAGAGGACTGGGTTTGAGGGCCAGGGTGGAGGTGGGGGGGGGGGGGGCTCCTCCCTGGGGGAAACGGCTCGGGCTCGGCGGTGGAGCAGCCGAGGAGCAGCTGGGCCTGTGGCCTGGGAGGCAGTCTTGCGGGCGCCTCCAGCCACAGCCCACACCCCGGCTCTGCAGCTGGGTCCTGCCTCCCCTCTCAGGAGGGCCATGGCCGGGACTTGGCTGCTGCTTCTCCTGGCCCTCGGGTGTCCGGCCCTGCCCACAGGTAAGCCCCCTCTCTGCAGCCCTCTCTGTGCCCCATTAGTTTGCCCAAGCCCATTCTCCAGGTCTGGTCCTCCCGGGTAGAGGTGGGATGCGGGAGGGCAGGAGAGAGCTCTTTGGGTCCCTGGGGAGGGTCTCACCATAAGCCCACCATTTCCTTCCCCATCGTATTCTGCCTTGCAGCCGGAAAGACATCTAGGGAGGGTGGGGATGGGGTAGCCAGGGCTAGGACACGGGCAACATTGTGAGGTCCTCTCCTGTCCTTCCTGTTCCCCCCTCCTGCCCTCAGCTTGCCCTATTCCGATGTCTCATGTTCACTCCCTGCTCCCCCTTCTCAGTGGGCTCTCAGGGGAGGTCGCAAGGGCCCAGTGACTTCCCAAGGGTATTACCCTCAGTTCTTCAAAGATCAAGGATGGAGTCAAAGGACTTATGTTTAGAGGAGAGAATTCCAGCTTTATCTAGAAGCACGTGCATGTTTGCATGTATGTGGTGGGGGAAGGTCATCTTCTTGATCTGAAGCTGGCCCCCAGTATTTTCACAAGCTCTCCTTTGCTAGGAAGATAAACCCCATCCACGTGGAGCAAGGAGAGCCCATGGCAAGAGGTCCGAGCTCTGAGAAGGAAGCAGGCAGGGTGAGGAGAAGCAATCCTGGGCAGCTTCACGGAGGAGGCACGTGCTAAACTCAGCCTGGGGAGTGTCTCTATCCGTACAACTGAAGAGGCTCAGGAGGCCGAGGGTCCTTTCTCTATTCCCTTTGTTTGCCATGTCTTATTAATATTAGCGTAGATAATAATAATACTTATCTGCCGAGGTGTTTGTCTTTCATGATCTTTATTCTTCACAACAATTTTACTGGGCTGGTGCTATTAACCTCGTTATATTGATGCAGCAATTAAGACTCAGTAAATTAAGCAGACAAGTCAGGAGTCCAACCAGCTCTGCCTGAGGCCATGTCCCAGGCTTGAATCACTGTGTCATGTAGCAAAATCTTAGTCATCCTTCCAAGTGCAGTCGTCTATGGGAGCAGGAGTCAGAGACCTGAGTTCGAATCCTGCGTAGGCTACTTACCGGCCACATGCTTCTAGATCTGTTCTTTGACGTTCAAGAAGCCTTTCCTGAGCACGCCCCTCCCAAAGTCCCCACAGGATTCTCTGGCGTCCTTTCCTGCACTTTGGGGTGTTTCTTTAGCCTGGCTGCATTTAACTCAAGGTGTGAATTTGTGAGGTTTTTTTTTTTTTTTTTTAAGATTTTATTTATTGGGGCGCCTGGGTGGCACAGCGGTTAAGCGTCTGCCTTCGGCTCAGGGCGTGATCCCGGCATTATGGGATCGAGCCCCACATCAGGCTCTTCTGCTATGAGCCTGCTTCTTCCTCTCCCACTCCCCCTGCTTGTGTTCCCTCTCTAGCTGGCTGTCTCTATCTCTGTCGAATAAATAAATAAAATCTTTAAAAAAAAAAAAGATTTTATTTATTTATTTGAGGGGGGCAGAGGGAGAAGGAGAGAGTCTATCAAGCGGACTCCGAGCTATGTGCAGATCTGATGATCTCATGACCCTGAGATCATGACCTGAGCCGAAACCGAGTTGGACACTTAACCAACTGTGCCACCCGGGCACCCTTGTCTGTGGGTTTTAACCTCTGAGATTTTATTTATATGAAAAAATATCCAATATCCAAGAATAACATTTTGGTTATTATATATTTTGTCATCTTTACTGAAAAGAAAAAGATTGTGGAAAATCAGGACTATCCTCGAAAATACAGGGCGGATGTTTGCAGTACCCATGTGATTTATTTTTATTTTTTTAACTATGAAACAATACAAACATACACTTGAAATGGGTGAATTGTATAGTGTATAAATTATATCTGAATAAAGCTCTTTAATTTTTTAAAAAGATTTTATTTATGTGAGAGAAAGAGGGTAAGAGCGCGCACAAGAAGGGGGAGCAGCGGAGGCAGAGGGAGAAGCAGACTCCCCGCTGAGCAGGGAGCCCAACTGGAGGCTCGATCCCAGGACCCCGGGATCATGACCTGAGCGGAAGGCAGTTGCCTAACAACTGAGCCACCCAGGTGCCCCTGAATAAAGCTCTTTAAAAAATACTTGAGGGCCGCCTGGCTGGCTCAGTCAGAAGAGCATAGGATTCTTCGTCTCGGGGTTGTGAGTTGGAGCCCCATGTTGAGTGTAGAGATTACTTAAAAATAAAATCTTAAAAAATATGCTACAGAAAAGAACTGAGAATAATGCAATAAACATCTATGCATATTCCACTCAGATTAACCAATGGTTTAAATTTTGCCATATTTGAATCAGATAAAAGAAACAAAAAGTTACAGACACATTCAAAACCCTCTTTGATCTCATTGCAGATCTTATTTCCTTCCCCGCCCCCCCAGCGGTGACTACCCTCCCGAGGCCAGCACAACAAGGTACTGCGAGGATTCGTTTGTGCATCTGCTGTCTTCCCCGTGGCACTGAGTTCCTTGAGGGCGGGGGCAATGTCTTCATCGGTGTTTTACCCCGAGCTCCGGGCACAGATAGGTTCAGATAGGATAGATGGTTGAGGGACGGATGGAGGCCTGGAAGCATGGACCGACGGACAGACGAAGGTAGAAAGAATAGATGTAGGAAAGATGGTTGCTGGGGAAAGGATGGATGACTAGTTGGGCAAATGCAAGGAGAGATGGATGGTGGAGCAAGCCCAGCTGGATGGATGGATGGAAGCCCGTTATGAGATGCTGGCACGGACAGACCAGCCCCCCACAGGTGCGTGCTCTCTTACAGGTGTGGGCGGCACACCCTTCCCCTCTCTGGCCCCACCAATCACGCTGCTGGTGGATGGGAAGCAGCAGACGCTGGTGGTCTGCCTGGTCCTCGATGTCGCACCCCCTGGCCTTGAGAGCCCCATCTGGTTCTCAGCCGACAATGGCAGCTCACTGGACGCCTTCACCTACGGCCCTTCCCCAGAGGCTGACGGCACCTGGACTAGCTTGGCTCAGCTCTCTCTTCCCTCTGAGGAGCTGGCAGCCTGGGAAAACTTGGTCTGCCACACCGGGCCTGAGGCTGGCGACCGCAGCCAGCGCACACGGCCCCTACAGCTGTCAGGTGGGGACGGAGCCTGGGCCCCTGTGGGTGCTTCCTGCCCCTCCCACACCTGCTGGAAACAGGACATGGTGGGAGACAGGGCAGGCTCCCGTGGGGGCATGGAGGGTGTCCCCATGCCCACCATCTGCATGAGGTGATGTGTGGGCTCAGAGCAGGGTGGCCTCAGGGCCCTCAAATACCCAGACCTCAAGTATCTCCTTCAAATCCAGGCTCTGATGCATGGCTTCCAAGAGGTAACACTACCGCCTCCCTCCTGTCTCCTGGGGTTGATATGTAGATTTAGGGACCTAAGGTTAGTATCTGCATCACCCTACCTACAAGAACCAAACGATAGCCGAATAATGAAAGGCTACCATCTGTCACTGCTTACTCCGTGCCAGGCACTGTCCAAAACCCCTTACATTCATGAAGTAGGTCACACTGTTTTCCCCATCTTAGAGGCACAGAGATGTTTAAGGGACACGTCCAACGCCAGCTATTATTATTACCAGATGACTTACTTCCTGTTTTTGGATTGTGGTAGTTTTGGCGTCTTCCAAATGGGAATGTTTGTTGAATAAATGCCCTGCCTTTCAAAGAAGGGTGGTAGGGAAATCCAAGTCCTTGTCTAAAAGCGCTGAGGGACCTCAGCCTCCCCAGCCCCTGCCCCGAGCACAGACTAGTGAACCGCGGGGACTGAGAAGGATCTGAGTCCCGGAGAGGGATTGTAGCGAATGGGCCCCGGGTTCCTGCCGCCAACTTGCCGCGCACAGCTGCTCTGTGCCAGGCCTGGGGCACAGAGCTTGGGTGGAGGGCAGAGCCCATCCCCAAACACTCATTCTCTTCTCCTTGGCTGCCAGGAGAGGCTTCCTCAGCCAGGACCTGCCTCTGGGAGCGTCTCAGGGGTGAGTACTGGGGACCAGGATCTTGAACCCTGTTTGGATCTGGCCTGACGGTCCCACTCGTGGGGGGCGAAAGGTGGGGGGGGGGGCTTGGTGGGTGCTCCCTGAAGAGGCTGCCTTGCTGGGTTGGGGCGCTGACAAACCTGGGCTTCGGCCTACCCGTGGGTAAATGGGAGTGGGTCCTCTGCCCCAGACTGATTCCTGGGCACCAGTTGAAAAGTGTGGGAGACAGCCAACAGAAGGTTCCGTGAAGCTCTCCTCGGGCAGCCCAGATGGACGGTGTCAGCATCAGAGCCTTGGGAGACTGGGTGGTAGACAGTCCCACCAGCCGCCAGACAGAGCCCCGAGTCGGGTTCCACTTCCTCACCGCACAGAGAATATGGGGCTGGTTACTCTCCTCTGCGTCAGACGCTAATTCCTGCTTGGCCTGCTTCCCCACCCCCCCTCCCGGTTTGGGGGGGAATAAAATAAAACGAAGGCCAGGAAGGCATGTGTTATTATTACCAGGCAGAGCTGAGGTTAGACACGGGGAGGACTTCCCCCGGCTTTGGGGAACGGCACCGGCAGAGGACGAGGCCCCTCCTCCCCGGCGAACCTTCTCGGGCGGGAGGGGCCGAAGCCGGCGTCCGGACCCTAAGCGCCCGTCTCGCTCCCGCAGGGCTGCGGGGCCAGGCCGTGCGGCTGGGGGCGCTGCGGCTGCTGCTGTTCAAGCTGCTGCTGTCGGACGTGCTCCTGACCTGCGGCCGCCTCCGTGCGCCGCCGTCCGCGCGGGGGGACCCCGGCTCCGCACGCGCCCCACGCGCCCGCGGGCGCACCGCAGTCTCCCGCAGCCTCCGCCCGACGCCTGGATTGGCCGCAGTGCCGGGGGGACCGCGGGCCCAGGGCTCACCGCGTCCGCCCGCCTGGCGCCGCAGCCCCGCCGTCCGGGCCAGGAGCCCCGGGGCCCAGTCCGCGAGGAGGGGACGCTTTCAACCCACCGACTTGGGCCTGGTGCTCCTGAGCCGCCCGTATTCCCTCCGCAAGCCTCGCAGTAGTTGTGTGTGACCGGCCTCCTCCTGCGGAAGAAGTTTCCAGTGCTGGGCCCCGTCTCCCGCCTCGGACTGAGGCCTTCTGAGGGAGGAGGGTGGTGTGCTGAAGGTACTGGGACGTTTGAGGGGCAGAGAGCTCAGAACAATTAAAGGAGAACCGAAATGACCCAAACAAATGAAACGTTTGAATTCGTGTCTGCCCGGGGAGGTGGGAATTCGGCAGATTTTGAAAAGGCAGAAATCTGGGAGGGCTCCCTTGAGGAAGAGGGCGTCTTGAGGGTGAGACTCTGGGAACTGCAGAGTGATGCCGGGGTTTGGGGAGGACGCTGTCCTACCTCTGTCTCCTTCTCCCACAGCCAGGCATGGGAAGAGGTCCCCCCCTCTGTCTCCTCACCCTGGCCCAGCCTCTGCGAAAGGTCAGGGCAAGGAGCCCAGGAAGCCAGGAAGGTGGGGTGCTGGGCCCGATGTGAAGCTTTGTACAGACTTGACAGAAACGACCGGGGCCAGGAACCCAGGGTAACAGGATCGTGTACAATGCCAAGAGCATGGTTGTTAATTCCAAACTTACACCTTATTAATCAATTAAGGGTCATTATTCATTTAACAAATATTTATTGAGCATCAGCCTTGAGCCAGGCACTAAAGAGATTTTTTGTTTTTTTTAAGATTTTATTTATTTACTTGTCAGAGAGAGAGCGTGCACAAGCAGGGGCAGCAGCAGGCAGTGGGAGAAGCCAGCTCCCCACTGAGCTGGGAGCCAATGTGGGGCTTGATCCCAGGACCCTGAGATCATGACCTGAGCCAAAGGCAGACGCTTAACTGACTGAGCCAGCCAGGCGCCCCTGTTTTGTTGCCTAAAGAGAGCTATTGCGCTGACAGCATACAGAGTCCCCACAGTAGAGTGTGCGGCACGTTTCTCCAGCACTGGCAGGAGGTCCAGGCTTTCCAGGGGTTCCTCTCTCCAGTAATCACCCCCAGGAATCTCGGGTGCTATCGTGTGAACCCAGGTGTCCCCTGGGCAGCACAGGACAGTCTGCCGGACCAGTGGTTCTACCTTAGTCTCCCTCCCCCAAGGTGGCGGTAGCGAACTATGCTCTAACATCCCACCCGCTCATGGTGGCAGTGCCATCTCCAGCTGCCCGGAGCCTCTATGTCCTCTCAGCTGCTGTTCCATGAAAACCCTCCCCGTCTTCTGCACGGCCCAGCTCTCACCAGCCTGTCAGGAGATGCTCCTGCCTCTTTCTAGATTCTTCAAGGAGAGGCATCCCACAACTCCTCGGGGTGACTCTGACCACCACCCCCACATGGCCTGCTCCTTCCCCGTCACACAGACTGAGGCAAGAATAGGCTGGGTTGGGGTGCGGGCATGTCCAGCTATAACCTCAGATTTTCTCTGGCCACTGTCCCTTCCCAGCCCTCAGCTCAGATGCTGAGTCCAGAGCTCCTGCCAAAGTAATTAGTGCCTTAGTAAATGTCCCCTCAGAGGTCCTTTTGTTCATTCTGGAAGCAGAGCCTCCTTTAGCTTCAACATCCCTGCTCCTCATGCTCCAGTTCCCCAATCCTGCCCTGCTCCAGGCTCAGTCCCTACTGGGGCTGGCTTAAAGTTATTTCCCAGGAGGGTTCCTGGGCCTAGGTAAATCAAGGGCTTTGGCCAGGCTCTGAGTCTCCCCAAGTCTTACGAAGCCTAGAGAAGATGGAGGCCCTCAGGAGGGTGTCCTGAACCTGTGCGCTATAGAATTCTACATGCCACAGCCCCTGCATATCCAAAGTGCCTTGTCACTGGCACAATTGTTTTGAGCAAGAAGCTAAGATCAGGAAATAAAAAGTTGAAAGGCTGAGCATCAGTCCTTTGAAGTCTTCGTAAGATAGCATTAATATCCAACCTCCAGGAAGGAAACATAAGGCACTGGGGAGCAGGGTCTTGTGGACAAAAGTGTAATTTGCAGACAACTTCTCAGAATGTGTGTGTCCATAGGACACTGAGCTCAGGGGCAGTCTGATGCAGCCCCAAAGACCCAGAAAGTCCTCCTCTTGATGACAGAAGATGGGGCCCCATTGAGCATCTCCTTGTGCCAGGGACCCTGTTATTCCTGGGAAGGTGGAAAGGAAATACAATTGTTCATTAGCCAAATTCCTGCTTTGTGAGAGCTCAGAATCCAAAGAAATCAATAATAGGGCAGAAAAGAGAACTGAGGTTACATACTAAAAAGAAAATGTGTGAATTTTTTACAATCTGCTAATAAGCTTTAATTCCACAAACCCATTCAAGCTTTCCAGCAACAGGCAAGTCTTGAACAGCAGCTAGGAGCATCCTTTGTCATCATACATTTAGAAACTGAGCCTCAGGGCTCCTGGCTGGCTCGGTTGGTGGAGCATGCAACTCTTGATCTTGGGGTTGTGAGTTCAAGTTCCACATTGGGTGTAGGGATTACTTTAAAAATTAAAAGCAAGGAAGGAAGGAAGTGAGGGAGGGAGGAAGGAAGGAGAAAAGAAAAGAAACCGAGTCAGAGAGAGGAGGTGATTTGTTCTAGTTCTTAGGGGACCAATCTAGGATTACTTGGCATTATGAAAACAGTTTGAAGGCCGGGGACTGTTTGAGTCGCCAAGGTCTCGCCCACAGCGCCTACTAGTGATTAGCAATTACAACAATAACAACAATGATAATAGTAACAAAATTTAAAAACAGGTGCTCACTAACGGTTTGCGGCGTTACGACCCCAGGAGGGAAGTGACGTGCAAGGAGGCGGAGAGGGACGGAGACGGCCTTCCGCACCTGCACCGGGACCCACAAGCCCCACCTCCTCCCATTCAAGCCCAGCCCGCTGCTTCCCCCCCACCCGTTCTGGTCCTCCAGGCCCTCCCAGAGCCTCCGTTAGTGGGTGGGGAAAGATGCTGCCATAGGTCACTGAGGACACCATCCGTTCTCTCATTGGTCGAGACTGAAAAAAGATCGCTCTCCCATTCGCTAGAGGGCAAGCCCCGGAAAGCCCATTGGCTGCGTAGTCCGCGGGCCTTCGTGGGCTCTGGGGGCGGGCCGAGGTGACCAGAGGAGGGAGCGGGCGGGGGGGGGGGGTGCTCCCTGTTGCCCTGGTTACACCGAGGCACGTGTGCAGTCCCGGAAGCGGCTCCGGGAAGCTTCCCAGAGCGCGCAGCCGGAGGAAGCGCAGCAGGGTCCGCTGGGGTCGGGTCCGGCTGGGCCATGGAGCCGTTGCCTGAGCCCGCGCCCCGGCCCGGGCCCCGCTGTCTTCTGCTTCTCTTCCTGCTACTGTTGCTGCTGCTGCAGGCCCCGGAGCTGGGCCCCAGCCAGGCGCACGCCGAGGAGACAGATTGGGTTCGACTCCCCAGCAAATGCGAAGGTGAGGGGGCGGGGCCCGCGGGGAGTATCCTGCCAGAGGGGCGGGGCGTGCGGAGTAGGGTCGGGGGGATGGAAGGTCCTTGGCTCCTGAACTGGAGCCTCTTCATTCATTGAAGCTACTGTGGCCTGGGACTGTGCTGCTCGCCGGGGACACGGGGGCGGGCAAGAGATCAGGTCTCGGTGCACCTGGAGCTCTCAAATCGGTACAAAAGAAGCAGTTACAATCCAGGGTGGTAGTACGGGCTTTGCGGGCCGGGAGAGGAGCATCTAATCTAGCCTAGAGATGGGGGGAAAGGCTGTGTGGAGAGGGAAGTCAGGAATTCGTATAGGAAGCCCAAACAGTAATTAGGAGTTAGCTGGGCGCAGAGACGTGAAAAGAGAGAGTCTCTCAGGAAACCACAGATGCAGAGGCCTACAGGCTGAGAAGACAAGGACAAGTTTGAGGAACTGAAAAGGTCCGTGTGACTGTCCTTAGGGGAGGAGGAGCCAGAGACCCTCCCCCTTGTGCCTTCACCACAAGCTGATCTGTGTAATTGGTAGACCCCCCCACTAGCTGTGAGCTCCTTGAGGGCAGGGACCTTGTCTCAGGCACTTATTCACACAGTGCCTGGTGGGCATCCGGTGAATATGTTTGGAATAAATACGAATAAATGGGGGCTCTGGATGTGTGTGGAGGACGGAGAAGGGTCTGAGGCCTAAGGGGAGAAGAAGAGAGGGCCACTCTGGTACAAGAGTAGATCTAGCCTGGGGGAATTTGGTGAGGGAGGAGGATTTTAGGAATAAGGAGAAAGTGAATCCCAAAGATATAGGGGTGGAGGCGGAGAACTTCAGAGAGAGAAAGAGTACCAGCGCCAAAGCCAGTGATGCGGGACTATGAAGGGCCTACCTTTTCTTCCCCCTTCCCCCATTTCTTTTTCTTCCCCAGACCTGTGCAGTCACTCCTTCCTTGCCATTTCCCTAACCCCAAACCCGTCCGAAAGTCGGCTATAAATCCAGTTCATCCCAATTCAAAGCGTACAACAGGCCAGATGTTCCCTAAGCACTGGGAAGTGGGGGTGGGGTGGATTGGGACACATAATCCTTTCATTTGAGAGATGAAAGATGAGATGCTTCAGAGATGAGCGACTTCACTGGGAGGGTTCCCAGTATGGGTTCTAGCCTGCACCTTGTCCCTCACTCCCATAAATAGTCAGGCAGAGAGTTGTGATGCTTTCCTTTCACCCTTGCTCTAGTCCTAACCTATATGGTATGGTTTGGGGATTTCACTTCCTCTCTTTGTTTTCTATCTTAGCCCCTAAGAAGAGGCTATTCTCATAGCCTGAGAATCTCACATTTCTTTCCCTTAGGAGGCATTCACAGACTCAGAAGCATAGAAATGGCAAAGATCTTAGAGATCATTCTAGTCCAGCCTCATTTTGTAGGTAATTGAGAAAGATTAATTTAAAAGGGATATTCATTTTATTTTATTTTATTTATTTGTCAGAAAGAGAGAGAGTGAGAGCGAGCCAGAGAGCACAAGCAGGGGAACAGCAGGCAGAGGGAGAAGCAGGCTCCCTGCTGAGCAAGGAGCCCGATGCGGGCCTCCATGCCAGGACCCCGGGGTCACGACCTGGGCCAAAGCAGACGCTTGACAGACTGATCCACCCAGGCGTCCCTAAAAGGAATATTCAGTTACAGGATGGCTTGGCAAACTCTTAGACTCTTCTTAATAGTGTATTTGCTTTTATTTATCGTTGTTGCACCTTTGTTATTAAATGCTGACTGTGTCTGGCCCACAAAGCCTGCCTCTTGGCTCCACAGCCTGAGTGGAATAGGCCTTGGCACAGAGGAAGGAGGACCTGGGCGGAAAAAGAGTAGGTGGGTGTCCATGAGAGTCTGGGGTCTGTGCCATGAGTCTTCTCCAAGTCTAGTTCTGGGTGGGATCCCCAGAGGGGGTCTTGAAGAGGTAAGATTTGGAAGAGTTGGGAAGCAGGGTTGTGGTTGACGGGCACGAGAGAGAAAGGCGGTTCCAGCTCCCCAGGGCCTGGAATCCTACACATTGAGGGCGTGGGAGAAGGGGGCAAAAGAGCCAGAAAACTGATGAGCTCACACGGAGTGCAGAACAGAGGGGGGAGGGGGACAGGTGGTCCTGGATAGAGAGCCAGGGAGGTGAGCTGCCTCAATTCATTGCAGACTCTGAGAACACTGCTTATATTTTGGAATTTTCATGTGTTCCAAGTTCTTGAAGCCGTCTATTAAATGTGTATGTTATAAAATTTTACCAAGCAAGCCTTCAGGGGATGTATTTTTGTGTGCGGTGAATTGGTCTTCTACCAAACTCTGCTGCCAGTGTTACAACAATACTAATGGCGTTGAGCCTACAGATCATATTCGTTCAGAGGCACCAGAGGCTGCTCCAGCACCAGCCCAGTCTCTCAGCAATATTTATTAAGTATGCAACACAGAGTGAGTCCCAGACTAGAGGAATACAGAAAAAATCCAACACATGATACTCACTTGGGGTACCCTTATAGTTATAGTTGGGGAGACATAGAGTAACCAAAGGCTCTTCGAACGTGGATCGATTAGAGACCCAGATGAAATCAGAGCAGGTGGGATGGGTCCAGAAGAGTTTTCCAGGAGGAGGAGGCTTTTCTTTTATTTCTTTTATTTTCTTTAAATATTTTATTTATTTATTTATTGCGGGAGAGAGGGATTGAGAGAATGAGTGGGGGGAGGGGCAGAGGGAGAAGCAGACTCCCTGCAGAGCAGGGAGCCGGAACTTGGGACTCAATCCCAGGACCCTGGGATCATGACCTGAGCCGAAGGCGGACACTTAACTGACTGAGACACCCAGGTGCCCCAGGAGGAGGCTTTTAAAGTGAGGCTGTGGGACGCCTGGGTGGCTCAGTCGGTTGAGCATCTGCCTTTGTGTTGGGTCATGACCTCAGGGTCCTGGGATCAGCCTGTGTCAGACTGCTCGTTCAGCGGGGAGTCTACTTGTCCCTCTCCCTCTATCCCCCCACAGCTGTTCATGCTGTTTCTCTCTCTCTCTAATAAATAAATAAAATCTTTTTTAAAATAAATTAGTAAAGTGAGGATGTAGGGCGCCTGGGTGGCTCGGTTGGTTAAGCAGCCGACTCTTAGTTTCAGCTCAGGTCCTAATCTCAGGGTCGTGAGATTGAGCCCCAAGCTCTGCATCGAGCCCTGCATCGGGCTCTGTGCTCAGCTGGGAGTCTGCTGGAGATTCTCTGCCTCTCCCTCTACCCCTGCCCCTGCTCATGCTCTGGCTCTCTGTCTCTTGCTCTCAAATAAATAAAATCTTAAAAAAAAAAAAAATAATAAGCGAGGCTGGGAGAATGGACAGAAAAGCCTACAGAAGGCATTAAGTGCTCTCCCAGGGCCTCGGACAAGTCACACTTTCAGTGGCAATACTCCCTACGCAGCGGCAATTACTCCATTGGACTGTACGTAGAATGGAGGAACCTGTGTTCAGCTGTGAATCCCCAGACAGTACCTGACACAGGAGTTGTTTAGTAACCGAGGAAGAGTAAGAGGAAACAAGAGGATGAATGTACAGAGCCAGTAGGAACAAGGCCTTGGGAGGGGATGGAGCAGATGACCTTGGTGGGAGCAGAGAGCTGGTGTTGAACAGCATACGCGATCAAGTCGTAAACCAGACAGACAAGACCTTTGGGGACAAGTGGGGAAATTTGAATATGGACTGAGTATTAGGTGATATTGGCATTATTGTTCATTTTCCGAGGATCAGTATGGTTTTATGGTTGGGTAGAAGAAAGTCCTTGTTCTCCAGAGATGCATGAGGACATTTTGGGGGTGAAAGATCATGATGTCTGCAGCTTAGTTTCAAAAAGGTTTAGCAGAAACAATGTATATATTGTTGAGATGTATTATCATACTATTTTACATTATTTACTGGAGAGAGATTGTGCCAGATCATTAACAAACTGTTGAAATGAGTGCAAGCTCTATAGTTACTCGTTGTACTCATTCCGCTTTTTTGTATGTTTGAAAATTTAAAATGATTACAGGGGGTGGTGGGTGGGGACAGGAAGAAGCTGGGAGAAGTGGAGTCAGTAGGATAAGGGCCAGGACTGGACAGGGGGGCAGCGACTCTTGGAGCCAAGTTTCACCCGGTGACCTCCATGTGGTGGTCTGGGGCTAACTCCTTCCCTGCCCCGAGTGTTGACCGTGTCCGGGAGAGGCATCTGCCTGGGTGTGTTTGGCTGGGAGCTGGCTCCTTCCTGTCAGACTCACACGCGCTCAGAAGGCTGTGCTGGGTCTCCCACCCCCAGTGTGTAAATACGTCGCCGTGGAGCTGAAGTCAGCTTTTGAGGAGACTGGCAAGACTAAGGAGGTGATTGACACAGGCTATGGCATCCTGGATCGGAAGGCTTCCGGAGTCAAATACACCAAGTCGTAAGTGAAGGGGCTACCCACTGGCCTGGCCTGCTTTGCTCCTGGAGGCTCGGGAGGCTTGGAGTTCCCTCTCCGATCCAGCTAGGCAAACCCACCAAAGGGAGGCAGCTCTCACCAACACCTGAGTTTGCCCGCTGGTTTTGCCCCAGCTAATTGTGTGGTCTTCATAAATCCCTTCATTCCACTGAGCCTCAGACTTATTTGTCACAGCAAGGTGGTTCGACCTTATCTCCTCCCAGGCTTTTGGATTTCATGGGCCAATGCAATTAAAAAAAAAAATTTGGTAACATAGGATTACCAGCTTTTAATTGTACCAGGAATAAATATTAAAAGCAAGCCAAAAAAACCCCCTTTCATCAGCCACGATCATCCTTTCAAAAATGAAATATTTTGACATCAAAATTTAATACTTTTTACTTTAGAGACACATCAAAATACTGAATCATTTAGCTTTATAAAAGATGCCTTCCCATAGAGCTGTTAAAATTTTGTCTCTCTGGTCTGTGTTCCAGCATTTCAGAGCCCCCAGACCAGATGACCTATCTTCCTTCCAGCTCTGACTTCCCTTTGGTGAGATGCGCAGGTGTTGGGGTCGCAGGGCTGGAGGTGCGGACCGCTAACCCGCTGGGGCTGGGAGAGGAGCTCAGTCGCTCTCGTGCTGCTATCTCTGCAGGGACCTACGGTTAATAGAAGTCACCGAGACCATCTGCAAGAGGCTCCTGGACTACAGCCTGCACAAGGAGAGGAGCGGCAGCAACCGGTTTGCCAAGGTTGGGTTTGTGCTTGTCCTTCATCCGCGCGGGGTCCCGGCCCGCATGTATCTCAGTGGTCTGCTGGTGTGGGTGTGACTTGAAGGTCCTGCCTGCGGAGCTTCCCTCATTGGCCTTTTCCCATTCTTCATCGATTACTGTTTGCATTTCTTGCCTCCAGAGTGCCCCGACTTTTCAGTGGCAGTGGGCACATTCTCAGTGACCTGGGCCATCAGGGCCCTGCCTCCGCCTCAGACCGAAATGCCCCCGTGGAGGCCCGAGCACTAGCTCGGGGAGAGCTCAGGAAGTACTGAGCTGTGGGGTGTAGAGGAGATGTCAGAAGACACAGCGGTGGGGGTGGGGATGATCTAGCCCCTCCGGGCCCACAGGGCGCTCACCTGGACCTCTGTCGGGTGACGCTTAATGCACTTACTGTGTGCACGAATGCCTCTGTCCCTGGCGAATGAGATTCTTACCGCAAGGCCCACAGTTCTTGGCCTCATCGTCTTCAGTGCCTGGCACCATATGATAAGGGACTTGCCTGCCGGATTTCTCCACCTAAGTGCCCTTCTAGTGGAGTTGATTAGTCAGAAACCCCTAGGGAGCCTGGAGGCTTCTTAAGCAGCAGAAGTCTTAGACTTTATCTTTAAAATTTAGGAGCGCCTGGGTGGCTCAGCTGGTTAAGCGGCTGACTTTTTTTTTAAAGGTTTGTTCATTTGAGAGAGAGTGAGGGAGCCCACGTGTGAGCGTGTGTGTGCGCAAGTGTGCACATGTGCTGGGGGGAGGGAGAGGGAGAGAGAGTCTCAAGCAGATTCTGTGCTGAGCACACAGCCTGATGAGGGGTTCCATGCAGAGCTCGACCTTACCAACCCCGAGATCACGCCCTCAGCCAAACCAAGACTTGGATATCCGGCTGACTGTGACACCCAGGTGCCCCAGGCATCTGACTTGATCTCAGCTTGGGTCTTGATCTCAGGGTCGTAAGCTCCAGCCCTGCATTGGGCTCCATGCTGGGTGTGGAGCCTTTTTAAAAAATAAAAAAATAAAGGGACGCCTGGGTGGCTCAGTCGGTTAAATGTCTGCCTTCGGCTCAGGTCGTGAACCCTGGGGTCCTGTAATGGAGCCCCACATCAGGCTCCCTGCTCAGTGGGGAGCCTGCTTCTCTCCCTCTCCTTCTGCCTCTTCCCCTGCTTGTGCTCTCTCTCTGTGTCAGATAAAATCTTTTAAAAAAATAAATAAAACTTCTATGAATTTTGTACTCAGTAATAAATCCATGTTTCACCCTAATATAAAAATGTTTAAAACTATTTTCCATAGCCATAAAATTAGAAACAACCTAACCGTTCACCAGTGGCTAAATAAATTGATATGGCCATTTAGTGGACAAAAAAGGATGAGGTAGCTCTTTAGGAATTGAATTAAAATTGTGTGCAGTCTGTTATTCAGTAAAAAAGGCGAGGGGTAGAATAGTGTGGCTGATACATACTACCGCTTATGCAAGAAGCGGGGGAGGAGAGGAGGATATATTGGTATGTATATCTGCGTGTAGTTTGCACACATCACCTCTGGAAGGAAAGAGGAAATAGTGTGTAGATGGAGTCTCTGGGGAGAAGACCTAGGTAGCTGGCAAAAATGTTTTCACAGAACCAAGAGCCCTCCCTGCCTCACCTGTGTCCTGTTCCAACCCAGGAAAGACACAAGCCCCAGGAAGAAGCGGAGTGGGGTTGGGTCTAGACGTGGGGGACTGAGTGTTCCCAGCCACAATGAGGGGAAAGAGCGAGGACACACTTAATTCCTGGAAAAGGAGTATCCTTTCAAAGGTCCTGAAGGCACACAGCAATCCTTTTTGAAAGGCTGAGGTGTGGGGAGGCATGGTAGGGTGTGTGTGTGTGTGTGTGTGTGTGTGTGTGTGTGTGTGTATCTCTGTGTGGGTAGGTGTGTAGGGGTTATGGGAGGAGGCCTGAAAGAAGGGAAAGGAAGGTGAGGTCAAGTATGAGAAGCCTGGGAGGGTCCTGACTTCTCAGAGCCAGGTCCTTGGGCCTCCAGCACCACCCGGAGAGGAGGGTAGGAGGTGGAGAACACGCTCAGCCTCTCACGCCCGGCTGCCTCTTCCAGGGCATGTCTGAGACCTTTGAGACACTGCACAACCTGGTCCACAAAGGGGTCAAGGTGGTGATGGATATCCCCTACGAGCTGTGGAACGAGACCTCTGCGGAGGTGGCTGACCTCAAGAAGCAGGTACGGGCCTCTCAGCCCTCAGGCTGCCCTGCCTCGTGGGGGGGCGGGGGGGGACCGGATCTGTGGCTGAGGCAGGCCACCAGGAGCTGGGTGGGGGTAGGGGGCTTTGGTCAGGTCGTCTCACCTCTCTGGCTTCAGTTTCCTCAGGGGAGTCACAGCCACCTGCCTGTCCTGCGGTGGGTTGTGAGACTCAGCCGAGCTCCCGCGGGAGCGAGTCGGTGCTGGGGCTTTGCCAATGCGCCGTGTTGTGGTTCGTAGTGCGACGTGCTGGTGGAAGAGTTCGAGGAGGTGATCGAGGACTGGTACAGGAACCACCAGGAGGAAGACCTGACTCAGTTCCTCTGCGCCAATCACGTGCTGAAGGGCAAGGACACCAGTGAGTGTGAGGGAGGGAGAGGGCAGGGCAGGTTCCCCTTGCTCCCCCTCAGGGGAGGTGGGTAGGGAGAGGACGGAAAAGAAAAAAGAAACAGAAGGCGTCCTAGCAGCCCTGCCCTTGGGGAGCTGGAGGGGACAGGGCGGAGTGAGAGGAACTGAAACCAGGTGCAGAAGCACAGGAAGGGAACTCAGATGGCCCTGGGGGACCGCAGTGAGGCAGGAGGCAGGGACTCGCGGGGGGCGGGGCGCCAGTTCCAGGTGCCCTCCGCCCCCAGCAAACCAGTCCGGGTGGGTGTCTCTCCTCACCCCAGGTTGCCTGGCGGAGCGGTGGTCCGGCAAGAAGGGGGACCCAGCCGCCCTGGGAGGGAAGAAGTCTAAAAAGAAGAGCAGCAGGGTCAAGGCGTCAGGCGGCGGCAGCAAACAGAGGAAGGAGCTGGGTGGCCTGGAGGAAGACCCCAGCCCCGAGGAGGATGAGGGCATCCAGAAGGCGTCTCCTCTCACACACAGTCCCCCGGATGAACTTTGAGCCTAACCCAGTGCCCCCCTGTACCGAGACCCCTGACCTGGGAGCTGAAGAATCTGGGACCCCGCTCCGGCAGGACGACAGCTGTCCTGCTCCAGGTCCTCCGTGCCGGGCGGCTTGCTGCCAGCAGAGACACGGGCCGGGGAAGAACTCGCCCCCTCCCTCCGCCCAGCGGCTCTCCTGACCCCGGCTTCCGGCGGGCCGTGCCATTTCCTGCCTGCCAAGGACTCCGGTGTGAGCTCAGGAGGGGCAGGTGTGGGGCCCGTGGGGAGGGCACCCCAGGCTTCACCTCCCCTTACTCCTCCCCAGCGGGGAAGCAAGACTACAGGCCACCCCACCCCTGCCGACCCCCTCCTGTGGACACCTGGCGCTCTGCCGGGCCCTCCCCAGGGCTCACAGAGTAAAAACCTTTTGGCCTTTTTTGTTTCAAATTTTGAGTCCCCTTCAGCTCCTCAGAGGGGCCTGGAGTCCCTGTTGCTCTTCCTTGCCCCTCACCTTCCAGCCTTGGGGGCCGAGGATGAAGAGGCAGTTCCTAGCCTCCCATTACTGAGGCTGGCCTGCCTGCTCTGGGGGCCGGCAAGTGCAAGGGCGGCCCGGGTTGTTTTGGGGTGAGGCCCCGCACAGGGCTTTGGCCCTGCCCCTCAGCTGCCTTTGGACTCCCTGAGCTCCCCAGGCCAGGAGGGCCCTCACCTGTGCCCTGGGCACCTGGCTGCCCTCCATCCTCTCCTCTCTCCCCGAAGGCCTTGCCATCTCTTGTGTAAACTGCCCATGACCCCACCAGACCCCGCCCCTCCTTCCCATCTCCATCTGCCCTGCTTGTTGGTCTTGAACTTCGTTCCCTGATGACCACAACTTACCGCTCTGCTCTTTCTAATTCTTGTGCCCAGAGGGGAGGACACCCCAGTCCCCCAACAGCCGGTTATACCGTGTTCTCTGGGAGCAGGGGAGGAACAGGAAGGCTGGCCTCTAGGGAGAAGTCACGGGAGGCCCAGGCACCTCTCCGTTCTGCCCCGAGGGCAGGGGTCGCGTGCTCAGCAGCGGGAGTAATGACAACTGCTCACGTTCCCCGCCCGGTGCCTTAACCTGAACCCTTACAAGTCCCATGGGGTGGGTGCCATTAGCCTCATCTGTACTAGAAGACAAACTGTGGCTCAGATGAATTGACGCGCCCAAAGTCCTGCTGTTAGTAAGCGTACAGGGGCACTCAGACTCTGGATCCGTTGTGTTCCCACTGCCCCGTCGCTGGCAGCTCCTTCCCCCAGCACCTGGCACTGTCAGCATGATCCACATTGAACTGCTTTGGTTTCTTAGCTGTAACTCCACCCCTACCAGCAAACTTCTTTTCAAAGTAAAGGAGGAAGGAGCTAGGGCTTCTTAGAAGGAGACAGTGGCAGAAGTTCCTGCCAGCGCCGTGCCCCTGCCCAGCCCCCTGTGAACACCCCCACAGACCCCTTAATGCTTCTGGCCTGGTCTGGTGGTTAGGGGGAGATGCCCTGCTGGAGCGCCCCAGACTCCGGCTCCAGTGAAATGCCCCAAGGTCTGAACTAACTGGGGGCGAAGGCCTCCTTCTCTCCTGAGGTGGGACAGCCAAGGCCAGAGAGGGTGGAGCAAACTTAAAACTTTTTCTTCTGATTGATGAGGCTTCCAAGAGGTCTTTGGAGGATGATACTTTTTCGGTTTAGTCCCCCTGCCCCCACCCATCTCTAGGACTGGCACTGCCCCCTTTTGAAGGCGCTGTGGGCAGTGAGATTCCAATCGAGACTCAGGTCCCACCCTGGGCTCTGTTTGGGGGCTGGAGCTCAGGTCCGGGGAACCATTTGCAGCCCCCTGGACGGTCTAGGATTTCGTGGCTAGTCTCTGATCCCCCCCATTCTGTTACTAACCCACAACACTTCGGTGCCTGGCTTACGTCTGTCCCCAGAGCTTCATTGGTCCTTCAAGTGGGACGGGACAAAGACCTATCCCTTTGCTGGGGTGTGGGCCCAGTGGCCCAATCCAGGTCCAGTCCCAGACCAGAGGGCAGACGGCACTGTGACTGCTTTGCTCTTTGACCTGTGGCTGCTGCAGGTCTAGCACCTTCCTCCCCCTCCCCCCCACAAGGGCCAGGCAGGTTGCGCAGGCGCTAGCTCTCCACCCCCCTACCCCAGCAGGCAGCCTCTCTCGCCTGGCCCAGCCTAGAAGAGCCAGAGGCAAGATCCAGCTTCCCAGGGTTTTTTCCTCTCTGCACCACACATACAGACCTTTCTGAACCTGAGTATTGCCCCCCACTTTCCCACACCCCCTCTCTCCATAAGGGGAGGGGACTGGCTGAGTTCCGGTTAATCAGATTCTAGTCCCCTTATTAGAAATCCTGTTAGAAAGGGGTTCTTGAACTCACTTGAACATGAGTGTCACATGGAACGCTTGTTAGATGTCTGGGCCCACCTCAGATTTGCCGGCTTAGGGACCTAGGAGTCTGCTTGTTTAACAAAGCTCTCATGGTTCCTCAGATGAGGAACCCACTACAGCAGGAGAGACACAGGCTGTTGGGCTAAGAGGGGGCAGGACCTCCATGGAGTCAATGTCAGGGTCTTGTCCTCAGACACACGATGAGTCAGAACTCCAGAGAGGATCTGTCTGCCAGAAACTTCCATCGTCCGGAACCGCAAAGGCTGATGGACCAACCAGAAAGCTGATTCCTTACACAGGCCCTGGTAGTGACGTCTCAGGGGTTGGGGCTCCAGTCTCAGCAGCTGCACAGGGACTCTGTATTCATTTTATTTACTTAATTTTTAGAGAGGGAGAGGATCTTAAGCAGGCTCTACACCCAGCGCAGAGCCCACCATGGGGCTCGATCCCACAACCCTGAGATCATGACCTGAGTGGAAAGCTTAACCGAGGGAGCCACCCAGGCGCTGCTCTGTATTCATTTTAAAGGGCAATTTCTAGAAAGCAGCTTCCTCTGTGCTCCAGTTCCTGGATGCTATTCCCACGCGTAGTCTTTTTTGCAAGTTAGAAGATGGCGCTCTTCACACCTTTGCCTTCCATCTGCCAGAAAGCCGTTTTAAGACGCAAGTTTTGCGAGAGTAGGACGCTCGGCCGCCGGCCCGGACTAGCGCGCTGGGCGGCGGGACTGGCGGGCGCGAGATCCGGCCCCTCCGCGCAGCGCCCGCCGCCCCGCAGCCCCTCGGGTCACACGCCAGAGCGAAATGTCTGGGTGGGTTGGTTGGTTGGTTGGTGTTGTCTTGCAGCCGGTCTTTGTGCGGCAGACGCAGGGCCCGCACCTCGCTGGTGTCGAGGAGGGCTCGGTGGGCTGGGCCCAGCCGCAGAGGCAGCCGAACCCCCCGGGGCCCCCCGGTGGCCGAGGCTGCTCCAGTGCGGAGTGTCGCAGCCCCGCTAGACTCGGCGTGCGGACTGTGGCGGGCCCAGCTCTCCGTGCCTCACCCGCAGCGAGGGCCTGAAGCCCGGGGATTCCTAAAAACTGCTGGACTGGAACACACGTCCAGGAAGGCGTCCCGAAGTGCACGGCTCGCTGGTTCTTACAGACTGAACAGCCGAGTCACCAGCACCCAGCTCCTGAAAAACACGGTTACCGCCCCCGCCCCATCTCCCACCGCAGAAAGCACGGGGACTTTTGTCTATTTGGTCACTGTTCTACCCCAGCGTTTAGTCTAGTACCTGGCGCAGAGTAGCTGCCGAATGAATGAAGCACAGAAAGCTTAAGTAACTTTCCCAAGGTCACACGTTCGGTAAGTGGCCCAAGCAGTCCTGGGGCAGAGCCATAATGCCGCAGCACCCTGCAGCTAGGACGGCTTGGGCACCGTTCCCCCCTACGTGGCTCTCTTCTAGAGGGCAGACAGCTCCAGTCTTCAGAGTTCAATGTGGGGACTGCAATTAGGAGTGAGATAACTTTCTTTCTTTCTTCTTTCTTTCTTTCTTTCTTTCTTTCTTTCTTTCTTTCTTTCTTTCTTTCTTCTTTTTCTTTCTTTCTTTCTTCTCTTTTTCTTTCTCTCTTTTTCTTTCTTCTTTCTTTCTTTCTTCTTTCTTCTTTCTTTCTTCTTCTTTCTTTCTTTTAGAGAGAGAGCACAAGCAGGGGGAGCCGCAGGCAGAGGCAGAGGGAGAAACAGGCTCCCCGCTGAGCAGGGAGTCCAATGCGGGGCTCAATCCCAGGACCCTGGGATCATGACCTGAGGCGAAGGCAGATGCTTAACGGACTGAGCCACCCAGGTGCGCCCAGAGTGAGATAACTTTCAAATCCTTCTCCCTTTCCAGAGTTCACTGTTGTGTATAACTGAAAGCCAGCTTGACCCTTACGCTGCTCTCAAGGGATGACTTTTTTTTTTTTTTTTAAGTAATCTCAGCACCCAACGTGGGGCTCAAACTTACAACCCCAAGATCGAGAGTCGCATGCTCTGCCGACTGAGCTAGCCAGGCGCCCCTCAAGGGCTGGCTCCTGTTTACAGTTTTTTGAAGAGGAACCCAAATTTATTCACTCTTTAAAACTGTATTCTCCATCTACTAAGGTTGTACTGGCCAACCGAACTGCAACTTCCATGAAAACGATGTGATTCTCCATAAGGAGGTGTTGTTGCACATTGAGAAGGAAGAGAAGCAGGCTGAGCCCGTCACCAGTTCAAGGGGTGGCAACGTCTCCTATCACCACCAACCCCTCTAAAATACGTAAATATATGAAAGGTTCTCTGTTCAAACAGAACAAAACAGAAAAGACAGTCAAGGGGCACCTGGGTGGCTCGGTTGGTTAAGCATCTTGATCTCAGCTCAGGTCTTGACCTTGGGGTCATGAGCTCAAGCCCAGAGTTGGGCTCCACGCTAGGATGGAGCCAACTTAAAAAAAAAAAGGCGCTCAAAAAGCCAGATTTTTATTTTGTTAGGAATTACCTGCTCACCCAGTGGTCTTGGTATTTTACCGTTCATCCCATCAAGACAGGATGGCGTGTGCTGAGTCAGCCGTTTGAATAAGCAGTGCTTCCTCAGCCTGCTACCAGTGCTCAAATAGCGTATCACTTTTACGTGGAGAACAGCTCGGTGAGCAGTTCGCTGTCCACTGAAGAGACCTTATTGGACATCAGCACCCCGTAAAGCTGCTTGTGACAAAGTGTGAAATAGTCAAAGAAAACCTCTCTTTTTACACGTTGCTGGAATTCTTGTGGGGGCACTACCTTTAACAGTAAAGGAGCCACATTTAATTCGTGTTGCGATCCACTAATGTACGGACCGATTTTACACTCATTTAACAGGACTTTATTAAAGCAACTTAAGTCTTCTATGGTATATTAAAAAGTCCAAAAAGGACTCCATTGTGATACATCTGCTGGCGGAGTCCATGTGGGCGGGTGGCTTCCCTCCCCTCCCCCAGCGTCCCAGTGTTCAATCTGGGGAGACACAGCAGACAGGAGGTTTCTTCCAGCTGCTTTGGACTAGAGTCTGGACCTTCCTCTGAAAAATTAATTTCTACCTCTTCTGAATCGAAACAAAACCAGGGGGTCCTTCACTTGTAGCTGCCGTACATACAGACTTAATTCTAGGATTTTAATGTGTCCTCAAATTGGAAGAGCCTGGGAGCGTGTCCAGCCGCAGCCATATTCCTAAGCTAAGGCCTTTTGGCAAACATCACACATTTGGGGATGAGGAATTTACTCTTTTCAACTAATTCCAAGTAAGCACTGCATTTTAAAAATTATCACCTATTCTTATTTTCAGTTAAGTCAAACTATAAATTGACTTAGATTTTGTGATCTTCTCTTCCACGGCCCAAGGCCTCACACAGTTTCTCTAAAATTCACTGAACTAACAAGTAAAACAAAAGGCAATTTCAGTATGTATCAGTGGGCAAAGGGCACGGACAGTTTAGGGATGAAGGACTGTAATTATTTGGTCCATTTTGGTGGCAGTTGAAGATTACAACACTTAGATATAATTTTCTACCTTGTAAAATATCAGGGAATAGCATCTTCATGTACGGAAGAGTTGAAACAAACATTTGTTTTGGGTGACAGTATCGATTAATAGAAAAATTCCATTAGGAAACTGATTTGGTCATAATTATCCAAGTGTTCACTCTCCTGAAAAATCGTGGGAGCATCTTAAACGTTCAGAACCTGGGGAATGATTGAACAAGTCACAACGCATCTACTCAATGTAGCCATTGAAGGCATGATCGAGGCCAAATAATTTAAGGTCAAGAGAAGAAAACATGCTTTTGATGGTTAAAAGTTAAAAAAGAAAAGAAAGAAAAGGTCCATGAAATGTCATGTGTGTTATGATGTTGACATTTTTTTAAATGCCTCTGGATGAGAAAGAAATCAAATAATTATTAACTTCAGAACAAAAATCTTATCTTTCAAATGGAAAGTACACTTACAAGCTACTCACATTTATTTTTTTTAATCCAAATTTACCACCAGTATTCATATTATTTTAAAAAATCATATTATGGCTCTGTGGGTAAAATTTTATATTTCTCAAAAATTGTAAGTATCAATATTTTAATAAAAGCCAAATATTTAAATAAAATTCCTTATCAGTATGGAGAGTATGGCCTTTAGCCTCTGAAGGCTGCAAACCGATCACAAAAATGTTATACAAACATGCAGAGGTGTGCATTATGCCAAAAATTCAAACAACTTTGTTTTAAAACGGATAAGAAAAAAATAAGAGCTGAAATCACTTCTAGACAATAAAAAGTTCCTGGGGATTGTCTTGTCTTTAAATATTGAGACCAGGGTACGCCTGGGTGGCTCAGTTGGTTAAGCCTCCAACTCTTGATTTCGGCTCAGGTCATGATCTCAGGGTTGTGAGATCGAGCCCCACATGGGACTCCACACTGGGTGTGAAGCCTGCTTGGGATTCTCTCTCTCCCTCTGCCCTCCCCCCCAAATATCTATATCTATGTATCTATATCTATGTCTATGTCTATACCTGTATCTATATCTATATATATATAGAGAGAGACCGAAAGAGTCAGGTAAACCTTATGACCTGTTGACACGATTATCCTGGTCTTTCTAAAGGTAACATTTCCCAACAGCATTTTGAGCCCCGAGAAAATCCCTGGCTTACCTCAGATGCATTCAGAGAGGGTTAAGAGGCAAAAGTAAATGGAAAAGAAAGCAATAGTAAGGGAAAAAATAATAAACTGCCCTAGGCCACTTATCTATCTATTTATATTATAATTCCCAGTACTGTGCCCCTCTCAGCCTGCTGCCAAAGACCTGTCTGTAGGGTCAGCGTGAGCACAAGACTCCAGTACTTGGGCAAGGCAGGCCCATTTGAGGCAGTCTGTGTGCTAACAAGAGAAAGTCAAGAATGGTTATATAATCTTTGGGGTTCCTCCAGCTCCCAGATTCTACAGATAATGAAAGGGGGAGCAGGGGGGCCTCCTTCATTCTGAACTCCACACTTGGCTCTTTCTGAAGCCAGAAGAACAAAGATAGGCAGGCAAGGCTGTCCTGACTCTTGGGCTTCACTGGCTGGCATCGTACTGCGGAACCCACCTCAGTCCAGGGTCTTGTCCTAGAAAGAGACCTGCTTCGGGGAAGAAGGGTAGATGGACACTAACCAAACCGAAGGGCCAGTTTATGAAGTGACAGCGAGCAATATAACAGCAAGGGCACCGAGTATTTCCACCCTAACCCTGGATTTCCCACCCTGTGGGTACCTCTGTTGAAAGCCGATAGTGTTTACAAAATTAAAACTTTCAGGGCCGCCTGGCTGGCTCCGTCGATTAAGCGGCCAACTCTTGATTTTGGCTCAGGTCATGATCTCAGGGTCCTGAGATCAAGCCAAGCCCCAGGTAGGGCTCTGTGCTCAGTAAGGAGTCTGCTTGCCCCTCTCTCTCCCCTCTTGTTCCCTCCCCCACTGCTCCCCCTACTTGTACTCTGTCACACTCCTCTCTCTCTCTAAAATAAGCGAACAGATAAAATCTTAAAAAAAAAAACCAAAAAACCCTAGGGCGCCTGGGTGGCTCAGTTGTTAAGGGTCTGCCTTTGGCTCAGGTCATGATCCCAGGGTCCCGGGATGTAGCCCCGGCCAGGCTCCCTGCTCAGCGGGAGGCCTGCTTCTCCCTCTCCCACTCCCCCTGCTTGTGTTCCCTCTCTCACTGTCTCTCTCTGTCAAATCAATAAATAAAATATTAAAAAAAAAAAAAAACCTAAAACTTTTAGGGGATTCTGGGTGGCTCAGTTGGTTAAATACCCGACTCATGATTTTGGCTGGGGACATGATCTCAGGGTTGTGAGACCAAGCCGGTGTCCGGCTCTGCACTGGGCATGAAGTCTCTTTCAGATTCTCTCTCCCTCTCCCTCTGCCCCTCCCCGCCTCTAAAAAAATTTAAAAAATAACAAACTTTTAGGGGCACCTGGCTGGCTCAGTCCCAGTAAAGCATGCGACTCTTGATCTCAGGATTGTGAGTTCCAGCCCCATGTTTGATTCAGAGATTATTTAAAAATAAAATCTTAAAAAAAAAAATCAAGACATTTATTTTTATGTTTGCTTTTAAATTTTTTTGTGGAGATGCTGGGTTTCAAACAGGGGCCTCAAACAGCAAATAGGGCTTAGAATCATGCCAGTCCGTGAAGAATTGGGAGGACAGGTCCGACCTCGTCTTAGCCGACTCAGGGAAAGGCTTAATGCGTTACCTCCACGACGGGGGAGCACCTGCTTGCAGGTGGGCAGATGGTCCTCTGGGCCAGAACTGCTCCTGGACTTGGGAGGCCAGACTAGCATTATCCCCAGATACTCCCGATTCCTCCCTTTCCTGGCTGACCAGGGCCTCCTTCAGCGGACAGTCCTTCTTTAAACATGCTAATACCTTCCTTCGCTGGGGACGGTCCGGTCCGAGGCTCTGAGCTCGGTGTGGACTGGGACGTTTCCTTCTTATCCAGCTTGGGTGGCGGCGGAGTGGCTTGGGTGGCTATCTCACTGCCGCCCTCCCCCGCTGGCCCCGCCCCGGTGCTCCCGAGGCCGGGCTTAAGGGGGTGGGGAGCTGGGAGGGCCCTTTCCCGCCAGGGGGTCGCCCTGGGGGCTGGATCTTCCCGCCCGCCAGGAGGGCATGTTCCGATTGCCAGACAGAGCCCTCCCCGAGGCCGCGAGCCCAGCAGGGGCGTGTCCCCGCGCTCACCTGCCATTGGGCAGGTGGGGCGGCCGGCGTCGGGCAGCGCCGCGCTCTATAAATGCAGAGCGGGGCGGCAGCCGAGCCAGGCGCGCCGCAGGATGGTGGACAGCGTGTACCGCACGCGCTCCCTGGGGGTGGCGGCCGAAGGGCTCCCGGACCAGTACGCGGACGGAGAGGCGGCGCGCGTGTGGCAGCTCTATATCGGGGACACCCGCAGCCGCACGGCCGAGTACAAGGCCTGGCTGCTCGGGCTGCTGCGCCAGCACGGCTGCCAGCGGGTGCTCGACGTGGCCTGCGGCACCGGGTGAGCCGGGGCGGGGGGCGGCGGGGGCACCTCCTCCAGGCTCGTCCAGCAGCCTCCAGCCGGGGGCCGGGCCGCGGGGTAGAGCGGGCGGGAGGCGGGGCCGAGGACACCCAGGGTGCGTGCGAGCGGGGTGTGGGCACCTCGGGGTGGAGACGGCCGGCTCCTCGGGGCGACACGGCGGCCCGGCTTTGGGGCCAGATCGACGGCAGCTCTTACGGGTCCTGGCTCTGGCACTGCTCCCCAGGGATGGCCTTGGGCGGTGTTAACAGTCGTTCAATATTTGCCCGTGCCACGCGCTGTGCCAGGAGCTTTCCATACATCCATTTTTAAGGTCCTTACAAAACCTCACGAGGTAAGAAGTGATAGCCTATGTACAGCTGTGGAAAACCTGCTTCAGAGGAGTGAAGGCCCTCTACCTAGTGGAGAGGGGAGTCAGACCCGGGTTGGTTAGGGTCTGGCCTGTGCTCCGAACCTGGTGCTATACCGCCTCCCGGTGCAAGGGTTCCTAAATCGCAGGAGCCTCAGTTTGCCCCATCTCTCAAGTGGGGATAACACGGTCTACCTCACGGGGTTGCCGTGAGGATTAGTGCACGTTGATAGAATGCCTGGCTCTGAATGGGTGCTAAAAAACAAAACCAGAAAGTTGCTACCGGGTGATAAGGAACGGGGCTGAGGAACCTCATTTGAGGTCAGTGGAGAGGGCCTGGGGAGAGGAAGAAGAGGAATGGACTCGAGTGGAGGAGACGGAAGCGTCCAGCACAGGGCCTTCCTTCTCCTGGCCTGGGCCCCTCTCACCTCTGGCCCTGCCCAGGGTGGACTCCATCATGCTGGTGGAAGAGGGCTTCAGCGTGACCAGTGTGGACGCCAGTGACAAGATGCTGAAGTATGCACTTAAAGAGCGCTGGAACCGGCGGCATGAGCCAGCCTTCGACAAGTGGGGTACGCAGGCCCAGTCAGGCCCTCCCTGCCCAGCACCCTGGGACGCAGTGCTCTCTGCCCTGGGCTCCTGAAGTTCTTGTGCTGGGGTGTTTTCCTTACGGGGACAGCAAAATTACTTTCATTTCCCTGGAAAGAATGAGGTATCTGGTAATGAGGGGCTAGTTTTAATGACGTTTGTAGTGTCTTCTCCCTTCTCCCAAATAAAAACCGGTAAGCACAGAGCCATTCTTCCCAATCATAGCTTCCATCCCAACCCGCCTCTCCTTCCTTTCACCCTCCATAGCCATAATGATCCCCTCCCCATAACCGCAGGAGGAATCCCCATGAGTCTTGAAGGGGAAACTGAGGCAAGGCTGCACTTGGTGGAGGTGGGTCCTGCTGGTGCCATGGTGCCACCCTGATCCCTCTTCCCCTTCCTGGTCCCAGTCATAGAAGAAGCCAACTGGATGACTCTGGACAAAGATGTGCCCCAGCCACCAGGGGGTGGCTTCGATGCTGTCATCTGCCTTGGAAACAGTTTTGCCCACCTGCCAGACTGCAGAGGTGAGACAGGGTGTGGCCTGGAGCCCGGCCCTTGCTCTGAGCTATACCTCTTTCCACAGACCCCGGGGTGCCTGCTCTCCTGTCAGAGCAGACTCTGTTTTCTGCTCCTCTCTGCCTTGGTGTCGGTATCCCCGGGGAGGAGGAAGATCGGAGGGAGGGGAGCTCGGGGCCCTCAGCAAACGCAGCCTCTCTGCCCTGCCTGGAGCTCAGGAGACCAGAGCGAGCACCGGCTGGCGCTGAGGAACATCGCGAGCATGGTGCGCTCAGGCGGCCTGCTGGTCATCGATCATCGCAACTATGACCACATCCTCAGCACAGGCTGCGCACCCCCAGGAAAGAACATCTACTACAAGGTGGGGTCCCGGGGGGGGGGAGGCCCAGAATGGGGGATGTGATCCCGGGGTCCAGGCCCCACGGTGGCTGCAAAGGCTAATGCAGCCGGCACCACCGCCTACAGAGTGACTTGACCAAGGACATCACGACGTCTGTGCTGACAGTGAACAACAAGGCCCACATGGTGACCCTGGACTATACAGTGCAGGTGCCAGGGGCTGGCCAGGATGGTTCTCCTGGCTTGAGGTACCCACTGGGCTCGGCAGGGGGTGGAGGGGGTGGTGCTGAGGCCACCAGTCCTCACGGCTGCTCGGGCGCTCTGTTGCAGTAAGTTCCGGCTCTCCTACTACCCGCACTGCTTGGCTTCCTTCACGGAGTTGCTCCGAGCTGCCTTCGGGGGCAGGTGCCAGCACAGCGTCCTGGGAGACTTCAAGCCTTACCAGCCGGGCCAGGCCTACATTCCTTGCTATTTCATCCACGTGCTCAAGAGGACGGACTGAGCGCTGAGCGTGGCCTCAGCTCCTACAGCCCTCTGCCCAGGCGCTGCCAGGTCTGGCTGGGGAGGTGGGGACCAGCGGCCCCATCCCAAGGCCAGCCCCCAGCGCAGATCCTGGGACTGCTGCTGTGGGCGCAGGGATTTATGTTCAGGCAAATGGAAGGGTGAGCAAATACAGTCTGTGCCTTTTTCAGTTCCCGCGTGCCTTGCGTGTCTGTCCAAAGGCTTAAGCTCCCCGGTGTGCCCTCCCCTGGGGCTGACTCCTTCCACAGGCTTGCTCGCCCCCACTCCAGCCTTTCAGACACAACCAGCAGGGGGCAGCATACACTTTATTCTCAGCCAAGACTGGGCTCCCTGGGGGGGGGGGGGCATCCCCAGAGCTCCATCCAGGCCCAAGCGCCCCCTCCTGAGCGAAGGGTCTTTAGTCTTGGAGCTGGAGCTGGCCTGGAAGGACAAACAGGTAGGCAGGGGATGATGCCCTTCGAGCCCTCGCGGCTCCTCGGCACCGAGGGGGTCTCCTGGAGGTAGGCAGCCTTTGGTGCCACGGCAGCATGCGGAGGAGCCCTTTGCTCTCCCAGGGGTCTGTGGGGTACCTAAGCACTGTTAGGCCTCGGGTCAGGCTCCCAGACGGCAGGAGGCTCCTAGCAGGCGGCCAGCCTGCGCTGGGTGCGCTGGTACCGGAGCAGCTCCTGCTCGCTGACCGAGGGCTGCAGCCGGGCAGCGGCCTGCAGCAGGTCCTCCATGGTGAGGAGCAGAGCCGAGCTCCTGGGCTCCAGCCCTGGGGGAGACGAGGGGGCAACAGAGGCTGTGGTCTGTGTCTGAGGAGGGGAGAGCCCTAGGGTGGGCATCTTCTTGCCCAGAGGCCCCCAAATATCAACAGTCCGTCCTCTGAAATCCAGGAGCAGGCCTGGTTCCCCTCTGGGAACCAGACCTCTGGGGCTGGCAAGTGGCTCACCTTCCTCCAGGTCCCGGACCCTGCGTTTGAGAGCCGCTGTCATGGCATCAGAGCAGAGGGAGTAGAGGTCTGCACCCGTCAGCTGGGGAGGGCAGCGATCCAGCACGTTCACCAAGCTCACAGAAGGCTCCAGCTTGAACCTGTTGTGCAGAGAGAGGAAAGAAACTGGCAGCCCCGACCATCCCAAGGCCCAAGCCCTTCGGGGGTCTCCCCCTAACGGGACATACTTGCGTGTGATGGCACTTAGGACACGCAGCTGGGAGGCACGGTCCTCGCTCACCCCCACGAACACCAGCTTGTCAAATCTTGAGGGAGACAGGCAGGCATAAGTGTCGGGGAGCCTAGCACGAGGGTGGAGAGGCACAGGAGGGGGTCAAGGGCCAGGCCCAGATGGGTGCGCACCTGCCAGGCCGCAGAAGGGCAGGGTCCAGGAGGTCTGGTCTGTTGGTGGCTCCAATCGCGAACACATCCTGAGTGCTGTGAAGCCCGTCCAGCTCAGCCAGGAGCTGAGACACCACCCTGCAAACGAGCACGTGGAGGCCAGTCCCCGGCCCTTCCTCAGCCTCCACCCTGCCTGTGGGGCCCCTCCTTCCCAGCCTTCCCCCTAGGGCCGCCTGCACCGTTGTGCCCTGGAGACCCCTCCACGAAGGCCCCCCTTCTCCTCAGTGTCCCTCACCCGGCTCCGCGGCCCCCTTTTCATTGTTATACTATTTTGGAACTGGAATGGCAGGAACTCCTGGGGCTCTGGAGACTGCTGCAGCCTGTCTCACATCCCTCCGTCTTGGACCCCAGACTCCAATCAGGTTCAGACCCCCACCTGTCCATCACACCTCCAGAGTCTCCGCTTCGCCCCCGGCTCGGGGCCAGGGAGTCCAGCTCATCAAAGAAGATAACGCAGGGAGCCGCGGCCCTGGCCCTGGCAAACACTGAGGAAAGAAAGGGACCCCCAGGAGGGGGAAGCTCAGGGGGGTGTGAAGTCATGCGAAGGAGGAGGGAAAGCCAGGTGTGCCGGTTCATCAGTCCAGGTACTAGGCCACCCTGGGCAGGTCCTCTGGAGAAAGGACCATGCGACGGTGGAAAGACCTGGAGTCGCTGGAGGGTGGGGGGGGCAGCGCAAGGGCCATTAGGGTTTGGGAGGGGCTGGAAGGCTGGCCTCTCCTCACTCACCTTCTCGCACATTCTCCTCACTCTGGCCCACATACATGTTGATGAGTTCAGGCCCCTTCACGCTGAGGGAGAGGAGGAGATTCGTCAGATGCGTAAACACACAACTGACCAGCCAGCCCCTCCTGCTCCCCAGCCCGCCCAGCACCCCTTCCACACCCCCTTGCCACCTGAGGAAGGTAAGGCAGCATTCAGTAGCCACTGCCTTGGCCAGGAGGGTCTTGCCCGTGCCAGGGGGACCATGGAGCAGAAGACCTGAGCGCCTGAGGCCCAGGCTCAGCAGCTCGGGGTGCTCTAGAGGGAGCTGAATGGTCTCCAGAATCTCCTTCTTCACCTCCTGCAGCCCGCCCACATCATGCCAGGACACTGAGGGGATCTAGGAGATGGAGAGTACGCGGCTGGGGACAGGGTGGTGGTGAGAGCTCCTGTCCTACCTCCGAGGAGCTGGAGTCCTACCTTGGGGGCGCCAATGGCCTGGGACTGAGCTGTCTGCAGCTGTTCCAGTGCCTGCCCGAAATCCTCAGCCAGGAGAGGAAAGCCAGCAGCACAGAGCTCCCCCTCGTCCTCCTCACTCCAGCCACCTGCCAAACTGCAAAGAGAAGCCCAGGAGGACCTCCAGAGGGCCTGACCGAAAGCATCCCCCCCAACCCCCCGTCAAGGCCCTGGTTCCTCTTCCCCCTTCCCAGCCCCCCGCCCCCCACCATATTTCCTCTTGCCTTCTCTTCCCTCCTGTGCACAGTTTCCTTACCCCGAGTTCTTGATCCTGGCGCAGGCTGCCCGGCTGCTGTGGGTCAAAAGGGCATAGAGATCCCCCACCACGAAGCCCTGGGGAACCGCAGGAGAGGGCGCGTGAGCAGGGCACGGCAGGCAGGAACCCGCAGGAGACCTGTCCCCCAGCGGGAGCAGAGGCCCAGGGTGGAGCCCGCACGGGCAGGGCAGCGGGACGGAGGGGGGGGTGCCCCGTCTCGGTACTCACTGCGCAGCGCCGTGCCAGCTGCGCCAGGTTCACCTCCTGGCCCAGGGGGAGGTGGGCGGTGAGCGCCCGCAGGACACTGAGCCGCCGCCCCTCTGACAACGCCGGCACCTCCAGCTCGTGAGGAAACGCCGTCTGCACGTCGGCAGGCAGGTCCTGGGCCCGGCTCGTGGTGGCCACGACCATCAGGGGCGGGCAGCTGCAGACACAGAGCGGGCGCTGAGGGCAAGAGTGTGGCCGGGCGGGGAGGCGGGTGGCCGCTGGCGCGGGACGGGGAGGGGAGCACCCCAGCGCTCACCCCGTGGGCACAGCTTGAGGGAGGACCTGTGGTCCCCGCCCTCACACGGGGAGCTCACTGACAGAGGCTGTGTTTTTTCTCCGACACGGTGCTCCCCACAAAGCACTAGGGACCGCATCCCCCTCCCTCTGGACACCCCAAGCTGCTCGGCTCAGGACCGTCTGGAGGACAGCCACATGGGCGAGATGTCGGAGGAGCCGTCGAGGAAGAGAGGACGAGAGGCCGAAGAGAAGTGGGGAGGCCGGGCCCCGCCGTTTTGCAGACCCAGCTCCGTACCACACCTGGTGAGGGGGTCCTCGTCGAGGAGGAGGCGACGCAGCGTGGCCACCACACGGGCGTCCTCACCCAGCCCGTCACGGTCCCGGCCCAGAAGGTCCACGGCTGTGAGCAACAGAACCACAGGCCGGCAGCGCCGGGCCCGGGAGAAGGCGGCCTGCAGTTTTGTCTCCACAGCCCCGCTACTGTCCGCACAGAGGCTGGAGCAGGGCACCTGGGGACGAGGCCCCAACGGTCTGTGAGCAAAGGGCAGGCGTGACGGAGGCAGGACGGGCGGGGAGAAGAGCCAGAAGACGCAGGCCATCTTTTATTTAGAGGGCGGAGACGGGGGAGAAGGGAACACTGGCCAAGGCCTACCTCCCCTCTACCCTGACCTCATTCCCTGGACTACCCACCACAATCTTCAAACCCCTTCCTTTTTGAAAGTTATCTTCTCGTAGCTGAGAATCATGGGAACAGGCCTGACCTCCTGGCCCACCCGGCTGAAGTGCTGGGGTGCTGGGGCCAGGCTGGTGGCCAGAAGGGGGAGGGGAGCGGGAGAATCTGGGCCGGGCGGGGCAGCTGGGGGTCAACTCTCCAGGTACCCTCACCTTCAGCAGGTGGAGCCCGAGGCGGCTGCAGGCTGCAGTGACGGCTGTGGTTTTCCCACTGCCCGGGGGACCCCGGAGAAGGACACTGCTGGTTCCTGTCAACAGGGTACCTCTGCAACCAGAGAGCAGACACTGGTCTCCTCCACTCTGCTCAAACCCCCAGCAACAGAGGGACCCTTGGATGGAGAAAGCAGGCACCTCCCTCTCCTTGTGGCACCCCTCCTCCTCCAGGGCTGTTTGCACGTGGTGAAGCCATAGTTCCCATGCCACCTCTGGTGCCCTGGCAGGGGCACGGAGCGTATCCAGCAGCCAGAACAATTCCCTTTTGTCGTCACTGCCTTTAAAGCCTTGGATGATATCCAGAGGAGTTAGGGGAAGGTCTGTGTCTACGCTTAGGCCAGTGGTTTGAGGAGCTGTAGCATTTGGGCCCAGGGCGGTGAAGGCCAGAATGGCTAGTGGGCTCCCCAAGGGGAAGGGCAGTCTCAGAGACAGCTGTCCCTGGGGGAGATTTTTCTTCTACAGCCAACGTTGGAGGATGGACATTGTCCCCAGAAAGGAGCCTAGGAATTTGCTTACAGAAAGGACATGGGCTAGTGGCCTGGGCATACTGGTTTGAGGGAGGTCCCCCCAACCCTACGCTGGCCAGTGCATTAGGGACTGATTGTCCAGCCCACTGCCCCTCCAGAGATGTTCCAGGCAGGCTTCTCTCCCACCCTGAGGCCGCGGCTTCACTCACCCCGGCTGGAGGCGAGGCTTCAGGGCAGCACAGAGCTCAGTCACCAAGGTCTCCAGGCCTGGAGGAGACAAGCTGTTCCAAGGAGTGGATTCTCCTGAAGCGAGCCTTGGAACTGGGCTCAGGGTAGAACCCACCTGGGAAAGGCCGGAGGAAGCTTTAGTGCCTGGAAGCTGTTTCTGTTCCTCCTCCCAGGTCTAGTCCCATCCCCAGGGCCTCACCAAGTACAAGGAGGTATGAGTGGTGTCCGCCAAGTACGCGCTGCTCGGCCCATCAGGAGCTTCCCCAATGGTTTTCTTCACTTTAAAAAACATTTCTCGCCACCTGTAGGAAAGAAGCCCAATGAACTGCGCAGATTCAGAGCCCACATACACCTCTCCCTAAGGACAAGGTGGCTGTCTCCATCATAGAGTCGACCACAGGGACAAACTCAAGAACAGCACGAGTAACTGCCCCCAGATATGGCAGGGGGTGAGGAAGGGGACAGGAGGAGGGATAAAGGAGCCTTTCTTATCTCCCTGGCTGGCTCCTGCACATTTTGAGGGCAGGAGCTATAACAGCCCTCCACATCCCTCATGGCAACCATCAGAGAGCCTTGGGGACGTGTTTCTCCAGGTAGATGGCCTACCCACCCATTCCAGGGGGAGGAGCTACAGCTGCAGTAAGCAATGATCACCTGACCATTTTCACTGGCTCTAGAATACAGTCTTCCCCTCCAAGTCATACCTCCCAAAGCCTTCCAACACGTCAGCAGGAAGGGTCCCTTGGGTCGTTATTCAATAAAGAAATCTAATTGCAGATTCCTTATTAAAGACATCTAATGATTAATTCATTATTTTGGCTGCACATTAGAATTATCTGTGAAACTTGAAAATCAACATCTCCCACATATTATATGATTCTGTTCAGCAGATTGGTAATTGCTGGGGGCTGAGGGAAGGGGGGAGTAGAGAGGGTCTGCTAATGGGCAGGGGTGTTGGGGGGAAGAAAATGTTCTGGAATTAGTGGTGTTGGTTGCATAACCTTATGAATATAGTAAAAGCCACTGAATTGTATATTTTATTTTTTTTAAAGATTTTATTTATTTATTTGAGAGAAAAAGAGCATGAACAAGGGGGAGAGGGAGAAGCGGACTCCCTACTGAACAGGGAGCCCAATGTGGGGCTCGATCCCAGGACCCTGAGATCATGACCTGAGCCGAAGGCAGATGCTTAACCAACCGAGCCACCCAGGCACCCCTGAATCGTACACTTTATTTTTTTTTTAAGATTATTTATTTATTTGACAGAGATAGACAGCCAGCGAGAGAGGGAACACAAGCAGGGGGAGTGGGAGAGGAAGAAGCAGGCTCCCATTGGAGGAGCCCGATGTGGGGCTCGATCCCGGAACGCCAGGATCACGCCCTGAGCCGAAGGCAGACGCCTAACGACTGTGCTACCCAGGCGCCCAGAAGCATACACTTTAAACATGTGAATTAGATCTCAGTTTTTAAAAAAGTAATCTCTACGCCAGATGTGGGGGTCGAACTCATGACCCTAAGATCAAGAGTTGCATCCTCTACTGACTGAGTCAGCCAGGCGCCCATCTCAATATTTTAAATTAGCATTTTCCCCTCCTTTCGTAAAAATAAAGACTGCACAGGCCCCAGCCTCACCTTGACTCTGCGCAAACACGTCTGGGGTGGGGTTCAGGCATCTGCATTTTTTGAAAGCTCCCCCAGCCGTAACCAGGGCTGTGCACTCACTGGCTAGTCTCAGAGTGAGTGGGGGGCACTCAACCTACAAAGGGTGCAGAGAGCAGGGAGCAGGTAGTAGTGACTAGCCCAATCTTCCAGAAAAGAAATGATGAACTACTTTCCTCTTTAATCCTCAGGTGGAAAGGCAATGACTTGGCCCAGACTAGAACTTGGGCCTCTTTTAAGTTCCAGTTGGTGCAAATTCCTTTGTTCACATGGTCTGTCGTAAAGCTGCTTACTCTGGCAGCAAAGTGGGGTGTGTGGGAATAATGCCAGGTGGAGGGGAGAAGCACAGCAGATTGGTATTATGAACTCTCCCGATTATTAGGGTAGGCGGTTATCGTGATAAAATGTGGAACATATGGGGCACCTGGGTGGCTCAGTCGGTTGGGGGTCTTCCTTCGGCTCGGGTCATGATCCCAGGGTCCTGGGATCAAGTCCCGCATCAGCTCTCTGCTCATCAGGGAGCCTGCTTCTTCCTCTCCCTCTGCCGCTCCCCCTGCTTGTGCTCCCTCACTCTCTCTGTCAAATAAACAAATAAAATCTTAAAAAAAAAAAACCTGGAGCATAAGGAAGCCTGTGTCTTACTGATATTCAGTATAAATGGACAGTAGGTAGCGCTAGAACCTGGCATCTCAACCCTGAGTCACAGTGCACGTGGTGAGCAGTGGCATCCAAGGGTAAACAGCACTGGGGGAGGTTAGGGGGAAGTCCCCCCTTCCACGACAGCACGACCATCTCAGTAAGTACAAGGATCAGAGCTCTTGAACGTATCTGGACATTGCTGGGGAAAGCTGGGTTGTGTTCTCAAGAGCCAGACGGGAGACAATGGAGCTGGATCCTTGCTGGTTTGCTCTGGGGCAGTGGAACCGCGGAAGAGCCTGCAGGGGCTACACCACCAACATCACAGAAGCTTCCTAGCAAGGCTTCCCTTCCCTTTGCAGGACCTACTGAGGGGGAAAAACTGTGTGCTAGGTCCCAGAAGGGTCCAGTGCCTGCTTTCCTTTGGAAGTACAAAGGGTGGGCATTCTGTAGTTCTCCTACAGAAAGCTAGCTCGTAGATACTGGCTATATTTAAGATGGGAGACACGAGTGGGAAGTGACTAATACATGCCAGCGTGGCATTTTCTACCAGGCCCTAGTTGTAGATAAGATTTGGGAAAGCTCAAAGGGGTGCCATGAGCATTAAATGGGGTTACAAAGGGTACTACCAGGCCCTTCACGTGGGTACCACAGCTCTGAATGAACCAAGCTCTGAATGTTGATCAAGGATGAATCAGGCAATCCAGACAATGCATCTGTCTTGGCAGAGAACCCAGGCTGGCTAGGCCGGAGACCTTGGGCATGCCAACTCCTACACCTCAGTTCCTTCCGGCTGGCCCCACCACCTCACAAGGAATCCCCTGTGCATGCTGGATTAGTGGGTCTATTAGCTGTGCTCTCCTAGTACGTCGCTACAGGAAATCAGTCCCGGGCTATCAGGCTACACATTCTCCCGCTTCACAGAAAGCCAAAGCAGTCTCTGAATTCTTTGTCTCACCCTTTTACATGGAACCTCTGTGATCAGTGTCTACAGGGAGGAGAAAGGTTGCACTCCTTGGGGGCGCCTGGGTGGCACAGCGGTTAAGCGTCTGCCTTCGGCTCAGGGCGTGATCCCGGCGTTGTGGGATCGAGCCCCACATCAGGCTCCTCCGCTAGGAGCCTGCTTCTTCCTCTCCCACTCCCCCTGCTTGTGTTCCCTCTCTCGCTGGCTGTCTCTCTCTCTCTCTCTGTCCAATAAATAAAAAATTAAAAAAAAATAAATAAATAAAAAGTAAAGAGAAGGTTGCACTCCTTGTTTTGGGTGCTTGGGTCACTTATGCTTAATTTCTCACTCTTTATTGAGAGCAAGGAAAAAGAGAAGGCCTGTCAATGACAGCAGCCATCTGTCTCTCCTCCACTCTGGGAGATGGGACTGCAAAGCTGCATGTGCACGCTGCATTAATTAGGGCAGAAATCAAAGCCTGGGTCTCCTTATGTTGGGTATATGGGAGGTGCGGCCCAAAACCTGGCCCAAATGACACTGTGGTTAAGAAAGAAAAGCAAGGAATCTCATGTTGGTCTAGGCCATTAAACTTCTTAATGCCTTCCTGTACCGATGACCACCAATAATTTGAGGATAAATACGTCCCAAAGGTGGCAGGCAGTGATTCTTCATCTTTTTTCAGTCCCGCGCCTATTTGAGAACCTGAAGAAAGCATGTACCTTTTCACTAGAAAAAATGTACATGACAAGGGTACCTGGGTGGCTCAATCGGCTAGGTATCTGCCTTTGGCTCAGGTCATGATCCCAGGGTCCTAGGATTGAGCCCCCCAGCTCTCTGCTCAGCGGGGAGCCTCTTTCTCCCTCTCCCCCATGCTCATGCTCTCTAGCTCTTTCTCTCAAATAAATAAAATCTTTTTTAAAAATGTACATGATAATCAAGTTTTCTTATATACAAAATTATTCCACACAACTTGTGGGGAGGGGATCATAGAACTCTTGCACCCGGGTTAGGGATCCCAGCTGTAGGATAAGAGACAGCTGCGTACCTGGGCAGTTTCTCTGGGCTTCCTTCCAGGATCTCTACTTGCCCAACTGTTGGCACACACAGAACATCCCCTTCCTGGACTGCCCTGCAAACACAGCAGTGGCCCTGGTCAGCTCACAATAAGAGTCAAGAGCATGGGCCTGACATATCCCCTCATGTCTACTCCCAACCCGCAGACCATAAGGGCCTACCGCCCACCCAGAGATCCCAAGCAGCTGTCCAGAGAACAGGTCTGACCTAGAATGAGCTGGGGGGAATGGCAGAGAGGCTAGAAAGGGAGAATCAGAGAGCAGTGAGGGGCAAAGCAGGATCCTGGCTCTTTGCGGGCCCTCTCAAATCAAAGAGGCTTCTCAGTTTAGAATGTCCAGATTCACCTCGTGGTACCAATTTCCTTTCTATTGACCACCTGCCACACCAAGAGGCATCTAGCCACAATACTGCCTAAAATGTGGCTTTGTAAAGTCAGAGCTCTGTGGGACCTGCACCTAAGGCATGGAATAGGAGGAGAGCAAGGGTGAGATGCTATCTCCTGAAAGGGGTAAGCAGCTAACCTGGGTGTCTGAAAGTGCCGGTAAAGAACATGGTCATAATTTCCGTTGGTGCTGTAGTGGGGAGAGGACACAATTTCGATGTGTAACTCTTTGGCAAACAGAGGCTCAGGCAGCACTGAGCGGCTTCCTTTGTCTTCAGGGTTGCTGGAGCCTTCCAAGTATCTCTATTAGAGAAATAACCACCACCTTATCACCTTCTCCCAAGGAGTCAGGCTCTGCCCTACCTTCACTTTAGCAGCCAATGTTTCTATTTGCATCCTCTAACCACAAGGCCTGTGGGAGGGAGGCCTAAGGTAGCCAAACTGAATACCTGTATCTTCCCTAGAAACAGAAACCTCTCCTCATGGGCACCAGGAAGAGATTTCTGACTCTAGCTCCAAAAAGTTCCCCAGTAAAAATAACCTTTCTGCGATACCTTTAAGTTGACCCTGAGCCAGGAAAGTGGTAAAGACATTTAATTCCCACAAGTACTTTTGAGTGACACCAGGCAGCAAGTGGAACTGCTATTAATTGGACATTAGTGGGGACACTGAATTCAGGCTGTGGGAAAAGGATATGATCTCGCTGAAGCTGAAAGGGTTGGTTCAGCTGAATGAGCTCCAGTCTGAAGACTCCAGTTTTTCCTCCATTCAAAGGGAAACCCACACCTGACTCCCATTCATGCATATCTTACATCCTTCTTGACATCTTATAACACAAATTGGCTATGCCAGCTTTAGCTAACAGAACTTTCTACAGTGATAGAAATGTTACCTACATGTGCTGTTGAGCATTTGACACATAACTGAAGCATCTGAAGAACGGTTTTAAGTTTTATTTAGTTTTAAGTTAAAAAGCCACACTGTAGCCAGTGGCTTCTGTATTGGACAGTACAGGCCTAAACCATATATCTAGGTGCCTAATTAAACAGTAGACTATATTTGTCCCCCCAAATACAATGATCTTCTTGAAGTAATCTCCTTAAAGGCAGGAACCAAAAATTTCTCTCGGGTATATTTACTAAAATATTAAAATCAAATACCAGGCACTAAAGATAATAAAGAGTCCTTCCCTTCAAAGAATTTAAAATATATAACTGAGGATTAGATAAGAGTACATAATCGTAACGGGACAGAAAAAAAATGCTCTAAGAAAGGTACAAAACACTATAGGAAAAAGAAGTCATGTCAAATATATGGTAAGATGGTGTAAGGCTTTGAGAAGAGGTAGCATCTTTAGATGGGCTTTGAAGGAAAGGATGGTAGGACTTTCACAGATGAGGCTAGAAGAACAGAAAGCTATTTGAAGTCAAGGATAAGCATGAGCAAAAGAAATGAGGTATCATCCTCCATATTACTCAGTACAATTCTGGATACACTGTAGCAATTCAATAAACAACTGATTAAGTAGAATTAATATACTGTATGTACCTGGTAATTTGACGATGACTCTCTCCTTTCACCTGAATGGATGAAAGCCCTTCCCATGCACCATTACACCATGGAGGATTATATTTTGATTGTAGAGAATAGGTAAATAAGACTAAGAGACATTAAGATCTAAGGAGTAAGGGGTCTAAATTCTACAGCTCTCTTCTTCCAATTCAGTTGAGATAAGGAAGAGGGAATAAGGAGTGGAAGCATTCCTGACCTCAGTCCTGTATCCTACCTGAATTCTGAGCTCTCCCACTTCCAGGGGATCACAGCCGAGATTAAAAGCCAGAGTGGCAGGCACGAGGGCCAGTCTGTCAGCGAGGGGCTCTCTCGGCTGCCCAGAGCCGGGTCCCAGCCTTTCAGAGAGGTCCCAGCGAGGCTCTAGGACCTGCACCCTGGCCAAATGTGGCTGGGAAGTGTTCGACGACTCTCCGGCTCGGGTCACCCACACCCATTCGCCCTGGAAGAGGCCCAGGCTACGGAGACAGCTCCGGCTTACCCCCAGTGAATCTCCAGTCCCTCCCAGAACTCCCCGGAGTCGCCGGACTGTGCGGTTAACCGCGAAGGACGACACCACAGGTGGGGGTGGGGGCCGGCTGCTGTCCCCAGCCTCCCGACCCAGTTTGGCCCGCCCACGGAGCTCAGTCACAGCTAGCCGCGTCCCTGGGCCCAGCAGCCCTTGCAACGCCGGCCGCGTCTCCAGCACCCTCGGTCCGGGCACTGGCAGGGCCTCTCCGCGCCGCACCAGCAGCGGCCCGACTCGCGGTCCCAGCCCAGGCCCCGACGAAGTGCCAAGCAGCGCCCAGCCCAGCGCCGGAGGCCGCCGCACAGGGCGCGCCCGCACCCACGCCCCGGAGCCCAGAGCCAGGAGCCGCAGCAGCGCGCGGCTAACCAGCAGCTGCGGGGGCCCTGGACCCTGCTCTTCGGTCTCCGCGCCCGGTCCCTCCAGGGCCGCCACAAGCAGCGCCGGCCCTGCGGGGCTCTCCCCTGCGGGCCGCAGAGCCAGCACCAGTCCCAGCCCCGCTGCAGGCCACGGGCCCCCGGGGGGCAGCAGCACCGCCAGCGGGGGTGCCTCGGTCGGGAAGGGGTCCAGGACCCGCAAGACGGCCAGCGCCATGGTGACAGGAGACCAACGAGGAAGGCGAAGGAGAGCGGCTTCCGGAACCAGCCTGCCGCGCGCCGTTTCCGCTTCCGTCGGGGGAGGTGCGAGGAGAGTGGGCGGGGCGGCGGGTCCCTGGCGCGCGCGCCTGGAGGGTGAGCGGCGACTCGGATTGATGGGAGGCTTCCTCGGTGGCAGTAACACGTTCACTGCCGTTGCGTAGTCTTTTGACACTGTGTTTGCGGGGATCTGACTAACGCGCCTGCTAGGGGAGTGACGTCCTCTCAATTGTCCTGCCATGCACTTAACAGTTAAATGAATGAACATCGAACCGTCAGCGTGCTCAGGACCAGCTTGGCCCAGGGCTCAGAGCTATGGGTGGAGTGTTTAGGAAGGAGTCCAGCCCTCTGTGGAACTCCTACAGTTTCCATGGTGGAACTGGAGGCAATGAGGTCTGGGGGTTGTGGGGAGGGTTGCAGGAGGGAGTGGTAGGATAAAACTGCTTCAGACATGCTTACGGATATGTAGTGGCTGCTGGCTGGATTACTACTTGTGATTCATGTAGCCCTGGAGTACTTGGTGCTGCCACACCTGTTCCAACACATCCTACACAAAACCCACGTTCCAGTGTTTCTTGTCTTGTTTATTGTCCTGTTCGTTCTGCTCCCACCAAACTTGAAGTGAAGACAAAGCAGCTTCGCTTTTTCATTCCTCCAAAACCAGTTGCTCTCCCTGCCCCACCAATCCTTGCAGATTGGAGACCCACGTCCTGTTTCTACCCTGCAGGGTGGGAGGGATGTGGGGGGGGGGGTGTAGAGCAGGCAGAAGAGAGGGATTCAAGGCTTCGGTCATGAGCGCGAGCCAACAGCTTGCTTCCCAACTTTGCTGTTACTTAGATTCCATCCTTGTCTCCACCTCCACTGCTTTGGACGCTGGCAGGCCACATTTCCAGTTATTAACAACAAAAACAATATTTTCACTTAGAATCAATGGATTGGTTGGTGGTAATCTACTCTTTCTGGACCTTGCATTCTCCAAACACCGCCTTTCTCCTTTCCTGCACAGCTGAACAAACTTGAGGCAGCTTCTCCTTTGCACGTTATGAATTCCTGAAAATATCCTGAAAATCTGAGAGTTGAATATTAGATTTATGTGTTGTAAGGTATTTCTATTCCTAGCAAGACAAGAAGGTATTTTTATATTTTTTAAAAGATTTTATTTATTTATTTGACACACAGAGAGAAAGAGTGAGTGAGCACAAGCAGGGGTGTGGCAGAGGCAGAGGGAGAAGCAGGCTCCCCGCTGAGCAGAGAGCCCAATGTGGGCCTCCATCCCAGGACCCTGAGCTGAAGGCAGACACTTAACCGACTGGGCCACCCAGGTACCCCTATTTTTTTTTTTTAAGATTTATTTATTTATTTGACAGAGAGAGAGAGAGAGACAGGCAGTGAGAGAGGGAACACAAGCAGGGGGAGTGGGAGAGGAAGAAGCAGACTCCCAGCGGAGGAGCCTGATGTGGGGCTCGATCCCACAACGCCGGGATCACGCCCTGAGCCAAAGGCAGATGCTTAATGACTGAGCCACCCAGGTGCCCCAAGATACCCGTATTTTTTAATTTTTAAAAAAATTTTTAAAAAGATTTTATTTATTTATTTGACACAGAGAGAGACAGCCAGCGAGAGAGGGAACACAAGCAGGGGGAGTGGGAGAGGAAGTAGCAGGCTTCCCAGCAGAGGAGCCTGATGTGGGGCTCGATCCCAGAACGCCGGGATCATGCCCTGAGCCGAAGGCAGACGCTTAATGACTGCGCCACCCAGGAGCCCCCTTATTTATTTTTTTTTAAAGTAGGCTCCACACTGGGGCTTGAACTCATGACCCTGAGATCAAGACATGAGCTGAGATCAAGAGTCAGTTTCCCATCTAGACCCTCCAAAAAAAATTTTTTTTAAATGTCTGATTATAGTTCCTGGAGGTACTTCTAGTCTTAAACTTGAAATTGTCCAATTCCACTTTTTTGTTTTGTTTTATTTTGTTTTGTTTGTTTTGTTTTGAGAGAGAGAAAGAGAGGGCATAGGCACGCTTGAGATGGGGACAGAGGGAGAGGGACAGAATCTTAAGCAAACTCCACAATGAGCGTGGATCCTGATGTAGGGCTCCATCTTACAACCCTGAGGTCATGATCTGACCTGAGCCAAAATCAAGAGTTGGACACTTAACCAACTGAGCAACCCAGGTAGCCTTCCACATTTTTTTTTTTTTTAAGTAACGTCTGCCCAACATGGGGCTGGAACTTACAACCCAAGATCAAGAGTCACATGCTCCACTGACTGAGTCATCCAGTCTCCTCCTCTGTTCCACATCTTTAAAAGAGCATGCAAGAATGTACTAGGGACCCGAATTCATATGGATGAAAGTTCCCATTTGGTAGTTCTTGAACTGTATTATGTGGGTCTGTCCCTTGTCTCCCAGAGGGACCAAGGACTGGGAGGATGGTGGCATGAGTCCCAAAAAGGATATGCCTGCTTTACATGGGAAAGCTCTAAGCCTCAGGACTATAGTGCTCCTTGAGGCCTTGGGAATGGGTTAAATAAATCTGCTCTCCTGTCTAGTTCAGCACCTAGGTAGACGCAAATATCCATCCACAAATATCCTTTCTTCCGAGGCTTTTCCCCCCAGCAAATAATTGTTGGGATGCAGTCTGCTTTGTGTTACTTTGAAATTGTCATTAATCATTGGGAGGCAAATACTATTTCCATAAGATAAGAGCCTACATTTGTTGCCTTTACTTCCATACCTCTTGCTCACTCTTCAACCCATTATAACCTTCCTTCCACTTCTGAAAACTTTCCTGCAAAGATCACCTACAACTACAGAATCAGGCTGGTGGTGTTTGATCTTTATTTTGTTCAGTCATTCCCTGGAATCTGTCACTATTGACCAGTCCTCTTTTACTTCCTTTGCCATTGCGACACCAGTTTTCCACGTACACCTCTGATGGCTCCAGAAGTCATCTTCAACTCCTCCCTTTCCCTTACCATCTTCCCCACAATCCAATGAATCACCAAATCCAGTTGATTCTACACATTTCCCAATTTGTCTTTTCTTCTCCCTGCCAGCCTTTGTCTTATAACATAGCTGTTCTGGTCAAGGGCCACAGGCTTTTTCTTGAGCCTTCTCCAGTTTCTTCATATAGTCAATCATCAGACGGAGTAGACTTTTTAAGATTTACTTATTTATTTTAGAGAGACAGAATGAGAGAGAGAGTGTGAAGAGGGGGAGGAGCAGAGGGAGAGGTAGAGGGAGAGTCTTAAGCAGATGCCACGCTGAGCATGGACCCTGCCTTGGGACTCAATCTCCTGACCCTGAGATCATGACCTGAACCGAAACCAAGAGTCACATGCTCAACCAACTGAGCCACCCAAGTGTCCCCCAAGTTGGATTTTTAAAAAAGATTTTATTTGTCAGAGAGAGAGAGCACAAGCAGGGGGACGGCAGGCAGAGGGAGAGACAGGCTCCCTGGGATCAGGACCTGAGCCAAACGCAGAAGCTTAACTGACTGATCCACCCAGGTGCCCCTAGAGTTGACTTCCTGAAACATTCCTCCAGCCACCTCTAGGTTTGTGTAATTCACTACATTGTATCTTAAGCATCTGTTTATACAAGTCTATGAACTTCACCAGTGAACTCCCTGAGGGCAGGAAATAATCTTACTCATTAGGACACGGGCTTGGGCAGGATGGAAGTAAGGGACGTATATCCTGAGACACTCAACAAGACCTAGCTTTTCCACTGTATTCCCAAGTGTTCCAGTCTAGCTGGTTCCCCAATCCCAGGGCACTTGCAATAGGAACGGGAACCCTCTTTCCAAAATTGTAACAAACCCAGAATTTTCATCTCATCTCACCAGGGTCCCCGCCAGTCAGCCTTCCCCTTTCGTTCTCTACAAGCCCCGTCTAAGAAACCGATGCCCTAGAGAACTATTGGGAGCTCTCTCCACTAATTTTGCAGATGCAATTAGTGCTAAGTTACCCCGATGAAGAAAGGTATCCTTCATTTTAGGGCTTCTTTCCTTCCATTCGGACTGGGCGAAGGAGCAGAGCAGGGAAAGAGCGAGAGCCACTTTAGAAGGGAAGGGGCTGCGAAGAATGGCCGAGGGCGACGCACACCAGACGCCGGAGTGCGGCACTGGGTGCTAAGCCTGGGCTTCCCCTTATCCCCGCCTCCTTTGTTAAGCTCGACCCACTTTAGGGCGGGACCTCCCACTTCAACCAATTCTGGGAGACGAACCCTGGCGGTTTGTACTCTTCCTTTCCAATGAGAAAAAAAGGAAGCAGCTTGGCCCCAATAACCAATCCGAGGAGGCGGCGCCTGGTTGTCAGGCAGGTTTGTAAGAGTTCGGGCCAATTGGAGGCGCAATCACCGCTCGACCCGGGCGCAGCGCGCAGGCGGTGGCGAAGAGACGCCGAGCGGGCCGAGTGCGGCCGAGCAAAGCCGGAGCCGGAGCGGGGCCGCAGGAGCCGGGCTGGGTCCGGACGGGCCGAGATGCCCTATAAACTGAAGAAGGAGAAGGTGAGTGTGGCCCTCTTCCTCGCGCCTCCGCCTTGGGGCCTGCGCGGAGCTCTGGGAGAGGCCGAGCCAGGCCCGGGACAGCCCCAGACTGACCCTCCCGTCCGGCCCCCGCAGGACTCCCGGGGCCAGCCCTCCGCCCCCGCTGCTGGCCGCACCCCCAGCCTGTGCCGCAGCTGGGAAGCCTCCCTCACCTAGCCCGGGATGGAGTCCCCCGCGTACACCTCCATCCTTTCCTCCCTTCACCTACCCCCGGCCCTGGGTAACCACCTCCCTCCAGATCTGCCCCACTCCCAGGTCACTCCGCTGCTTTTTCTCCACCCCCCCCCACCCGTTTACCCGTTTGGGACAGCCCCTCATCTGAGACTGCACCTCCCTCCAGCCCACCTCCCCCCCCCCCGCCCCCCATTGCGCGCAGCCCCTTCTCTTCTTACACGCCTGGGCCTGGGCCTGGGCCGGCCTTCTCCACCGTACCCTACAGCCCCTTCTCCCTCCCCGCCAAGCTCCTTGACCTAGAACTGCTCTGCTTTCTCTCTCCTCCACCAAATCTGGCCTAGGCCCCTCCCTCTAGTTCTTCCTTCACACACAAACTTGTAAGCCAGGACTGAGCCCTTCCTTCTGTTGATGGAACCTCAGAACGTCAGTGCTGGAAGGGACCTCTGAGAGCATTCAGTGCAATCCTTAGTGATACAGATGAGGAGACTGAAGCCCCGATAGGGGAAGGGACTTGGCCAAGGTCACACAGCCTACTTGGAGGCCCAGCTGCAATATCAGGTCTCTTGATTTAAAGGCCTCCTTTGTACCAAAGCCTCCCTAACAGGCATCAACCGACTTGCAGGTTCATCCTGAATCAATTACCTTTCCTAATCTGAGCGAGCTCCTCCCCTTATTCCTAATCTTAGGATAACATTTGCATTTTTCCAGTGTTGCACCAGTGCTGAATTCCTGCCTTTCTAGGCTACACTACCCTCAAATTGGGAATCTGCCCTTACTATCAGATTAGTTTTCCTTCTTACCCCAAAGGCCAGCCAGCCACCCCTGGACACCCTTGACTTTGTCCTGGTGTCCTGATACAGACTGTTTCTTGATGTTGCCTTCTTTACCTTCCTCTTCTACCTCCATACTGCCTTCCCCTGTTCTTCATCCCTGCCTTTCTCTACCTTCTATTTCCTGCTGTTGCTGAGGTCTGACTCAGAGGTGTGGTTCCTTTGAGGTACAGATTCACACAGAGGATGCTAGGATACCAGTTCCAGCCTCCCCCAGCTTCTCCTCTCCTGGGGTTAGCCCCTCGTGGTGGGGGCTGGCTCTGGCCTGGCACTCTGCTCAGCCACTTTATGACCTGAGAGGTGTCTTGCTTTCATTTGCCCTCTGATGGGCTGGGTCGCTGGGTTGCTGTGTCTGACCTTTATCAGTTCAACTCTTTATCTTGGGGCTTTCAGAGGTTTGGCAGGCAGCTCTGATTCTGGGTTGTCCCCATTACCTCACAGGGACAGAGGTTCTGAGTGGAGGGTTGGTGATGGCGTACTAGGCAGGGAAGCTCCTGGGGTCCTGGGCTGGGCAGGTTGGCGTGCTGCACCCAGGCCCTGTGTCCTTGGGGAGTGGGCCTGCTGAGGTGGTTTGGGCAGCGTAGCTGGGAACGATGCACACCCAAGTCAGCCACACCTGAGGCTAAGGGGCTTCTTCAAGGAGTGTGGATGCGTGGGGAATTCAGGGGAAGCTGGTGGGGTCCCCACCCATTGGTAGTTTTTAGTCTTAACGGAACAGATACTGTCCCAGCTGCAAAAAGCCTTCTTCTACTAGGTGACTGAGAAGAAAAAATTCTTAGACTCGCTAGGACCATAGGTATTTGCCCATAGTATTTGGCTGGGAAAGAGTTTGGAGGAACTGGGGTACCCAGAGCCAGGCATCTTGGATTCCTTTTAAGGTTTAACTTTCAGCTTTTGATTTCCAGTTGCATTTGGCCTCCTTCAGTGGTTAACAAGTCCTGAGGGGAGGGGGGTGACAATGTGACTGAGGTTTGCCTGGATGGGGTGGGAGCAGAGAGGAGGGGTGGGCGGAGGGTCTTTATTTTGGAACCATCAACTCTCCCTGTTCTTCATCTCTGCTGGTCCCAGTCTTGGCCATCCTTCACAGCCTTCTCCCTGAAGACTTCCGTGAACCCTCAGTTAGGAGTGAGCTCTCCCTCCTCCCCTGGATTTGCAGAAGACTTGATAGGTCACCTAGGGTCTTTTTGTGTTCCCTTGGACTGGAATTAATTGTGAACAAATCTTTTCTTCCCCCTTGAGATAGTAACTAAGCTCCATTTTGGTTTGGCATCTTCCTTGCACACAGTAGGCACTCAATAGATGGGTGCTGAGTCAATCCATTAGGGTGATTTGCTTCCTTCCTCCTTATCTCTTTTAGGTTCCCCGGCGGTGTGCCCCAGCTCCTTTCCACCTTCTTCTTGTTCTTCATAATAGTAATAACATTGACTAACATTGGGTTATTCATGTGCCGGACAGTGTGCTAAAGGGAATTGGGTAATATGACTGTTGTCACTTCAAAGATGAGGACTGAGGCTCAGAGAGCCTAGTTAACCTGCTTACGGTGATAGAGCTAGTGAGAGTTGGGCCCGAAGCGGAGTGTGGGCTCCAAACCACCGTGCCGGGAGGCACTTGACTGCTGGGCTGCCCCGGGGTGAGCTGGGGTGTGCTGGGGTGTGTGCATTCCACCTGTTCTGCAAGAGCCCGGAGCAAGGGTGGTGGGCGTGGCTTCCGCGTGCCCCCACACACGCCCACGCACGCACGCAGGCAGGCAGCTGGGATCTCTCCTAGGAGCACTCCCTGACAGGTAGGTTTGAGCAGTGGGGCTGGTGGAGGAGTGCTAAAAGGAGAAGGAGCTTGCGGTCAAGCAGAGATGAAACAGGTACAAAGATGGGTCAGCTTTGTCCAAGAGGCCCACGTTTGGGGACTGTCGCCTCAGTGACTCCTGCCTGCACCCCTCATCCTTTTCCTCTACACCCCACGCTCTGAGCCATACTCCCTGGCCCCTTGGCAAGGGGTCAGTGTGCCCAGCCTAGTCAGTGGGCAGTGGAGAGGGTGCTTGGCCCAAAGGAGGAGCGCCTTGTGACACCTGGAGCTGCGCCACACCTGGGAAGGGCTCTCTTCTTCCTTGCCCCCTCTTCCAGCCCACGCAGAGCTCTGTTCTTGCAGAAATCCCTGTGCCCCCATAGTCACTATGACTTAACATTTGTCACTGAAGGGGCCCAGGTGCCATCGAGCGGCAGAATCTCAGAGCTGGAAGTGACTTCCAGGATCCTCCGACCGAGTCTTCATTTAGGGCTCGAATCCCTTCTGCCCCTGATTTAGAAGAGTCAGGAATACTCCTTTGCTCCCGAAGGCTCTCGGGACTGGGGAGCTCGCAGCCCGTTTCTGTGCTGCTAGTCTAGGAGAAAATCCTTCCTCGTTTGGAGCCTCAGCCTGTCTTCCTGCCACTTCAGCCCATGGCTCTTGGCCTCTGGATCCACATAGAACAAGTCGCATCTCTAGTCTGCAGGCAGCTCTTCTTTCTTCGTAAAACCCCCTCTTGCTCACCCACCACCGGGACTCCTCCCTTCCATTGTTAGCCATCCCAGCCTTGCAGCTGTTGCTCTCAGGACAGGCTTTTGAATCCACTCCCAGTATGGGTTGTATTTCGCCAGAAGAAAACCTAGGATTTGTCTTTGTCCCTCCCAAAGTCTGATGCTCACGACTGAACCAGATCTTCCCAAATAGCCCCATGAAGTGCCAAGGACAGGGGCGCTTCCCCGTCCCCCCAGTGCCAAGCCCTCCACACTCTGTCTGTTAATTGGATGGAAGGTCACGGGGTGCTGTGACGCCCCGGCACTTGGATGGTTTGTGTTGAGCTTGCAGTCAGACCTAAATCCCCAAGTCTTTTTCACATTTTCCCTGTCCTGTCCCTGCGCAGTTGGTTTTTTTGGCCTGAAGCATAGGAAGAGACGCCGGGCAGGCCGGAGCTCTGAGCCAGTGGCCTGGTTCCCGAGGGAGACTTCAGACTAGTGCTCGTCTTTGTAGCAGTTCAGGGTTTTACCCCCATCGCTGTCCCTGTGCTTGTCCACTGGGGCGTTCCTGGGATGATTCCTGTACCTGATTAGGCCAGTAGCACCCTCTAGTCTGGGTGTGATTTGTAATTTCCCAAAAAGGCTTCCAAGTCTTTGCAGATGGCTTTTGGGGAAGAGTGGTGACTCCCTCCCCTCCAGCATGAGAGCCTCGGCACCTCTTGCCTGCTGGAGCCAGAAGCCAGTCTGAGTAGCTTGTTCCATGGGACTTCCCCTGAAAGCTCCTCGCCCTGGTTCTTCCTGGACGGAGGCCCTCCCAGGCCCCAGCTCTTAGACCAGCCATGTGAGGTGACCGAGCATTATCTTGCTTAAATTATCTTCGAGATGTCTTCCTGACCAGATTCCAGACTGTGTGGAGGGACCAACTCTCCCTCTGTGGACCCCAAGTCTTCCTCGCCTGGGCTGGGTACAATGTAGATGCTCGGTGATGCTGACTGATTGATTGATTCCATTGGACAAAGGATAATCACAACACAGATGTAAGGGGTCCAGATGAGGCCTCTCCCTCCCCCTGGCATCTGCTAACTACCTCCATCTTCCTCCTTCAGGAGCCCCCCAAGCTTGCCAAAGGCACGGCCAAGCCCAGCAGCTCGGGCAAGGATGGTGGAGGCGAGAGCACCGACGAGGTAATGACCATGGGCACAGCCCTAGTTACGGTGCAGGCACCAGCTCCAAGTGCTTGACGGCTGGTGGGTGAGGGATCCCCGGGGGGCCAGAAGTTATCCTGGCAGAAGGAACGGGGATTTCCGCAGCCTGGGAGGGGCTTGGACAGCCCAGCCAGGTAGCTGCCCTGGGCAGCCTTCCCCTTTGGCTGGTGTAGAGCAAAGAGACTCTGCAGGTCTTCAGACGCCCCAGCATTTCCCGTGAAAGTCATTTCTCTGACTGCCAACTTTGAGTGATGCGAATTCCTTTCTCCTTAGGGCAAAAAGCGAGGGGTATCAGGTGCTGGGGAGAGAGGAAGAAGTACACGGGTGCTCCGTGGGGCGTGAGTGGCTTCAGCGTGGCTCAGGATAGGGCCGGGGGTGGGGAGCGGCTGGTATTCCTGAGTCTGGCAGGCAGGGCTGGGCCCACTGCCCTTGGTTCTGATCATTTGCTGCTAAAGGCCAGTCAGGAGCAGAGGTCAGCACAGCTTAGCAATCTAGGGCTCTAAAGCAATAAATGGCAAGCCGGGAGAGCACTGGAGGGTGGAGAGACTTAAGTCCAGAGTATGTCCCGGGAAGTTTGGGAGTGTGCTCACTGGGCTGCTCAAGATGGTGGCCAGTCCTGTGGGCACGTTGAGCAAGCACCCCTGTTACTCAGGAACTGGTGATCCTTGGTTTCTCTGCTTCTTCTCTCCTGTTCTAAACCTTCCAGAGGAATGGAAGACAGCAGGAAATAGCTCTCTAATTATGGGCAGAGCTTGTGGGTTTTTGGGGGAAGAAGAGATCGATTAACAAGTGTTTGGGGTTAACCCTGGATTTAGATTTTTCTAGGTACTTCTGGTCCCTGTCACCTCTAAAGAGATCCCAGCCCCACACCTCTGACCATCGTTTTAGGCCTCACTTAATTAATCAGAGGAAGCAGGGTTGGTTTTCCCCATTTTACAGACATGGGAGTTGAGGACCACGAAAGATGAATTCTTCCTTCCTCTGCACTTATATAGTCCTCTGAACATGTCTCTGGGATAGGCCTTATCACTCGGTGCTGTAACTATTTGTCCAACATGTGTTTCTCTCCACCACACTGTGGACTCTGAGGGGAGGAGCTGCGTGTGCTGGACGGTGCATTGCTTTTTCCCCACACCTGTGTGCTTGTACACTTGGCTCTTTTTTGGAGGTGGGGGAGTATTTTTATTTATATATATTATTTTTTTAAGTAATCTCTAGGGACGCCTGGGTGGCTCAGTCGGTTAAGCATCTGCCTTTGGTTCAGGTCATGATCCCAGGGTCCTGGGATCGAGTCCCACGTCGGGCTCCCTGCTCAACGGGGAGCCTGCTTCTCCCTCTGCCTCCTGCTCCCCCTTCTTGTGCTCTCTCTCTCTGACAAATAAATAAATAAAATCTTAAAAAAAAAAAAAGTAATCTCTACACCCAGTGCGGGGCTCGAACTCGTGACCCCAAGATCAGGAGTCACATGCTTCTGCTGACTAAGCCAGCCAGGTGCCCCTCATGCAGTTGGTTCTTAATAAATCATCAGTCAGCGCTCCTGGAAAACACTCCCTCTGGGCTCAGTCTCCCCTTTAAGAATGGTGACATCTGTGGGACCCACAGGGAAGGTGCCTGGGAGCTGGCAACTGACATTCAAAGCAGCAAGAGGGACTTAGAAATAGGATTTAAAGGGACAGAAAGGAATAGTTAGGGGACTGTTCTCATCTTTTGCCTAACTAACTCCTCCTTGTTACGTTACTAGATAGATTGGATGTCTTGTCCTAAAAGCAGTCTTCCTTGACCACCTCCCCTTCCCTCCCCACCAGGACGTGGTCGGGGCTCCCACTGTCTGCCCTTCTGGCACCCAGTACCACCCCACGGCAGCATTGAACCACAGCTGTAGTTAAAGAATTTGATGTGAATTCGTTGTTCATCAGTTTTAACTCTTGTGTTAGCACGTGAGCTCTGTGAGGCCCCCCTTCCATGCCGAAGGGCCTGGCACACCAGCGGTACCAGTATTTGAATGCATTAGTGACCAATAAGCAAACCAATCAACTTCAAAAAAGTGCTGGAAGTAACCTTAGAGTCTACCCCTCTCCTTTCCTAGGTAGGAAAGTGAAAGCTCAAACAGGCGAAGAAAGATGCTGAGACCAACTACGGGCATTTCTCCACTACCTTTCTGGACCCATGGGTTAAAGGCAGTGGGTTGATACAAGGCCTTTTGGAAAAGGAGAGTGCTGAGTTCCCCTTGGGCTCCGTTCTGTGAAGTGTTGCCCAGGGCTCACCGGTAGGAGGCAGCAGCAGGAGTTGTGTGCGATTGTCCAGGCATGTCCCCGTGGGGCCCCAGGCAGAGGGATGGTAGAAAAGTTGGGGGCCGGGCTACCAGGCCTAGGTCATCCAAAGCCATTTGGCACAGTCCTTTCCTCGCTTTCTGTAGTCCAGAATTTGGGGCTCTTCTAGCCAGATTCACCCTGTGTCATGCATTCGCCAGAGCTTTCTCAGTTGAGCCTAGTAACGATAGATAGCAGCCGCCCCTTATTTTCTTCAGCAGTTCACTTGTGTGGTAGATTGCCAGGGCAGCCATAACAAATGACCACAAACTAGGTGGCTTCAAATGACAGAGATTGATTCTTTCACACTCCTGGAGGCCAGATATCTGAAATCGACATGTCAGAGGCCATGTCCCTCGGAGGTTCTGGGAAAGAATCTCTCCCATGCCTCTGTCCCGAGCTTCTGGTGGTTCTCAGCAATGCTTGATGTTCCTTGGCTTGTGCATACATCATTCCAGTCTCCTCCTCCGTCTTCATATGGGGTTCTCCCCTGCGTCTCTGTGTTCACATTTCCCTCTTCTTCTTGTTTTAAAATTTATTTATTCATTTGAGAGAGAGAGTGTGAGCAGGGGGAGGGGCAGAGGGAGAGGGAGATAAGCACACGCCCCGCTCAGTGGGTAGTCCTACGGGGGGGGGGGGGGGTGGGGGGGCTTGATCCCAGGACCCTGAGATGATGACCTGGGCCCAAATCAAGAGTCTGACACTCAACCGATTGAGCCCCCCAGGTGCCCTTGCATTTCCCTCTTCTTATGAGGACACTAACTATATGGGATTTAAGGCCCACCCCAGCTTGGTTATGTCTGCAAAAACCCTGTTTCCAAATAAGGTCATGTTCACAGGTGTTGGGTTGACTTGAATTTGAGAACAGACACTGTTCAACCAGGCTCTGTCCTAAGACCTTTGCTTGCATTTAATCTTTTGATCTCATTTAATCTAGACAACACTCCCCTGAGGTCATTCCATTATCGTCATCATCCCATTTCACAGATGAAACTGAGGCTTAGTGACGTTAAATAGCATTTACTCAGCCAGTAAACAGTTGAGCTGGAATGCAACCCAGTGTTGTGTGGCTTACGAGCCAGTTCTCCCGTGTTCTTAATGACATGATGACAAGATTCTTGAAGAGTCTTAGAGCGGAAAGGAGCCTTGAGAGATTAGGTCAGACTCACTGTTGACCCACTGCTGCGGGCAGTGGTCCTTCCTGGTCTGTCTCTGGAGAAAGCAGCTCCCTGCCTGGACTCTTCTATGTCCTGTGCCCTGTCCTGAGTTCCGGAAGCAGGGACAGAGGACGGAAGAAATTACCCCAGTCTCATCCACTTCAGCCTGTCCTCCCAGTAGCCAGAGTTGTTACCCTAAAAACATTTTTTTGTTTTCTCAGTCCTCTACTTAGGGGGGCTCAGTTGGTGAAGCGTCTACCTTCGGCTCAGGTCATGATCTCAGGGTCCTGGGACCAAGCCCCGCCCCCCCATTGGGCTCCTTGCTCAGCGGGGAGCTTGCTTCTCCCTCCCCCTCTGCCTGTCACTCCCCCAGCTTTTGCCCGCACTCTCTCTGTCGAATAAATTAAATTAAATTAAATTAAATTAAATTAAATTAAAAAAATCTTACAGGTTACAATTCAAACTCACACTCTGGACCCCTGTGAGCTGGCCCCACCCCATTCTTCCAGCACCCCTCCTGGTTTCTCACCCCGCTGGACTTCCCATTCTCCGATATAAGCCCTTTTATGACCCTGGGCCCTTACCGATGAGATTCCATGGGCGTGGACTACTTTATTTTTCTGCTCTGTTTCTTTGCCTGCTAAACGCACGTTTGTCCTTTGAGAGCCACATCAGAAGTCACCCTTTTCAGAGCGTCTTCACTAATTGTTCAGCCAGAGTGTGTGTTCCCAGATCCGCAGCGGCGCTCTCGGCTTTTTCATTTCCCTGCTCCCAAGCTGCCTGCATGTTGGTCTCGCCCACTGGACTGTGAGCTCTCTGAGGACACCCCTTTTGATCTCTATGGCTTAGCATGATGTTTAATCAGTAAATGAAAGGAGAAGATAAGCACAGCTAGATAGAGCTCTGGATGTCAGGATAGGAGAGAAGGCCTCTATGATCTTGGGGGTCTTAAACTAAAATGATCTTTATTTGACTAGTTAATTCATTAAGCAAAAGTGATGAGGTTAATTTTTGCGTTTTTCTTTTTTTTTCCCTTAAACTTTTTTTTTTTTTAAGATTTTATTTATTTATTTGACAGAGAGAGACAGCCAGCGAGAGAGGGAACACAAGCAGGGGGAGTGGGAGAGGAAGAAGCAGGCTCCCAGTGGAGGAGCCTGACATGGGGCTCGATCCCAGAACTCCGGGATCACGCCCTGAGCTGAAGGCAGACGCTTAAGACTGAGCCACCCAGGTGCCCCGCTTAAACTTTTTTTTAAGTAGTCTCTACCCCCAGCGTGGGGCTCAAACTTATGACCCCAAGATCAAGAGTCACATGCTCTTCTGATTGAGCCAGCCAGGTGTCCCAATCTTGTGTTTTTCACTGTTATTTTTACCTTTCATCTTTTTCTTACGATACTTTTTTTTTTTTTAATATGCTCTTTGCCCACCATGCGGCTTGAACTCAGGAACCCAAGATCAAGAGTCGCATGCTCTACCATCTGAGCCGGCCAGGCACCCCTTACAATACTTTTTCTTTTTTTTAAGATTTTTTAAACAATTTTATTTATTTGAGCAAGAGAGAGAGAGAGAGCGAGCAGGGGGAGAGGCAGAGGGAGAAGCAGACTTCCCACTGAGCAGGGAGCCCGACGTGGGGTTCGATCCCAGGACCCTGAGACCATGACCTGGGCCAGAGGCAGGTGCTTAACCAACTGAGCCACTCAGGTGCCCATTTAAAGATTTTATTTTAGGGGCACCTGAGTGGTTCGTCGGTTGTGTCTGCATTTGGCTCAGGTCATGATCTCAGGGTCATGGGATGGAGTCCGCATTGGGCTTCCTGCTCAGTGGGGAGTCTGCTTCTCCCTCTACCCCTCCCCCTACTCATGCTCTCTCTCTCTCTCAAATAAATAAATAAAATCTTTAAAAAAAATAAAGATTTTATTTTAAAGTAATCTTTACACCTGTGTGGGGCTTGAACTCACAACCCTGAGATCAAGAGTTGCACGCTCTACGGACTGAGCCAACCAGGACCCCATAATAGTTTCTATAGTACTTGATTTCTATTTCTGCCTCCTACTTTATGTTTAAATATTTGGGTTTGATTGTTAATGGTGGCTGCTTTAGGATTAGTTTGGACTAGGGTTGGTTCAGAGTGGGCAAGTTTAGTTGCAGTCTCTTGAATGTGAACTTGTTGCATAAGTTTGAAGTCCCACTTGACTGCTGGAGGCCTGAATCTGGGAAGGCTTCTTGGAGGTGGGAGGAGAAGGACCTCATGCAGAGGAGATGGCCACTACAGAGTCTCAGAAGTGGGACCAGGCAGAATGTAGTAGGGGGCGGAGAGCAGGTTGGCTGGCTTGCCTCTTTGGTCAGTGTCTACCCATGCCTCTTTGGTCAGTGTCTACCCAGAAGGTTCCCGGGGAATCAGTTGCTTCCCATCTCCATCCCAGGTCAGTAGAGAAGTTAAAAGCTGAAGCTTTAGGGCTCCTGGGTGGCTCAGTCAGTCAGGTGTCTGACTCTTGATTTTGGCTTGGGTCGTAATCTCGGGGTCATGGGCTCAAGCCCCACCTCCAGCTCCGAGCTCAGCACAGAGTCTGCTTGTCCCTCTCCCTCTGCTCCTCCCCCTCCAGTGTGCTCTCTTTCTTTCTCTCTCAAATAAATAAAATCTTAAGAAAAAACAAACTGAAGCTTTTCCAGGACGCCTGGCTGGCTCAGTCAGCGGAGCATGCAACTCTTGGTCTTGGGGTTGTAAATTCAGGCTCCATGTTGGGTATAGAGATTACTAAAAAATAAAATCTTTAGAAAATGTAAAAAGAAAGAAAGCAAGCTGAAGCTTTTAGGAGAAAGAGTTGAACATGAAGTGAGCCCCTGGCACAGCCCTATACCTCCCTTCTGACAAGCATGTCTCCCAGTGAAGAGTGAATAGACCAGGGAATGTCTCCTTGAGGCTTGGCAGCCAGGCGCTCTGCTGGCTGGACCAGCTGTCTCTCAGATGCTCCTTGTGTCTGGGGCCCGGGAGCCACTGGTTCTTATAAAACCAGGGTGGCCCGGTGGGGTGGGGCAGGGCAGGCTAAGCTCAGCTGCTCTCGGGCCACCCCCGCCTTCAACGATGCAATCCTAGTAGGGAAGAGACCTTAGGTATCAACCTATTGGTTTTTAAACTTTGATTTTTAGCCACTCAGCCCTCTGTTCTCTTAACCTTCCTTGGAGATTTGTCCATTTCTACGTTAGCAGAGAAAACTGAGGCCTTGCTTCTCTCTTTCTGGGGCCAGTGCCTCCTTTCCCTGGACCTCTCCTCAGTGTGAGGTTTGTGGAGGTGAAGGGCGTCTGTGTTATCTGGGAAGACAGAGAGAGATACGCTCTCCCTCAGAGTTTCGTACCTCAGCTGACACTGAGCCCCTCGCCCTGGTATCACTAATGTTCCTCCCTCCTACTCTGCCCCTGACACTGCACAGTGCTCTGTTCTGATGGGTCCTGACTTGGGACAGGAAAGGTCTGGGCTTGGCCCCCTGTCAATCAACCATCCAGCCCTTCATTGAATGCCTGTTAGGTGCCAGTGCTGACCCTGAGGGGTGCAAACCAGGGTCCTGGCTTTCAAGGCACTTACCGAGTTGGATATGTGAACACACCAAGCAAGAAGCATTACCAGGGATGGTCACAGAACCAGTGAAACAGACAAGTAGTGTTGAGAGGTCAGGGGTAGGGACTGGACACCAAAGGGTTGGAGTTGAGAAGGGTTTTTGGAAGAGGGTGGGACTTAAATGGATCTTGAAAGATGAAATGCTTTCTTGGGTGCCCCCATTGTATGTATTTATTTTTTTTAGAGAGAGAGGAGAGAGAAGGCAGGGAGGGGCAGAGGGAGAGAGAGAATCTTAAGCAGGCTCCAAGCCCAGCATGGAGCCCATCATGGGGTTCGATCTCACAACCCTGAGATCATGACCTGAGCCAAAATCAAGAGTCAGACGTGTAACTGACTGAATCACTCCGGCACCCCTTGGGTTCTCCCATTTTAGACTAAGGAAGATAATGGACCCATGGGAACATTTGAGGTGTGCTAGTTTTAGGGATTTCCAGATTGCATTCCTAAAATCCAGGAATGGGAAATAATTAATCGTGATAATAGTAGAAGATACTTCTCGTAAAGCACTCCTGTGAGCCATATGATGTTCCCCTAAATCCTTATTACAACCTTATGAGGTAGGTACTGTTGTCATCCCCACTTGACAGATGAGAAAACTGAGGCAGGCAGACTATATGACTTTCTGGAGGTTACTTGGCTAGTAAATGACAGAGCAGGAGTCAAACCGAGGCAGTCTAGCATGCGTCCGTGCTTTTGATCACTAAGCTCCACAGATAAGGGTTTGGTTGTTCCTACAACAGGGAAATGAAGGCCCGAAGCAGGGGTGGGTCTGATCCACTCCGAGCTCTGGTCTCCCACCCTTCTGCCTCTCTCCCCTATCCCTCCCTGAGGTATGACCCATGTGCCAGATGCAGGGGGAGAGACCCCAGACTCCAGGGTGCCTTTCACAGTCTACCCAACATCACACTGGCTGAGCGCTGGTCACGGCAGGAGAGGAGTGTGGCGGCTGCTCTTGCCCCATTTCCTTGCACTCCCCTAGTCAGAGTAGTGTCTGGAGCGGTCGTTTCAGGTGGAGGAGAAGGCCAGATGGCCAGAAAGGTAATGAGCTACCCTGCACCCACAGGCCTGCCCCGGGCTGGCTCCAGTGCGTTGTCTCCTCGCCTCTGATCCCCAGATAGGTCACAAGCTTGACATAATCGTTTCTATAAAAAATTCAGAGCCTACAAAGCATAGCGTTTCTGTCCTCGTCCCTTCCCCCTATCCCAGAGGATTTCCCATTCTCCCATTGTTGTGGTAGGAAGTCAGATTTTGGGGAGGAGGCTGGAGGAGTGGTGGGGATGGCAGGTATGAGGACAGAAGGTCAACTTCTCCTGTGGTGTGGCGGCCAGCTGGACATGGCCTCAGTCCTCTGGTCCCGCTGCAGTCCTGGGGGCAAGGGTTGTCCTGTGGCTCCGCTCTGCCCTCTTCCCACAGGTGGTTACCTGCCAGGACCTGGGGGTGGACAGCCCCACACACACCTGTGTGTAGCCCTCTGAAAAATGGGCTTTGTGGGGCTCCGACACCCGTGTCTGGGAGGAAGTCAGGAGATAGCTTTTAAAAATCAGCAGTTTTTCTCCAATTGTGTAGAAGGGTCAGCTAGTACAACATTGAGAACAGTAGAAAAAAGTCACATATTGTGCTACAACGGGAGACGGTCATGAACACAGTGGTGGACTTGCTCTCGTTTCTTCCTCCTTCACTGGGTTTTGCTTTCCGTGCGTGTGTCAGAGTGTGGGTGAGCTCATTCTGCACATACAGTTTTGCATTATCCGTATAGGAAGCAATTTTCTGTCATTACGTAGTTTTAGGCTTCGTTTCGTTTTATTTTAAATTTTTGTCAACATGACAACATGTACATTGTCAGGAAAGTCAGGTAGGACCCTTGGTTTTATAATGAAGAGAACAGTCCCTGCTGAGCCCCCTGTTCTCCTGTTGTTCCGTGGTGACCACTTTCAACTCCCCTTTCCTTGGAAATTGACTTCTATACTTCCAAATAAGATTCTTCTACTGCTTTTTTTTCCTTTAATTTTCGAGTGTTAGATATTATCTATTGACTTTCTACTATGGAAAATTAAGGCCTCAGTGCCTTAGATCTCCAACCCAGACATTTCCCATGCTCCCAAAATACTTATCACCAATTTTGGGCAAATTACTATGGCTGTGTAAATATTTTCCACAGCTGAACCATGTGTGATTACATTTAGTACCTAGTTTTTATAAACATAATTCTAACTCCATGATTTTCCTTCTATCTATCTATCTATCTATCTATCTATCTATCTATCTATCATTATAAATAGGGCTGTAAAAGTGCACACAAAGCCTTCTTTTTTTTTTTAAAGATTTTATTTATTTATTCGACAGAGGTAGAGACAGCCAGCGAGAGAGGGAACACAAGCAGGGGGAGTGGGAGAGGAAGAAGCAGGCTCCCAGCGGAGGAGCCCGATGTGGGGCTCGATCCCAGAACGCCGGGATCATGCCCTGAGCCGAAGGCAGACGCTTAACCGCTGTGCCACCCAGGCACCCCACAAAGCCTTCTTTTATATGAAGGATTTTTCTCTTTTCCTTTTCTTGTTTTTTTTTTTTTAAGATTTTATTTATTTGTCAGAGAGAGAGCATAAGCAGAGGGAGAATCAGGCAGACTTGCTGTTCATGAACTAGAACATTTCGAAGGCTCTTGATGCACAGGCAGTGGGCACCATTTTGGAAGACACCGCTTCCTGACCCCTCTCTTCTAGGGATAATAGATGTTAGTTATCTCTGATGCTGACCAGAGCTGCTCCAGGGTAGGAGACAGCTGCTTGGCTGCCCAGGCCTATACAGGCCTAAATGGACGGAGGGATGGGCGGCGGCCCAGGGTGGGAGGCGTACCTCGGGGAGCCGACTTCAACGACCCACTTGTTTGACTAGGCCCAGCCGCAGCCGCAGCCGCAGCCGCAGCCCCAGCCCCAGCCCCCATCATCCAACAAGCGTCCCAGCAACAGCACGCCACCCCCGACACAACTCAGCAAAATCAAGTATTCCGGAGGGCCCCAGATCGTCAAGAAGGAGCGACGGCAAAGCTCATCCCGCTTCAATCTCAGCAAGAATCGGGAGTTGCAGAAGCTTCCTGCCCTGAAAGGTACTTGGAAAAGGTCAAGGGGGCTGGTGCACCAGGCCTAGGGGTCACAGGGCATTGGCCGAATGGAGGCTTGGGGTATTTTGGAGGGATGGAAGTTCTGCAGAATGTGTGAGAGGGAGTTCCGCCGGGGCTGGGGCTGCCAGGGGAGCAGGCTGGCAGCAGGTCGGGGTAGGGGAAAGTTCTGTAAGGCAAGTGGCGCCTGGCAGCGAAGGGCCGGGGAGGAGAATATGACTGTTGCCTCGCCACCCCCAGATTCGCCCACCCAGGAGCGGGAGGAGCTCTTTATCCAGAAGCTGCGCCAGTGCTGCGTCCTCTTTGACTTTGTATCAGATCCGCTCAGTGACCTCAAATTCAAGGAGGTGAAGCGGGCAGGACTCAACGAGATGGTGGAGTACATCACCCACAGCCGCGATGTCGTCACGGAGGCCATTTACCCTGAGGCGGTCACCATGGTGGGCACTGGGCAAAGGGGGGAGCGGGCAGGGCCAGCGGCTGTGGAGAAGCCTGGACGGGAGCTCTCACCTGGGTCCTGCCCCTCAGTTTTCAGTGAACCTCTTCCGGACGCTGCCACCTTCATCAAACCCCACCGGGGCCGAGTTTGACCCTGAAGAGGATGAGCCCACCCTGGAAGCTGCCTGGCCCCATCTGCAGGTATCGGAGTGAGGGGGCAGGCGGGCCCTGGCTGCAGGGAATGGGGCGCTCAGAGACCTGCAGCCGGGGGGTGCGGAATCGCCCAGCTCTTGGGGAACGCCCCCTAAGCGGATGCTCATTGTCCCCGACAGCTCGTGTATGAGTTCTTCTTACGTTTCCTTGAGTCTCCTGATTTCCAGCCAAACATAGCCAAGAAGTATATCGACCAGAAGTTTGTCCTTGCTGTGAGTCCCTGAAGTTCCCGTCCTGCCCTTCTTCCAGTGCATGAGCTCTAGCCCCGCAGCCCTCGCTGCAGGCCCCGCTCCTTCTCCATCTGCTGAGTATATGGGCTTTCAGCCGGGTCCGGTACAAAGCGACTGGTGGTGGAGGGTTGGATAAACAAACCTCTCTGCTCTCAAGAAGCTTCCAGCGTAACTGAAGGAAACAAGCAAGAGTTACCTGTGCCCCGGCAGTGGGGCATGTAAACGTGCACGCCCAGACATCACGCTGGGGAGAGCCATGTGAGAGCAGCAGTCTGCTCGCCAGGGACTTGTCCCCACCCCCCATCCAGAGAACCTCTGGGTGTCCCCTGGCTAGGACCCTGTGTCTCCCCAGCCCTGGCCTTTTCCTGGCTCCTGCCTCACCCACCACCTTTCCCCTTGCCGGCTCGCAGCTCTTGGACCTGTTTGACAGTGAGGACCCTCGAGAGCGGGACTTCCTCAAGACCATCTTGCATCGCATCTATGGCAAGTTTCTGGGGCTCCGGGCTTATATCCGTAGGCAGATCAACCACATCTTCTACAGGTGAGGCCAGGAGCCAGGCTTAGGAGCAAAGCAAGCCTTGCTAAGTTGGGGTGGGAGCAGAAGGTAGGGGGATTCTGCAGAGAGCTGCAGGGACATCAGGGATTGTCAGGAGAGCCTTTCTTTCTTCCCTCAGGTTCATCTATGAGACAGAGCATCACAACGGCATTGCTGAGCTCCTCGAGATCCTTGGCAGGTGAAGGGGGTGTGGGGACACGCATGCCTGAGGAAGGTTGGGAGGATTGGAACACTGAACTTGGACGCGGCCCTTTGGTCCTAACCAACCTCCCGTAACTCCTAGCATCATCAACGGCTTTGCCTTGCCCCTTAAGGAAGAGCACAAGATGTTCCTCATCCGTGTCCTGCTTCCCCTTCACAAGGTCAAGTCCCTGAGTGTCTACCACCCGCAGGTGAGCCGCCTTCCTCCTGATGGTCCCTGCCTGACAGCAGAGAGGGAGGGGAAGGTATTCCAGCTGGGATGGGGGTGGCAGAAGGAGTGGGTGGGATGATTTCTCTTTACACCTCTTCTTCCATTCTGGGCTTTTGCTTCTGTCCCTGACATCTCTGAGACCTGGGCCCTGTACCTCACCTCCTTTCTACCTCACCCTTTTGCAGCTGGCTTACTGTGTGGTACAGTTCCTGGAGAAGGAGAGCAGTCTCACAGAGCCGGTAATTCCCCTTCCCAGCCCCAGGACACCTCTTCTTGTCAGTTAGACTTGCCAGCCTGTCTATCGAGTAATGCCATAAGCAGGGGCTCAGGAGGAATGTGGCCCAACAGGTGACACGCTTTCCTCTCTGAAGGAGGACGATAACCTATATATACCTAGAAAACAAATCCAGGTCAGAGAAACGTGAGCAGTTGGCGGGGGGCACCCAAGCTGTGCCCACCAGGGTGGGGAGAAAGGGCAGGAAGACTTCCGGCAGAAGCAGGCAGGTGTTGAGGGAGAATTTTCTCCCCATGTCCTGTTCTTCTCACAGGTGATTGTAGGACTTCTCAAGTTCTGGCCCAAGACCCACAGCCCCAAAGAAGTCATGTTCCTGAATGAGCTCGAGGAGATTCTGGATGTCATTGAACCTTCAGAGTTCAGCAAAGTGATGGAACCACTCTTCCGCCAGCTTGCCAAGTGTGTCTCCAGCCCCCATTTCCAGGTGAGACTCAGACCAGCACAGCCCCGTCCCGCCTCCCAGAAACCGAGGAGGGTTTCCAGCAGAGCGACCCGTATCCCTGCTGAGTCCCACCTGTCCCCACCAGGTGGCGGAGCGTGCCCTCTATTACTGGAACAATGAGTACATCATGAGCCTGATAAGTGACAATGCCGCCCGAGTCCTCCCCATCATGTTCCCTGCCCTCTACAGGAACTCCAAGAGCCACTGGAACAAGTATGGGGCTGGGGCAGGGTTGGGCGGTGGGACTCTGGTTTTGGAGCCTGTGAGGGTGTGGGAGAACTGAAGAGCCAGTGGCCTCATCTGGTCACCGAGCGGGGTGGGGGCAGGGGCGGCTGGCGCCCACTGCACGCTGATGGGCCCTTGAGGACCTGCCCGGGAGGAGGCCGGTGTATGAGACAGGGCTGTGGTACCATCTAGCGGAGCGGACTTAGACCCTTTCTCACGGCCAGATAGTCTGCAGCTTTGGAGACCTAATGCCGTGCTCCGAGAAGCCCATGTGATCTTTTTAGCATGTGCTGAATCCCAGTGTTGTAGAGGCTTTCGTGCTGAACGCAAGTGCTGCTGGGAGCCGGCCAGAGGCTAGGAAGTGGTGGGAAGAAGGTAGGTCTTGGAGCATGGGAGGCCAAGGATAGACAGGCGGACTGTTAGCTATAAAGACCCTGAAATGGCGGTCTCCAGTCACATGACTTGGCTAGAGAGAGCAGCTTACACCGCAGAGGTCTGTGAAAACCCTTAGCAGAGACCCCTCCCAGGAGAGAGCCGACTGGGGTCCTGGCACTGCCCTCGGTGTCCGTGAGGCCTCCTACACCGGACCCTTCTTCCTGGCGGCAGGACAATCCATGGGCTGATATACAATGCGCTGAAGCTGTTTATGGAGATGAACCAGAAGCTGTTCGATGACTGCACACAACAGTACAAGGCAGAGAAACAGAAGTGAGTGTCTCTCTACCTGGGGGCTTCCGTCTTCACCCCCCGGGCCCCTTTGCTTCTCTCTCAAGCCCACCTCCCCCGCTCCACCCCGTCCTTGCTCCCTCAGGGGCCGGTTCCGAATGAAGGAAAGAGAAGAGATGTGGCAAAAGATCGAGGAGCTGGCCCGACTTAATCCCCAGGTGAGGTTTTGCCGCCACTGCCCTGAACTCCGGGGCCCCATGTGGCTGAGGGAGGGTTTGTCTGAGGAGGCACAGGAAGCAGACGGGTCCAGCAGCTTCTGAAGTGGCTCTCAGCGCCTGCCCGCGGCTCTCCTTTCCTTGTCAGTATCCCATGTTTCGAGCCCCGCCACCACTGCCTCCTGTATACTCGATGGAGACAGAGACCCCCACGGCAGAGGACATCCAGCTTCTGAAGAGGACAGTGGAGACAGAGGCCGTGCAGGTGGGAAGGCACAGAGGGAGTGGGGAGCAGAAGTAAGAGCTCCGGAAGGGAGGGGAGACGGGAGCCAAGGAATAAGGGGAGGAAACCACAGAACCTGTTGGGAGTTGGTCAGCATCCCTCACCTTCCCCGCACCCACACACAGATGCTGAAGGACATCAAGAAGGAGAAGGTACTGCTGCGGCGGAAGTCAGAGCTGCCCCAGGACGTGTACACCATCAAGGCGCTGGAGGCCCACAAGCGGGCGGAAGAGTTCCTAACTGCCAGCCAGGAGGCTCTCTGACCCCCTTGCCATCCTACCACAGGGCCACAGCCCACTCAGCCCTGGGACGCTGCCCTGGCCCTCCACCCTCTGCTCCCCACTGGCTGACTTGGGGCAAAGCAGTGCCTCTCTAGCTACTCTAGGGAGGGGATGCGGCACTTGAAGCGGGGACCCTCACACAATGGTCCCTCTTCTCCCCCAAATGTGTTCATGCCTCCCTGTGGCTAGTACAGACAGGCTGAGCACTGAGGTCCTCCGTGCTCAGACAACTTGGGGATGCCTGTCCCCCTCCTGCTCCTAACCCCACAGCGACCTGAGGCTGCTCTGAGAAATACACACAGGAATACATAGGCTCCTCTCCCCTTCCCTTTCTCCTCATTTGAACTCCAGGTGTCCTTCCTTCTCTCCCTCCCCTGCAGAAGCATATAGGGAGCAGCAGGAGATGGCTCTCACCAAAGTTATGTCAAGCCCCATTGGCCCCTGGAGTAGCTGGAGGGGAGCCAACCCCCAAAAGGCACAAGTAGGCCCCCAGCCCCAGCAGTGTGCAGGCTGATGGGGTTGAATTATTTTCTCTTAACCCCTGCCTGACCAAGAGAACATGGGAGGTCAAAAGGAGAAAAGCATAGGCTATGGACAATAGGTGATGAATACAGGGCCCGGATGGACCAAGAGAAGGGGGTGAACAAATACCCTACCCTGTGCCCCCTCTTTGGTGAGCAGCAGCCCTGGGATCACAGACATGGCAGGGACCACCCTGGGGCTGACTGCTTTCCTGTGCTGTTGGTTCCCAAAGCTAGGAGGGAGCAGTGCCCCAAGCATGGCTCCCCCAACACCTATTTATTTCCTTGTTTGTGCTGATGATGGGCAGGCCCCCATTTGTCCCTTTCGGACACCTTGGCGGGGCAAGGGGCTGAGGAGGGCCAGACCCAGGTTCCAGGGGCACAGGCAGTGCAGCTTTTGGCTGTGTACATAGGGTGCTTTATTCTCCACAGAGTGATACATGCTAGGATGGGTTGGGCTTGGGCCGATGTCCCCATATGTACAGAACTGAATAAAGTGGGTCTCTGAGAAGAAGTCTGATTTGCCTTGATGTGAAAAGCAGATGGGAAAGATGGAGATGGACGTTACAACCAGGGATGTGTTCAGTCCTGTGCTGGTTCTGGCCTGGAATGCAGGGAGGTAAGGCAGCTCGCAGGGTAGTCACTTCCAGGCTGGGGCCCCCTGCCGGGCTTGGAGGGCCTTCTGTACCACATCTTCCCACTGGGCATCTGATATCTCCCGAGCCCAGGCAGGAACTCCTGGCGCAGGCAAGCTTACTCCAGCCATCGTCCTTTTCACCAGCTCCACATGTTCTGAAATCACAGAGAATGGTCAGGGGATAGAAACTGTGGGACCAGCTCTGCTCTCCATTCTTTGAGTTAACCCATAACCCTTGGGCTAGGAAGGTGACCAAATCCATCTTGTTATTTCCAGGCAAGCCTGCCCATCACCCAAGTCCAGCACAATAGCATTTTACCTGGATTCTGGAGTCTGTAGAATCTTAGATTACAAACTTGTTTTAGGAACCGGCTGTTCCTCCGTGACTTCCCTTTACTGGGTCTGACCAGTCCCTTTCCTCCATCATTATTCCAAAATGAAAGAATGCTCTCTTTACCTGGGTCCATGGGAATAGAGCTGTGGTTACTCAATCCTGTAGCTCCCTCCTCCTCTTCATCCTCGCTCTCTAATGGTGGGTCTGGCAAATGAAGCCCCAGGGCCTGCAGAGCCAGAGAAGACAGTTCAGGGCCAGCCCTTCGGGGATCCCAGCTTCACCTGGCCAGAGCAGTGCCTCCTCCGCCATACCTGGATCCGATCCTGAATATCAGCAACTACATCTTCTCCATCCCCCACCGGTGCCAGCTCCACCTCGTCTTGTTCAGGATCTTGGTTCAGGGGCTGATAGGAGTAGCCAGCTGGGCCTGCCCCCGTTTCCTCCTGCTCTTCCTCAGGCTCCTCGCTGCTCCAATCCCCAGTGCCTTCCGTAGGACCCTGGTGCGGCCCTAGTTCCTCAGTCTGATTGGGGAAGATACGCTCGGGGCCCATGGTGTCTCCCCCTAGAACTACTGCTGCCATCCGGGCAGGGGCTGCAAGAACAGGGAGGCAGAAGGATAGGGATCGAATGAAATTTAGGTCCACCTTCAGCCCTTCATCCAGTTCCTTGTGGTCTCCTGGGTCCGCAAAACATTCAAACGCTCCCAAGCTTCCTGCACCCCACCCTCTCCTGGGCCCTCCACCTTTTAAATCGACTCATACCTTTAACCGAGGCCCACCCGACTTAACTCTGCCAATTCTTAAATAACAGCCCAAACGGAGTCCGCGCCACCAGCGAAAAGACACTCGGTCCAGAACCCCGCCCTCCCCTACCCCCCGACTTGGGAGCTCCGGGTCGCCAAACAAGCTCCCCTAGACAGGGCGTACCCTCCCCTTCTCCCCTCTCCAAGGTGTTCCCTTCTGTACCGCCTGACAAACACCCTTCGGGCCCCAGGGGATCCCCTCAAATGGCCCCAGGTGCGGCGTCCGCCACCCGCCCCCACCGATTCTCGGCGCCGGTGTTTCCGCGCGCCTCACCCGCTCCGAGCCCGCGGCTGAACCCGCACCTCCACTTCCGGCAGGGCAGGACGTAGTCGGGCGCCTGGTCCTCCCGCCCCGCCCCGTGTTCATGATTGACGCGAACGAGGACGAGGAGTACGCCCCTTGCCCCGCCTCCGCCATCCCCTGCCCCGACAACAAAGGACTACATTACCCAGTGACCCCTACGGGTTTTGACACATATAAGCACATGCGCACAATCTCCTTCGCCTCCGGCCCACTCCTCGGCCCCTCAAGACCCTCCGGAAACCCGTGGACTACAAGTCCCGGTAGGCTTCGGGAACTAAGCTCCGACTGCACGTGCGCACACGGCTGCCCGCCGGAAGGACCGAGCCTGACTGTGTTTATCTCGTTGGGGACCGAGGTGTCGGTTGGCGCGCAACGGGTTCTAGACTGCAGGTAGCGCGAGGACCCGCGGCCCCGCCCCGGCCCGGCCTGGCAGGTAGCCCGGGATGGGTTGAGGGACAAGGAAAATTGGAGGGGCTGGGGTCGCCCATACCTGGATCTGGAGTCGTGGGGGAGGGGCCTGAGAGTGATGAGGTGGGGGTGGGGAGGGAACTAGGGGGATGATGGGAAAGGAGAGTGTTAATGGGGAAAGAAGGGCTGGGGGAGGATGGTGAGGAAATGGGTGGAGGAGACCTGGTGGCTGGCGGAGGCACTGAAGGGAATTGGAAGGAAGACTGGGCTATGAGGAGAAGGGGAAGCTGAAGATAATGGAAGAAAAGGCGGGGAGGGTCTAGTATTGTGGGGGAGGGGAGGTTGGAGTGACTGGAAGAAGACAGGGATAGCGTCATGTAGAGTGAGGAATATCCCTCGCCGAAAGGGGTCAGTGAATATTAGCTTTTTTCCCCCTTAGTGGAAGAGGGAAAATGGAGGGCTGTCGGGGTGGAGCTTGGTGCGGGGGGGAGAAGGAAAAAGGAGAAAACTGCAAAGCTCTCAGAAATGGGGAGTGAACATGGCAAGAGACCAGGGAGGGGGTATGTACATGAAGGGAATGGAAGAAGCTTGAGAATGCAGCAATGATGAGGGATCCAGGAGACCCAGAGATAAGCGGGGCCCCTGAGACAGTGGGGGCTTTTCTCCATGAGTTTGAGTGTCCTTGGAAGAAGCTACGATTCTGTCCACCTTTGGATGGAATTGCTTCTCTCTTCCCCTGTGAATTCTTTACTTTACCTTGACACAGCTGAAGCGGGGTGTAGAAGCTATGAGGGAAGATGAAATAAACCCTTCAACCTCCTATCTCCCCGCAAGCCCAGATCCAAAATCTGTTGGGTTGAGGACAGGAATAATGAAGTGAGAGCGGTTTCCTGCTGGGGCTATTTCAAGTTTGGCAGGCTGGCTATTTAAAGCATGGGATGGGGGGGTTGAGGGAGGTTGAAGGGGGAGGGGGGCTGGCAAGCTAGCTGAAAGCCATGTCTCTTTCTTTCAAGGGGCCTCCCTTACTTGCTTTCTCTGTGTCTGAGGTTCTGTCAGTCTCTTCCCTCTGCCAGGGTTTCTTTGAACAGGGAGCAGATGATCCACTCAAACCCAGCAGGTGCCTGCCAGCGAAGGCAATACCAGTTGGAAGAGCATTTGTCTGACAGAGCCTTCAAATGTACCCGTTATCACTAGGTTGGCAGGTCATGACGGGGTCTATTTCTTGTCCTGTCCAAGGGCATTTTTTGTTTGTTTCCTTCCTTTCTTTCTCTTTTTTAAAGATTTTATTTATTTATGAGAGAGAGTGGGATCATGAGTGGGGAGAGGGGCAGAGGGAGAGGGAGAAGCAGACTCCCCACCAGGTAGGGAGCCCGACACCAAAGCAGGGCTAAGGCAGCCACTTAACTGACTGAGCCACCCAGGTGCCCCTTCTTTCTCTTTTGTAATGCCCCCCTACCCCATCCCCCTTTCAGGGATCCAAGTGGGAAAAGAACCGCTAAAATAGCTTGTTTATCCTTACAATAGCAGAGTTGGGAAAGTAGCAGGAGGAGAAAACCCCTCCTTTTCACCCCCACCCCACCCCCTCAGTCCCCAGCAGACACATACCTTTCTGGCTTAAGTTCCTAGTCTTGGCAGTATACCAGGCACAGCTGTCAAAGGAACTCCGAGTGCCTGTGAGGGGCCCTGGATGACCCTAATGACAACAGCTCAGCTTGACAGGAGCTCCCTGTGAGGGGCTAACCTTCCATGGAGGCCCCTGCCCTGAATCAATCCCACCCTGTCCTGGATAGGGGGATTGTTTCACTCTAAAGGCCTAAAAGCTTTTCTGCTTTGAAGCACCAATGCCAGCTTTCAATGGACCGATTGGGGTTGGCTGGGCTATTAATAGCCCTGAGTATTTTGAGATCCCTTTCCCCACCTTAAAGAGCAGAGATTCTTAGAGAGGTGGCAGTAAGCGGAGCAGAGCCAGAGAGACAAGAGAATGCACTGCCTTGGGAAGGAGGGTGGGGGATGGGGGGTGGGGGGCACTTGGAGCTTGTGCCAGGCCAGGGACGCGATGGGGCCTCCATGAGTGAATTAGTATGACCATGCTGAGGCCTCGATCAGCAAATTCTGAGCTGTCATTCAGGTCAGAGCAGCCCCACCCTTGGCTGTTGGAGAACACAGGTCCAGGGCAAGTTCTCTGACCTCTGCAGCTCCCGTGGGCCAGGGCCAGCCACCTGAGCTTTGGAGGGGTGGTGTGGGGGGGCCACCAGGGTGACACTTGGAGTCAAGGGCTGGTCCTGGGCAGAGTCGCGGTGAGCCAGACAAAGGCCTTGCCTGAGGAGCCCGTGGCCCTAACTTGTGTGCAGGTAGCAGAGGCAGCAGGCCGTGCCGGGGGGGCATGTTGCTGTAACCAGTGACCCAGGGGATGTTACGGTGGACAGTGCACCTGGAGGGCGGGCCCCGCAGGGTGAACCATGCCGCAGTGGCCGTTGGGCACCGGGTGTACTCCTTCGGGGGCTACTGCTCTGGTGAAGACTATGAAACACTGCGTCAGATTGATGTGCACATTTTCAATGCAGGTAAGCTCATGTTGGGACCATCCCTGGGTACCCACATCAGGGAGGGGAACGGGTAGCTGAATGAGGTTTGGTGGTGGTCCCCAGGGTCCGAAGGGATGGGGGAATGAATATCTGGTTTGGGAAAAGTGAGCAGCCTGAAGGGAGCTTTCCAGGGCTGAGCAGAACTGTGCCCACAGTGTCCTTGCGTTGGACAAAGCTGCCCCCAGTGAGGCCTGCCGTCCGTGGGCAGGCTCCTGTGGTACCCTACATGCGGTATGGACACTCAACCGTCCTCATCGATGACACGGTCTTCCTTTGGGGCGGGCGGAATGACACCGAAGGAGCCTGCAATGTGCTTTATGCCTTTGATGTCAGTGAGTACGGGTCTCAGAGAGGCTGTGTTCTGCCAAATGGTGCCTCGGGGAAGTGGGCGGGGAACGGTGTGGGCTGAGGCGGCTGGGAATAGGGCACCCCAGAGTTGAGGAGGGCGCTTCAGAGGTTGCTTACCTGGCCCATCCTTCCTCTCTTTCAGATACTCACAAGTGGTCCACACCCCGAGTGTCAGGAACAGTTCCTGGAGCCCGGGACGGACATTCAGCTTGTGTCCTGGGCAAGACCATGTACATTTTCGGGGGCTATGAGCAGCTGGTATGTCTGGGAGGAAACTAGAGGTTTAGGGTGGGAATGAGAAAGAGGAAGGGAAACTGAGGGTCGTGGAATAGGAGGCTTTGACTTGTTCGCAGGTTTTGAGGGCACAGGTGGAGGGGCAGACAGTGACCACTGATCCCATGTTTTATTCCTTTCTTCACTTCCTTTCTCTTCCCACTCAGGCGGACTGCTTTTCCAATGACATTCACAAGCTGGATACCAGCACCATGACATGGACCCTTATCTGTACAAAGGTCTGTCCTTTCTTCCTCCCAGATCCTTACCATCAATTGAAGAAATCATAAGAAGCTCAGTGAGAGCAGATCCCCTGCTAGCCTCCATGTTGACCCCTGCCTCTCATCTCTCTGCTCCTGCCCAGGGCAACCCTGCACGCTGGAGGGACTTCCACTCGGCCACAATGCTGGGCAGTCACATGTATGTCTTTGGGGGCCGTGCCGACCGCTTTGGGCCGTTCCATTCCAACAACGAGATTTACTGCAACCGCATCCGTGTCTTTGACACCAGGACTGAGGCCTGGCTAGACTGTCCGCCCACTCCGGTGCTGCCCGAGGGCCGCCGGAGCCACTCGGCCTGTGAGTGTCTGGTTGTCCCTGTGGGGTCCCCGTTCCCATCTGTTGTCCTCAGACTCCACATTCCTCTCTCCTTCCAGTTGGCTACAATGGGGAGCTGTACATCTTCGGTGGCTATAATGCAAGGCTGAACCGGCACTTCCATGACCTCTGGAAGTTTAACCCTGGTACAGAGCACTGCTTTTAGGGGGAAAACAAGGAGCAATTGATGGGGGAGGGAAAAAAAAAGTTCTAAGAGGGTGAGGGTGGGGGGTGGAGAGGGTATCCGGACTGGGAAGGTATTAAACCTCCATATAAACTTCTCTTCAGTGTCCTTTACCTGGAAGAAGATTGAACCGAAGGGGAAGGGGCCGTGTCCCCGCCGGCGCCAGTGCTGCTGTATTGTTGGTGACAAGATTGTTCTCTTCGGGGGTACCAGGTTAGGAGGAAAGTAGGGAGGCCTCAGGGAAGGGCCCAGGTCTGTGACTGCATGGGAGGCGTTTGAGCAAAAGGGTCTCATGGGTAGTCTTTCCTCCTTCCTTCATCTCTTTTTTGATCCCTACAGTCCATCTCCTGAGGAAGGTTTGGGAGATGAATTTGACCTCATAGATCATTCTGACTTACACATTTTGGACTTTAGTAAGTACACGGATTCCCAGAGTGCTGCTGCCACAGGGTCCCTGGCTTTGGGTGGTGACATTCAGGACTAGACCCTTTGCTTGGCTCTGACCATCTCCCCCTCTGACTTCTCCTTTAAAGGCCCTAGTCTGAAGACTCTGTGTAAACTGGCCGTGATTCAGTATAACCTGGACCAGTCCTGTTTGCCCCATGACATCAGGTACAGGGAGTGGTTGGAGAGGAAGGCTTGGTTGCGGGTGAGTGGGTAGCACAGGCATGATCTGTTGAGCTTGGTCTCGGTATAGAGGGGACAGAGGTTTTTGTTCTGTTGGAGATACAGTGTACCTATGGAGAGTGAAAGGGAAGGAGATTCAAAATTAGCAGGTGGGTAAATTATATGGAAAAAAAAACGTGTTTCAAACCAAGCTCAGAAGCATCACTTCTTGAATCCTGAGCCTGTTTGGTTGCTTTTAACATGCTGAGAAAGTTAGATTAAATCTTTAAAGTTAGCTGCAAAGTACCAACAAGTTTAGGAATCTTTGGATCACATTAGTTCCAGAATTAAGGGAGGTCTTTCCTAGCTACTTCCCTTTGAATTCCATTCTTAGGTCCAAATCAAGCACCAAAAGTTATTTGGCGTTTGTGTTTTCCGGGGTCATTCTGGACACTTCCCTCTCCTTGTATCAGTTCAGTTTCATACTCGCTGAGAGGGTGTGTGTTCAGCATTCGGTGACACAGTGTTCGAGGCTGAACTGATGGATCCTAGGCTGGCTCAGGATTGACACAGGCACAAGTACCTCATACCAAGTAGATTGTAGTGAGGGTCTTGGCATAAGGAGGTACGTGGTAAGTCTTTGTAGACGGAGAGAACTGTCAAAAAAGAGAGGGGAAAAAAGGGATTTAATTTTTATGTGGTGGGAGGGGCGGGGAAGGCTTCTAGAAGCCTAGGAGAGCTGAGTCAGGCCCTTTAAAGGGATAGGAGTGGAGAGCAAAAATGGGCATTCTTGTTTGGATCTGAGCAGAGGATCAAAGGTAGGTTGGGAAGTTTACTCAGCTTTGTACACAGATGATTTTTTCCAGATGTTGGGCACAAGCACACACACGGAAACATAGACAGGAAGTCTACGTGAGCTTGCGGGCAGAGGAGTGGGTGATGCTGGATTCGGTGGTGGGTGGGGCCTGATTGTTAAACTTATTAGTAAGGCCCTAAGGAAGGAGGTGGCTGTACGTGGTTGAGCTGTAGGATGTTGAAGGGACTGGTGTGTTCATAGCTTTGTTTGAGCAATTCTGGCCTTGGGGGTGGAGGCTCCCCCCATCTGTCCTTTCTGCCTGTCGTTGTTCTTCCAGGTGGGAGCTGAATGCCATGACCACCAACAGCAATATCAGTCGCCCCATCGTTTCCTCCCATGGGTAGGAGAAAGTTGCTGCCGCCTCCCTTCCTGAGCCTGCTATTCTCTTCACTGCCCCTTCCCATCCCTCACCTGCCTGCCCCTTTGGACCCTGGACTCGGTATACCTCTGCGTGGAGTTGTTGGACTAGAGGTGTTTCCTGTGCTGTGAACTCAGTGGGGAGCTGTAGGGGGGAGGGCGAGATCCCTCCCCCCGTGGGCCGAGGGCCCCTTCCCCTTGGTGCTCTGTCCCATACACCTCCTTCCAACTGCTCCTGGGCCTCTGCTCTGCCCCAGGCCAGCCAGGCTCTGCCGGGAAGCGAAGGAAATGGGGATAAGGGAGAAGCAAGCAGTGTCTGAGCCTCAGGAGCTTCCCCCCACCCTTGTTTCCACCCCCTGCCCCGCTTGAGCCATGAGCATCGATTGGGAGCTGAGAGGAGTTGCAACTGTTGCCATGAAACCTCCTTCTCCCTCACCTGGGAGACGAGGACCAGCAGATAATCCCACCCTTCCCTGAGCTGTTGCTGTTCCCTGACGCTCCCAGCCAGCTCAGATTTTATAAAAATGAATTAAAAAAAAATCTCTAAACGTGTGATCTGTTTTTGTGGAATACGATGGGAGTGGATGGCAGAAGCTTGCAAAGGGGCAGGGTGCTGAGGTGCTGGCTTCTCCGCCAAGAACGAAAGGAAACCAAATACCGCCAAGGCCTGGCCCTGGTTTCTCTTGAGCGAGGAATCCAGCGCCATGCGACAAAGAGGCGGCGACATTATCTCGAGTGGGCGCTCACCCACCCGCGGGTCGCGCCCTTTCAGCGCCCGCGTTGCGCAGACGCGGCCTCCTGGTGAGGCCGGAAGAGGCGGGGCCGGAACCGCTAGGGCGGAAGTAGCGCCATTCGGTGCCGCCGCGTCCCACGAGCCGGAGCCAATGCCGAGGGAGCGTTCCCGCGCCGCGGCGGCCGCCGGGTCTCCCCGCGGGGCCCGGGGCAGCGGGGAGGACGCCGGGGACTTGCGGAAGGGTGAGGGCCCGGTGCCAGGCCGAGGGGCGCCGGGGGGCGGGGGGAAGGGCCGGTGGCGGCGCAGTCACCGTGAGATTGCCAAGTTCTCTGAAGAGACCACTGTGGGGAGCGCCCGACGCGTTGGGCAGTGAGGGGGCGCTTCCTGGGTTAGGAGATCCTGGGCAGTTGCTGAAGAGGAGGATGAGGGTTTTCCGCAGGGAGAAAACGCATGGGTAAAAGTACAGCCGATCAGGAGAGGCATGGGTTGCTGGGGAAGGGTTAGTAGGTCAGGGTTCACCAATTTGTCCAACATTTGTTGAAAATCTACCGTGTGCAGGGTGTTCTAGCTGCTGTAGTTACAGCGGTGAATAAAGCAATCAAAAAGTCCTGTTCTCGGGGCGCCTGGCTGGCTCAGTGGCCAGAGCAGGATCTCGGAGTTGTCAGTTCAAGCTCCACGTTGGGTGTCAAGATTACTTAAAATTAAAATCTTTAAAAGAAATCCTGTTCTCATACCTTTCAGAAAGGATGACCCCCACCAAAAAAGTAAATAACATTAAAAGGCAACAGAGCATGGGATTGTGTATTTTTAAGGGTGAATTCTATGATATGTGAATTATATCTCAGTTTTTCCCAAAGTTTATAAGGGCTATGGAGAGAAAGCAGGAGAGGGGTTGCAATTTTAAGTAGTCAGAGAAGGCCTCCCTGAGTAGGTGACATTTGAGCAACAGTTTGAAGGACCTAAGTATATCTGGGGCCTGTAGTGATTGGTCTGATGGGGATATTGGAAAGGTCAGTTACCTAAGGAATGAGAGTGGGATGAGGTCTCCACAGCACTGGGAGATGCTGTGCTGAGTTGTGTCCCCACCCCTTCTTCCACAGACACATCTAACATACCATTTGAAGAGCTGTTGGAATTGCAGGACCAACTGGGGATTAAGACATACAAACAGTTGGCAGCTGGAAACAGTTCTAAGAAGCAAGGTTCTAGATCACGTGTCCAAAATGCATGTGTTGCAGATAAGCACAGGTGAGGAGCAAGCCCTGCTCCAGGAACTGGAGAATACCTGGGACCTTGAGTAGGTGTCTGAATTCTTATGTTGGAGGCCTTTGATTACGATTGGAGACCCTGGGGCACCTGGCTGGCTTGGTAGAACATGCAGCTCTTGATCTCAGGGTTGTGAGTTCGAGCCCCACATGGGTGTAGAGATTACTGAAAAATAAAATCTGAGGGGGGGAGGTGCCCTTGGTGGCTCAGTTGGTTAAGCGTCTGCCTTCAGCCTAGGTCATGATCCCTGTGCCCTGGGATCAAGCCCCACATTGGGTTCTCTGCTAGGCGGGGAGCCTACTTCTCCCTGTCCCCCACTTGGGCTCTCTCTCTCACTTTGTCTTTCAAATACATAAACAAAATCTTAACAAAAAAATAAAATCTGGGGCTCTTGGGTGGCTAAGTCAGTTAAGTGCCCGACTCTTGATTTTGGCGCAGGTCATGATCTCAGGGTCATGAGATTGAGCCCCGCATCAGGCTCTCAAACTGGGCATGGAGCCTGCTTAAGATCCTCTCCCTCCGCCTCTCCCCCTGCTCATGCACATTCTGTGTGTGTGTGTGTGTGTGTGTGTGTGTGTGTGTCTCTCTCAAAAAATAAAAAAACAAAATCTTAAAAAAAAAAAAAAGACTGGAGACCCTAGACATGTCCTTTAATTTCTCCGTAGGCCTCTGGAAATGTCAGCCAAGGTCCGGGTGCCATTTTTGCGTCAAGTTGTCCCCATCAGTAAGAAGGTGAGGAAGAGGCAGGAAGAAATGTCTCAGGGAAGACTGAACAGTTCTTTTATACTGTTTTTTTCTCTCCAAAGGTAGCCCGGGACCCCCGCTTTGATGATCTGTCAGGCGAATATAATCCTGAGGTGTTTGACAAAACATATGAATTCCTGAATGACATCCGAGCCAAAGAGAAAGAGGTGTGGAACATGAGACTGGCTCATGGAGATTCCGAGGGGTGGGAAACTAGGGTACAAGTTAGAGAGTCGGGCAGAGGGGAACAGGGAGCATAGTGGTGGGTAGATTTATTTCTCCTTAACTGATTTAATGCTCCCTAATTTGCTTCCTGTATTCAAATCCTGGCTCATTAGTTGTATTCAAATCCTGGCTCATTAGTTGACCAGCCGTGTGACCACTGGTAGGTTCCTTAACTTCGCAGTTTTCTAATCATAAAAGGAGATAATAGGAATTCATGTCTCAGAGTGTTGTTTGCATTAACATACGTGAACCTCTTAGAATAATGCTTGGCACAGAATTTCAGCCAACGTGTGCAGACTGCTAACCATCGTATTCATTTTGTGCTGTGGAGCTCGTGAAAAGGCAGTTGAAGAAGCACCGTTCGGGGCCGGAGCATGAGAAACTGCAGCAGCTGCTTCAGAGGATGGTGAGGGGCTCAGAACTGCACGTGGGCGGTGAGAACAGGTCAGGGCAGCCAGGAGGTGCTGCCCGTCCCTGCCGCCCACCCATCTCACCCACCTCCTCCTCGCTTCTCAGGAGCAGCAAGAAATGGCGCAGCAGGAGCGCAAGCGGCAACAGGAGCTGCGCCTGGCCCTGAAGCAGGAGCAGAGGGCTCGGGCCCAGCAGGGCCATCGGCCGTACTTCCTGAAGAGATGTGAGTGGGCGCAGCTGTTGCAGGCTGGTTACAGGGATGGGCTTCAGGGGCCATAGATGCAGCATACTGTGTTGGGGGTCCATGGGCTCCCTAAGGGAGGCGAGAAGGCTGGATGCCATGGGAAGTTGGAGGAAAGTAGAAGTGGTAGGGAGGAGTTATTTGTAACTATTCTCGTCTCCCTAAGTATAGATTATGGGCAAGGAGGGTTGCCTTTACTTCTCTCCTGGCTCCCCTCCATATGCTGGGCCGGGCACACAGAAGGAGCTCACAGTTGGTGTAATAGAGAAAGCACGGGATCATAGACAAAACCACGTGCTGCACTCGCCAGTGCACGCCAACCGAGGCATGTATCCCAGCAAAGTGCTTGAGAGGTACAGACCTGGGGAAAGGGAAGAGTGCCTTGTCCTTTGCTCAGCAGCCTCCTTTCTCCCTGTCCTCTAGCTGAGCAGCGCCAGTTGGTCCTAGCTGAGAAGTTCAAGGAGCTGAAACGCAGCAAGAAGCTAGAGAGCTTCTTGAGTCGAAAGAGGCGCCGAAATGCAGGCAAGGACCGGAGACATCTCCCCTTGAGCAAAGAGTAATAAGGAACTGTCCTGAGCTCTGCCACTGCCCCAGTGAGAAATGGATCTATGGGGACAGACTTGGGCTTGGCCTGTTCTGGTTCTTGTCCATTCAAGGGCAAGGATCATAACTGCCCTTGAGCTGGATTGGCTCAAAGACGACTAGAGGGCTCTTGGACTGCCCCAGGGTTGGACAAGAAGAGGCGCTCAACCTTGTGCTATGCCACACTTCCCCCGCTTGGATCTGGTTCATCGTGTCCTCCAGTCCTCCCATCCTTGCTTTAAACCAGTGATTGTGGTATAGAAGAGAAAGGGCCAGTGAGTGATCTTAAGGCTGGTGAAGGCCATGAAGTCTGTGGATGGCTCCCTAGGGCTGGGACTTTATGTAAGAGCCAATTCATAAACATTCCTGTCACTTTTTATTCTGCTTTTTTGGTCGGGTTTGTGAGTGGCCTAGAACTGCTGTTTCCGTGGGCCACATGTGGGGGCTGGCAACAAACGTAAGGCTCCCACAGAGAAGGAAGTCAGACCAGAGACCCCTCCAACTTAAACTTCAAAGAAGACACAGCCATTGAGAGAGGGAACCACTCCCACAACTCACCTACTTAGCTTTGGTTTTGGATCCGAGGGGAGGTAGGGGATGGGGACAAAAAGTTTCCGCAGTAGCGTGTAAGCACAGCCGGCTCTCGGTACTGTTCGGGGCTAGGATTCATACTGCCTGTGTAGACTGGGAAATCCTCAAGCTAGTAAGTCAGTTCGAAGTGGTCTCAGATTGGTCGTGCTCCCAGGCACCCGGCAGAAGCAGATGTAATCTTCTCTTGGGGTCTGTACTTTCAACCCAAGCTTCAAGGAATTCCTTCAGATAAAATTTGAAGGAATATGTGAAATTTGAAGGAATATGTGCTTTCAGTGAAAATACAAAGCATACAAGGAAGGAAATCACCACGAGTAAGAGTCATTAGGGACAATAGACAACAAAATCAGACCAGCAAAGACATGTCAGAAATATAAAATACAAAACATAGGGGCACTTGGGTGGCCCAGTAAGTTAAGCATCCAACTCTTGATTTTGGCTCAGGTCATGATCTCAGGGTCATGGGATCGAGCCCTGTGACCTGCTCCTCATTCAGCAGGGAGTCTGCTGGAGATTCTCTCCCTCTGCCCCTTCTTCTTTCTCTCTTTCTCTATAAAATAAGTAGATCTTAAAAAAAAAATACAAATATAAAATATCTTTCTTATATTTAAAGAAAAGGTATGACTAAAGAAAAGAATATCTAAAAGGACCAAATTGGTTTGATAAAAAAATAAAGCTTTTAAAAATTAACACTATTTGAAGTTAGAAACTTTATGGTTAACAGATTAGACATATCTGAAAGAAGAATGAACTGGAAGTAAGTAGATGTGAAGGTACACAGATGGAGCACAGAGGTACAGAGAAATGGAAACGAAGGAAGAGAGATTAAAAAACATGGAGAAAACGAAATATGGAAGATTGATGTGATACATGCAATCAGAATTCCAGAGGAGAGAATTATTTTAAATATTTTATTTATTTATTTGACAGAGACACAGCAAGAGCAGGAATGGAAGCAGGGGGAGTGGGAGAGGGAGAGGGAGAAGCAGGCTTCCGGCTGAGCAGAGAGCCTGAAGCGGGGCTCATTCCCAGGACCCTGGGATGGTGACCTGAGCCGAAGGCAGACGCTTAGCGACTGAGCCACCCAGGCGCCCCCCGGGAGAATATTTTAAAGAGGCTGGGAATTTTGTAGGATTGAAATTTATAAACCCTAGGTCTCAGAAAGCCCAGTCAATTCTAACTGGGCTTGATGGCTGGCACAGTCGGTAGCGTGCGACTCTAGATCTCAGAGTCATGAGTTCGAGCCCCACATTGGCCATAGAAATTTTTTTAAAATTGATAAATCATAAGAAATTATAGAACATTTGAGGGGCGCCTGGGTGGCTCAGTCTGTTAAGCGTCTGCCTTCAGCTCAGGTCATGATCTCAGGGTCCTGGGATCGAGCCCCACATCGGGCTCCCTGCTCAGTGGGGAGTCTGTTTCTCCCTCTCCCTCTGTGCCTCCCCCTGCTCGTGCACACTTTCTCGCTATTTCAAATAAATAAAATCTTAAAAAAAAATTACAGAACATTTGAAAGACATCTAAAGAAAAGCTATCAGGAAAAGGAAGAGAGAAGCTAGGATATCTAAGCTTCTGGGATGGGGAAAAGATGTAACTGTGATGACTGAAATGTGAGAAGAGCATAAAATGTTTGTCTCCCAGTGACTGTAAGCTGTGGAGTGAGGCTACCAGGATAGTTTGCCTTGCCCAGAGGGATCCATGCTATGGGGTCCCTGATGTCACGTATGTCAATCCTATTTTAGAGCCGAAGAACAGACTCTGGCTGATAAAAGCAGGAAAAGACTATTGAACTCTTGGCTCACAGAAACACTAAGGCTTGAGAAAAGTAAAGGGAAAAAAAAAGGAATGGTGGTTGGCAGATAAATCTGAGCAGTTAAAAAAGCACCCTAAATCCTACCTGGGAACCAGGGTGTGGTGAAGCTGTCCCTGCTGCCACCAGAGGTATTTCGCTTTCCTTCCTGCTTTGCTCTAGATGGACGAAGTCCTGGCGGAGGCATTTGATTGGCTGAGCCTTGGTTATATGGCTGCAAGGGGACAGCTGGGAAAGCCGTGTCCAGTCTGCTATGTGTGGGAGGTGGGCTCTGTCTCCTGTGATTTGTGTGGCGTTTTCCAAGTATGAGAAGGGGCTTCAGATGAACGGTAGTCAAAACACCATGCATGTCCATCCCCAGGCCTGCAGAGGCTACTTTCCCCCCTCGTCAAGGACCCACAGGAGACATTGGAGAGCTCGGAGCCTCAGCTACGGGTTAGTTGGTCTGCTTGTTTTTTGCTTTTTATTGGCAACATACTGAGATATAATTCATATTATACAGTTTACCCATTTAAATTTTACAGTTCAGTGGTTTTTAGTCTATTCAGCAAGTTGTGGAACCATTACAGTTTTGTAACATTTTCAACACCCCGCAAAGAAACCCCATATCTTCTTGCAGACACTCCCTATTTCTTCTCAATCTCCCGAGTTCTAGGCAGCTGCTGAACCACTTTGTCTCTGGATTGGCCTGTTTTGGAGTATTTCATGTAAATGGAATCAGTATGTGATCCTTTGTATACAGCCAGCTGTCTGGGATATAAAGAACCAAGGCTGGGAGGAGGGTCTCACAAGGGGGGCAGGGGAGCAAACTTCTGTCCATGTCACACAGGAAGCGTGTGCCCTGGACAGATGGCAAGTCCTGAGGGCAGGGAGGAGGCTCATGTCTTCACTGGTGCTGGTGAGAGGGCGGGCAGGCCTGTTCACCTGG